>NW_023270854.1:35505891-35700189 GCF_011800145.1 Mirounga leonina | reverse complement strand
TTTTTTTTTTTGCTTGTTTTGGATTATTTTTTTAGGATTTCTTTTTTTTCTTTAGCTATAATTCTTTGATATGTTTGTGGGTGCTTTAGGTTAATAGCATACATCTTTACTCCATTATGACATTCTGCAAGGGTACACTTCATGTACCATATAAGAAACTCACAATATAGTGTCATTTCTCCCCTATTAGTCTTTGTGCCTATTGTCATATTTTTTGCTTTTACATATGTTATAAACCTCACACTACATTGTTTTTCTGTTTAGGCAGTCAGTTATCTTTTAAAGAGATTTAAATATTTTTATAAAAATTACATATTTACACACATTGTTACATTTTCCAGTGCTCTTTATTCCTTTTTGTAGATTCATATTTCCATCTGTTATCTTCTTCCTTCTGCCTTCCTTCTTCCTTATAGTGCAGTCTGCCACTGATGAATTATTCCAGGTAAAATATGTAAAAACTAGGCTGACAGTTTTTTTTCTTTCTTTCAGTGTTTTAAATATGGTATTCCACTATCTTCTCACTTACATTGTCTCTGGCAAGAAATCTGCTGTCATTTTTATCCTTGTTTTTTCTGTCTCTTTCAATATTTCTTTTATCAATGATTTTGATCAGTTTGATTATGATGTGAATTGGTGTAGTTTCCTTCATGTTTCTTCTTGTGGTTTGTTGAACTTCATAGATCTGCAGGTTTCCAATTTTCATTTCATCAGATTTGGAAAAGATTTGGCCATTGCTTTTTCAAGTATTTTTTGACACCACCTCTATCTTTTCTCCACAGGACCTCCAGTCACACATGTTAGAATGCTTGCAGGTGTCCCACAGCTCACTGAAGTTTTCCTTATTTTTGAATTATTTTTTTTTCTCTGTGCTTCATTTTGGGCAGTTTCTTCCGTATTTAATTTGCCATTAATTCCATTTAGTCTAATGTTCATCTTTCATCTTTAGTCTAATTATGGTTTTCATCTAGAAGTTTAACTTAGGTCTCTAATATTTTTCATGTTCCTACTTTTAGCTTTTGAATGTAAGGAATACTGTTCTAATATCTGTTTAATGCCCTTGCCTGCTATTTCCAATATCTGTGTCAGTTTGGGTTAATTTTTCTCCAGACTAGGGATGTTTTTCTCCTGCTTCTGTGTATGCCTGGAAGCTTTTTATTGAATTCCAAAATGAATTTTACTTTATTGGCATGCTGATTTTTTTTTTTAATAAACATTTGTAAAGTTTGTTCTGGAACACAGTTACTTGGAAACAGTTTGAACCCTTGAATTTTGCTTTTAGGATTAATTAGTTGGTATCAGAGAAACATGTAGTGTAGGGCTAATTTTTATCCATGACTAAGACAAGATACTTCTGAGTACTGTATGTACCCAGTGTCCCATGAATTATGAGATTTTTTTAGTCTGGCTCGTGGAAATAGCCCTGTATGAGCACTGGGTGTTTTTCCTTCTAATCCTTTTGGGTGTTTCTTTTCCTGACCTCAGGTACTTACATGTACTGATTAATAGTCTGCTGACTACTCAAAGGGAATCCTTTGTAGATTTCCAAGTTCTTTTTATACAGCTCTCTTTTGTGTTCTATCCTATGAACACTATCTTGCTCTCTCAGATCTCCCAACTCAGGGTGTCTGATGACTCCCCAGATGTGCTTCGGGTCCTCTTCCCTGTGTCATGCCTAGAAATTTTCTCATGGCAGTAAGCTGGGATTTTTTATGTTTTAAGCAGCAGGGGAAATTTGATGCCTGTTTCTCAATCTTGGCCAGAACCAGAAGCCTTGCAACCCATTCATATTTAAAATGTATTGACAGTGGGGCGCCTGGGTGGCTCAGTTGGTTAAGCGACTGCCTTCTGCTCAGGTCATGATCCTGGAGTCCCTGGATCGAGTCCCGCATTGGGCTCCCTTCTGGGCAGGGAGTCTGCTTCTCCCTCTGACCATCCCCCCACTCATGTTTCTCTCTCATTCTCTCTCTCTCTCAAATAAATAAATAAAATCTTAAAAAAAAATGTATTGAGGGCGCCTGGGTGGCTCAGTTGGTTAAGTGACTGCCTTCGGCTCAGGTCATGATCCTGGAGTCCCGGGATCGAGTCCCGCATCGGGCTCCCTGCTCGGCGGGGAGCCTGCTTCTCCCTCTGACCCTCCCCCGTCTCATGTGCTCTCTATCATTCTCTCTCTCAAATAAATAAATAAATCTTTAAAAAAAAATGTATTGACAATGTATAATGATTCACAAAACATGATCAAAATTTTTGACCTGTAATCCTACTTCTTGGAACATATCCTAAATAATTTGAAAAAGGAAATAACTATGCACATAAGAACACTCTGTACAGTGTGATTTATAATGGAAAATTAGAAGAAATCTATGTTTAAGAAGAGTGGTTAAAACTAAGGCATATATATGCAGTAAGACAGTGGGTTACTTTAAATGACAATTTCAAAGATGTCCAACATTAAATATGTTTAATGTTAAACTCATTAATGATGTACAGAAATATTCCATGGTATGACATCATTACAACCTCATAAAATATATATATGAACACTTAGAGAATACAGAAAAGGACATAGCATTTTGAGAAGATTGAATTGACCATTTTACTCTACTTTAAGAATGTATTCATCATTGTATTAGACTCTGTCACTTTGGAATTAATTTAATGATTCTTTTTAATTTATTACAAAGTATCAAAAGCATGCAGAAATATAAAGAAAAATAAGATAAATCCCTGTGGGCATATTTTATGTATGTGTATATTTTGTGTGTATTTACTTTCACATTAGTGTGGTCTATCTGTATGGATACAGTTTCTTGAGCCACCACCTGATGCTGATGGGCATTTAAGTTGC
Source organism: Mirounga leonina (assembly GCF_011800145.1). NCBI lineage: Eukaryota > Metazoa > Chordata > Mammalia > Carnivora > Phocidae > Mirounga > Mirounga leonina. The sequence goes on along the minus strand of NW_023270854.1, from coordinate 35,697,341 downwards.
CTCAGTTTTTCAGTTTCAAACCTTGATGTTACAAAGATTCTTGCACATGTCTCCTTAGGCATGTGTGTGAGTGTTTCTCTAGACAAGAGCGTATTGGTATGAGAGAAATTGTAGGCTTGTGAGGTTAATAATTATGTTTTATGGAGCTAAGTTTCATAACCTCTCTCGTTTTACCTGTTCTCTGGGAGAAGGGGTACCTTACATCTTTAGGTACATATTAAGAACATTTTTATGTGATTCTTAATAAAAGCCACCAGTTAATCAGTTAATGAGATTAACTGAAATTGGAATGAGAATCTGGAACCTTTGTGGTTAATCCATAGAGCTATGCCTTAGTTATCTAGAATTAGGGGAGTCTCATAGAATTTCAGTATCTATTTCAGTGCCATTCATACATGATTCCTTCTGCATTGAGCCACTCTATAATGAGACTCCTGGGGTTTTCCTATTTAGGACCCCCCTGAGGCTAAATTCATTGCAGATGCATCCGTGCTGAGCTGCAATGCATCCGGTCTGTGCTTACGTTCAGTTCTCCTGCCTGTACTTTCTCAGCGTTCAGTCCTGCTGTCTCTGGTAGCCTACCCTGTTGCCAACATTGTTTTCACCAAACAGGAAGAATCACCGGGCTCCAGTGACCTCACTCATCTTGACCTAGTATAAAGTGCTGTCTTCTCTCTTGATATACTGCTTGGATCACAGTTATCACTTCCTAATGTTCCTTGATGGTTTCTGGGAGTTGGATTTTTCTGAGCATGCTCAGCTTTTCAGGGTAGGATGATTTAGAAAAGCCAGAAGGCTTCAAGACTCTCTGCCTTTGATCCCCCTGCGATCGCAAGACCACCTACCAGCTGCCGACCCAATGGCATTGTCTGTCCTCCCAGGATCCCCCTCTCTGATGCTCCTGGCTCAGCAGAAAAAGCAGAAAAAGCAGAGCAGCTGCCCCTGCTCCCACACAAACCCCTCCTCAGCTCAGAAGGAAGCTTTTAAAATAGGACTAACTGGTTTACCTTTTCTTCATAATAGGTAGCAATTTACATGTGATTTTTGTTGATTGATTCTATGCCGTTTGGCTACCAATACCTCTGTTCCTCTGAACCCGATTGCACTTTGCTCGGACAGAACACACATTTTAAAGCGAGCTGCACAGTGATTTTTCCTCTCTGTGTGAGGCTGGCGCTCCCTGAGGATGTGTCTATTTTGGCTATAATCACTGGCTTACTCAGAGCTCTCTTGTCTCCAACTAGTTGCTTGTTCCATCCTATCAGAGTTTATTCTCCCCCCTCAGAAAAGTCCAGGAGAGTTCTGTCTGGGGGTGACTAGGGTCTACAGAAATGGCCCAGTATCACCTCTTCATACATTAGTAGGTGTACATTATCCAGACCTGTGTGGCCTGAAAACAAATATGACTTGGGGGTCCAAAAGTGAATATTTTAAAGAAGCACAACAGATTACAGATTATAAGAGGCTGACAGATACCATAAACATGTCAAAACCCAGAAAAAAATCTTAATATGAAAAAAAAATCTTAATATTTTTATTAGTTGGCATACTAACATGCGTCTATAATACATTTTCTGCATTTTCTGGCTGTATTTCTATGTTCTTACTATCACAATGATTTCGTAATGTTTTCTACAGAGAAAGCAGGAAGATAATCCAGTCTTTGTTCTGGGTTGACTGATTGAAATTTGTTTTGTATTGATGCTTTAGGGCAGGAATCACCAGACTTTTTCTGTAAAAGATCAGATAATATTTTAGGCCTTGGGAGCTTCTGTATCAACTAGTCAATTCTGCCTTTATAGGCAAAGGTAGCCCTAGGCAATATGTAAATGAACAGGTGTGACTGTGTCCCAGTAAAACTTTATTTATAAAAACAGGCAAGTGACCAGATTTGGCCAGTGGGCTGTAATTTGTGGGGCCATAATTTGCCAACCCTTGCTTTAGACTGTTCTTTTTATCTTCACAGCTCATTCTTTGTAATCCTTTGAAAATGTCTAGGATTTTTTTTTTTTTTTCCAAATGGGCATACACCTCTATTAGTTTCATATGGGAACTATAGGAATTGGAAGAATATACCACAAACTTCTAGCTCTTTCCATCCGAAGCGCTGGTTCTCCCACTCACATACTGTGTTGCCTCACACTCAGATCATGTTCATATTAAGCATGACCTTAGGGTCTGCCCCTTAGGTCACACAGTCAGGTGAGTTACCCCGTTGGGCAGCAGGAACATTCTGGGGAATCATTCCTTCATCGGGATGACAAACAAAAACCTCTGTACACCATAGAGATTGTAAACCATGTAAATACATCCCACCAAACCCCCACTTCACCTCCCTTACCTGGATTCCCCAAATGCCCATGATCATCCTTCTACCTGCCATTCGAGAAAGGATGATGGAGGGAACCAGCGTGGAAAGCAACCACGGTCTTGAGCGATTGCTGTTAAAGTACCTTCCTCTTAAAAATTATGTGAAAATACAGGACTCTGAGAATGCATTGCTAGGGCCCCTCAAAGTCTGGGAAGCGGTCTGCGGGAGTGAGGGGCTCTGGAACATAAGCTTTATAGCATAAGTTATATTAACCCTGCAAGGGGATGTATGCTCGAAACTAACCTTACCTTTGTGGAATGGAAGTATGTATCCACTGATGAAGTTCTAGCAAGAGGCATTCTATTCAAAGGCCCATGAAATATTGCAGAAAACTTTTTTTAACTGCTTATTCGTTTAGTTTGTGGGAAGTAAACTCGGTGTGTCCTTTCAATATGTCCTTGGGCAACCAGAGTAAGTGTGCTTCACCTTGGCTAGATGAATTAGCCTAAAAAGGAGGGGGGGTACACACTGCTGAAATTCTTCATTGACCTAGAAACCCTACCTGCTGTTCCTGTTAGTCGTCGTGTCTTTCAGGTTGGGCTTTGCATCTAACTGGCTGGGGCCCGTGTTCCTGGAAGCTGACCCTGAAGCCAGAGCCGGCCCCAGGAGATAACGGCAGGGCCCTCGCAGGAGTGTGGAATGATGTCGGTGCCCCAGGTCCACTGGTGGAAATTGTGACAGCAGGCTGTGTCCTTTTGGATTATTCTACTTCACCTGGTAAAGCATCACCAGGAATTACTTGAGCTTGCAAGAGACCTGTGTGTCTTGCCCTCTGTCACTTGATTCCCAGTGCAACCCTGTATGAAACATCATCATCTCTCTTTTTTCAGAGGAGGGATTTGAAGCAATACAGGTCAAATCATTTGCCTGACGTTGCTAGTTTGGTAAGCGGCAGGGCCACGTGGCCTGACACCCAGGTTTCTTGGCTTCAAAGCCCGTGCTTGCGGCCACTTCTCTTCTGCTTTTCTTCTCGAATACTGTCGGGCCAGCCATCCATTCACCTCCACTCCTCACGGCCATGGGGCTCTGTCTGTCCCAGGGAGGAGGGTCCTGCCCACATGGGCTGAGCAGAGTGCCTGGCACTTCATACTTGCTCACCATTGCTTGGTGAATGAATGCGCGCGTCAGTCGTAGGGAAAGCTGAGAGAGTTGGGCCACATGGAGCGGAAGCCCCTCACAGCGAGTAGGAAAGACCAGGGGGAGGTTTGCAGCAAAGCCGTACCCTGGTCTTCAGCAGAAACTTGTCAAAACTTTCCTTTCTTTCCCTTTTCTTTTTTGTGAAGAGCAGCTGGCTTTTATTTTTGGTTTAAGGAAAAATCTTTAATTATAGGATACAAAGCAATGTTTATCAACCCTTTCTTCATTTTCCTGCCCCCTAGGGACATTTTTTTCTTAATCACCCCGTCTCTTCCCTCCCCCCCACACCCCCTGCCCTGGCCTTGAAATGTTAATGCTGCAGACATACTGTGTATCTCTTACACACTGTGTCCCTGGAGAAGACCATAAACCACCCTAATATTTACAGTATTTTTGCAACTGAGAACTTTTTTTTTTTTTTTTTTTGGTTCTTGCCCTTGTTTGAGAATGCATGGCCTAAAGTCTTTGTTTAGCTTCACTAGCTGATGACATATGAAATGCTCATAGATTTATAGGAATGAAAATAAAGTACTCATCACTGACAGCCCATAATGACTATTAGCATGGCAAAACAATCCAGTTTTGATTACATTTGCCAGGGAAGAGCTATTAATTAAATGGGAGTCTAATGCAGTGGCTAAGGAGACAGGATGGGTGGTAGTGGTGTCCGTGGATGCACAGCCTTGTATCAGTCCGTCAGCTCTGCAAGGGCTGATCTAGTCGTGCGCGTATTTGCACCCAGGGACGGACTTCCGGACCTGGTAGTGCACGTGCCCGGGCCGCCTGACTCCTAAGACATCTTAATTGCTTTTAGGATTTTCTGCTGTGGGCGTGAGGCCACTGGTTTTTATTGTTTTTTAAAATATATCTCATGTAACATATATGATAGGTAAATAACATAACATATATATAACAAAATTTGCCATTTTAACCACTTCTAATTGTACAATTCAGTGGCATTGATTCTCTTCATAACATTGTACTGCCATCACCCCTATTTCCACAACTTTTTCATCACCCCAAACAGACACACTGTATCCGCCGAGCCATACCTTCCCATTTTCCCCTTCCTCAACCCCTTTTTTGTCTCTCTGAATTTGCCTTTTCTAGATATTTCATGTAAGATGTTTTTTCAAGGTTCATCCGTGTTGTATGTAGCATGCATCTGATAGGATTTTTTAAATGTATCCAAACCTATTTCAGCTTTATGGCATATAGATAATGGAGTGGACATGTACAGTCAAAAGACGGATTTGATTATTTATTTTTCTCTTTAAAGGAGGTTTCATTACCTCTCTTCCTCTTCCTTCTTTGAACACCAATTTAGAGGCAACAGGTGTAAGTATGAATGAGCCACCTGAGGAAGGTTTCCAGTTCTTTGGCTATTTTGCCTATTTTGGTTTTATTTTAGGTCCTAAAATACATGTAAAATATCATAAAAATACATTTGGCACTCTTGTAATACTAATAATAATCTTAAGTTTAAATCATAGGCAAGTAACTCCTACACTGGACCCGCATTTTCAGAACATCCTTGAAAATCCCATTGTGAGGGTCTGTAATAAAGTCCTCTGAGAAGAAACTAAGGGCTTGTCTTATTTAAAAACATTATTTACTGCATTACATGATGTTACGATTTTAAAATAATGTTTAAAGACTGAAATTTTGAAACTGTCCTTCAAACAAGATGAGGCCTGGACACCTTTTCCTGCAATTTAGAGTTTTGGGAGAGAAGTAGGCTGGGCTGGTAGAAACCAGTGTCACCTGCCTTGTCCCTATCCACTCTACCCCATTGGAAAGCATGGAAAATGGTTGTTGGACACGGGAATTTGGTTTTTCCTGTGTTTGCCTTTGAGTTTGATTTTGGTTAAAAACAAGTACTGAGAGTGAGTGAGCTGGGAGAGAGCCTAACCAAAGCACGTCTCTTAGGTAATGGTTAGTTTAGTATCCACCAGGGGTTCACATCCCTGGCTGCTCAGGAGAAATACCTGCGGAACTTTGACAACCTTGGATGCCAGATCCACACCCAGGACTGGGTGCTGGAGGTGGGGCTCTAGGGGTGGGGAGCAGTGGTTTAAGGCTTCCCAGGCAATGAGTTTCCCCTGCAGCCCTGCCTGAGAGCTCTGAGGGAGGGTCAGTGCCTGGGATACTGGCAGCGAATGTAATTACAGGGCACAGGTTCTTTATAGATGCTGCAGAGGCAACACCGTGAGGAGGGCCAGCACCTTGCAGGGGGCCAGTGGCAAGTCCCCTCTAGATGCAGATTCGATAGTAGTTGGTAGAATCTTAGTAAGTTTGGAAGTTTTAGTAAGTCAGAGCTTTTTTGTAGGAAGTTAAAATTCTAAAGATGTTGAAATTCTAAATAGGAGTGCAGGATTAGTATACTTGAATATACTTCGCTTTAATGCTCAGAAATATATTTCCGAGTTTTCTGGAGTCACATCTTGGTCGCCTGGGTGTGCAGGCCATTAGAAGTGCTCCCCCTGGTGCCAGACACTTCATATTACAGCGCCACAAAGGGCTTTGGAGTAATGTTATGAAAAGGGAGAATTTTGGAGCTGGGGGGCTTCGGAGGTCTTCAGGTTAAACCCTTCTGTCTCCCAGATGACAAAGCTGAAGTTCAGAGATGGAGTTCAACAACAGCATTGGCAAGGACTGCTGGACCATCGGCCATGTGCTGAACTAATACAGAACCTCATCTCATCTTTACAGCTGGGGATCCAGGTGGGACTTATCTTCCATTTTACAAAGGTGTAAACTGAGGCTCAGGCTGGGTTACTTGCACTTGTTTAGAACTAGGAATTGGTGGAGGCAACATGGAAAACAGCTTCTCCCTGGGTCCCAGTTTTACGAATTTTCCTTGTTGCTACACTGGCCTGAAAGCAGAAATCAGGGGAAGCATTGATACACATTTTCTCTTCTCATGCCCTGGAAGCTCTCTGTTTTCCTGCAGTGAAGTGTGCCCCAGCCTTTAAGGTACAACTCTGTTGCCCTCTTCCGTGAAGCCTTCTCTAATTAGGCTCATACCAACCCCACCCTTCTTTAAATTGGGGTGTTTATGAGCTCCATCCCACTTCATCCCACCCCGCTTGGGTCTTAGTGCTCTCTCCAAGCCCTGTGCCTCTGGCCTCTGTCATCCCAGGGTAGAGGTAAGCCACTCAGAGGGTGGTACCCCTTGTGTTTTGCCTCCTGCCTGTCCGCTCCCTAGGTCAGGGGGAGGAGCTGCTTCTCTGGAGGCCCTCTCAAGCAAGCCCTTGTCACGGACCCATGGTGCTACCCCGGGTCCCTGTAGGGAAGTGCAGGGTGTAGATGGAGGACAGGAGATGAGCAGGAGGGGCGGGTCACTGCTGGGCCTGTGGAGTCTCTGATTTAGTTCATCTCTGGCTCCAAGATGCCTTGGGAAGGGTGTGCACGCCTGCTCTGAGGTCACTGGCTAAAAGTTCTGGAAGATCATCATAGAGCGCATCATTAGAGTGACGACTCTTTTCATAGAGAAGTGAGGGGGTCTGCCAAAACTTTTTAGAAGCTCAAAAGCTGCTAATGTATTAAGCCTATCTTTATTCTTTTGGTTTCTTTTTATCTAAAAAAATGGGGGACTGTGGGATGGCAGAGACTGAGAGAGGCCAGGAGCCTAGGTGTACTGAGGCCAGAGCAGCCCTGACAGTAACGAGGCTGGTCCTGTACGGATGGCTGGTGAAGGCCTTTTAAACCTTGAGCATGAGAAACTGGGGTTTGAACTTTGCTGCTGGTTGGAAGATGAAGGAATAGGCCAGCAACAAATTGGTCCCGTGTGACTAGTATTGGATGCGGACGGGTAATGACCTGGTGGGAAGGTCTATCAGAAAGAACCATGCCAATGATCCTGTTCTAGGGAACCTGGGTGGAAGGCCCTCCTCCCTTCTCTGGGTCTTACTGGTGAAGCTTGCAAGTGTTAAGCAAGGCTCTTAGGCCTGATTTATTTTAAAACTTATCTTGGGCACCTTTTGGGCCTTCAGGGGTGAAGGGAGGTTAGTCATTTTTCTAAGAGTGCTTCGGAAAATTTGCATTGCAGATCCTGCTAGATGTCAGCTGGGAACTCAAAACTTTGACACCTTGTTGGAGCTCTTTGTGTTGATTACATTCTTGTCTCCAGTTTAGAATTGGCAGCTTATTCTCCTTAATTTTCATGCGGTAATCAGTGTTGAAAGAGTATTGCTTTGACAGTTGCCCTTGGGGGAAAACTGGGCCCAGGCTTGTTATTGAGGGCGGACGAGCATAATAATAACTCAGACTCCAAGGTCTCCACTTAGCTCCAAGAATGTCACCATTATCAACCTCTTTTCCCTATTTCCTGCGGACTTTGGTGAATAATGGAAATTGGGGATTGGCAAATCCATTCCAGAATTAAGAAGAGTAAGTTTTAATGGCCTGATTCAAAGAAGTTGAAATCTGGTGTTTGAGATGAATTAGCCCTTCCCCGAAGATAAGGTTTTAGGGGTAGCAGTGGTCTTCCCCCCTCCGGAGAGAACTTTGGTTTAAGCAGTCTCACTGCAGAGTGTCGAAGCCTCCACTGGGTTCTGGTTGAAGAAAGCCGGGTCAATCTGGGGCTTACGTCTACTTCCAGGAGGGGCTGATGGGACATGGCCACGCGGCCACCTCCATCTTCACCCCCAGTGAGCCAGTGACAGGTCACCCTCCCCCACCTCCAGAAAAGAACTTCGTGACCAGTAATAGCTGTTAGGAGGAGATAGTTGCCCTTGTGGTGAGGCAGGTTTTCTTTAATTTCTCGTACAGCTTATTTTTCTCTACTTCGGGTTAAGTAAATAGCGATGTGCAGTCACATTTTCAAATGGTAAAATATCTTAGCAAATGGCTGTAGCACAGGCTTTCCTTCCTTCTGCTTTTGTGAAGAAAAACCAGGAATGGATAAGTGCAATAAATAAGTCTGGAGATGTAACGGAAAAGCCTGACCCTCCTTACCGCTGTGTTAAATTCCTGAAACAGACGGAGAGAGTAGGTTTCGGGTGCTCTGAGCACCCACAAATGTTAACTGTGTGGGGAGACGTGTCAATTAGCTTGACTGGAGTCGTCATTTCACCGCGTGTATGTCTACCAAATCATCACGTTGTACATCTTAAATAGACCCATTTTTTTTTTAATTCAAAAATTTTAAAAGGCTCAGAGAAAGAGAACGATAAACTAAACGGTATACGATGTAAACAATTAATTTGGGTAAAATGTATACAAGTAAAGAAGGGTTCCTTGTGCTATTCCTGTAACTTCTTTATAATTTTGGAATTATACAAAATGAAAAGTTACCCAAACGTACAAAACAAAACAAAAAAACAACAACAACAAAACCCAGTAGGAAGGTGATGTAGAAAGGTAAACTGAAATATTCTGACTTCAGTGGGAGGAATCTTTTGTTTCATGATGGAACTGTAGGGTCAACTATATAAGTGGATACTTAGCTTACAAACCAAGCCTTATCTAGTACATAAATGGGCTCTTTTGGAGTAAATTGTGTGATATAAGCCGTAGTTATAACAGCACTTTAAACAACAACAACCACCTTGCTTTCAAAATACGTAGGCCTAAATTGTATGAACTCCCCTAAGAAGGTAATGTAGCTCCTGAATCTCTGTGTCTGTTTCCAGAACACGTGTGACCTATAATGTCCCTGTAATACTGAATAAGAGGAAAGAATGGGTGAAGGGTTTGTTAGAAGACTACATGGGGCAGCAATGTTTGAGCAATTTGTTTGAAACGTCAGAGTGATTCTGCCAGGAAGGAATTACCTTCCAGCTTCTTCCATGGCATTTTTGGCATCTCTGGCCAAAGGAAAGGACATGAACAGGCAGGCAAATACCCAATTTGGAATTGTTTTCTTGTATGTCTCTGGGGTGTAAGAAATTCTTTTTTTTTTTTGGAAAAACTACATCTAGCTCCAGTCTGTGGAATGAATGTATATTTTATATATTTTCTTAGGTGCGAGGCGTAGGTAACGAATTCAGGGTTGCTAGGCTTAGTGTGGAAGCCCTTAGATGGTGGCAGAAGGTTCAGAAGCACAGGAGCCCAGGTGGTCTGGGCCAGAAGGCAGGCAGGTTGGCTGGGGAGGTGAGGGGCCCAGGCCTCATCCTGAGGTAGGAGAAGCCAGAAAGTTTTCCAGCTTCAGCTGACATGTTTGATGCTTTGGAAAATTGGGTGGTAACAACACCTACCTTGGATTAGCTAAAGAGTGGGAGTCAAGGTAGGGACACCAGCTGGGATCAGCAGTTGCTGTAATTCGAGAAAGACAGTGAAAGCGGGACCTGAGGCAGTGATGGAAGACAAGATGAATTTGCAGCCTGTTTCAGAAGACAAATTGAGGGAATTAGGTGACTCATTGGATGGAGGTGGAAGATAAGGGAAGGAGTCTAGAGGAGTAGATTCTAAACTTTTGTGGCTGGACACCTACAGGAAAGAAAATTCCTATTTATCGTAGAATAAAAATAGTCCTTATTTGAATAAATGAAATGCACTCTATTTTCTATTCTGTTTCCTGAAAAAAAATATATTGCTGGTCCAGATTCACTAGCTTGATTTCATAACTCCCTAGGGGTGTTTGAAGATGCAGGTTTGCACCTGAGCTCCAGTATCTAGCCTGGGTGACCGGGTGCTGTGTGCAGTAGGCAAGGTGGGGTAGGGGATCCAGTGTTAAGGTGGGGGAAGCAGTCAAAATCTAGCAAAGCACCTGGGAATTATCTGCTGACCATGTTAGGATTCCTTTCACAAGCTACTTGGAGTAAAAGACCCCTAGCTTTTAAAAAAGGAAGGAAAATAAAAGAGGAAGAAGGAAAGTTAAAATGAGGGAGGAGGGAAGAAGGAGAAAGGATGGAGAGAGAAAGGATTGAAAACCATGGGGTTAGACCTCAGAGGCCAAGCTCTGGTGGACATGTCTCCCCCCACACACCTCATAGGACACACTCTCTCCAGGCCACCTTCTGTGTCGCTGCTGCAGTTCTCACTCTCAAAGCAGAGGAGGGAGGAGATGCGGTCCTGGGTGAGATGGAATGAGCACACGCAACCCCGTCTCTCTCATTCAATGCAAGTGTAAACCTGGGGCAAACACATAGGGCAAGTACTCAAGGACTCTGAAGAGTAAATGGCAGGTGGAGGGAAGAAGTTTAGATTTTGAAATAGAATTGAACTGATGGTACTTTTAACATTTTTCTTGTATTCTCTGCTCTGGACTCCGATCAGCCTGAAACCCAGAAGTGGGCATTTGTGTGGACAGAGAGCATTCCAGAAGAAGCCTTCTGCTTTTGGCTTGAGTAGGAGGAGAAGGGACTCCAAACACTCAAGAGTACAAAAGTTGCCCATGTTTCTAATTCCTTTCTGTGTTACATTGCACCCCATCCCCTAGGTAATGCCGGGGTGAGAACAGCCAGGGCAATGTGCGAACAGCAGGAGCCTGCAACACCAGAAACTTGGAGGGAGGCATAACCTTTTTCTCGGATAGAACTGTGGTCACGGGAGGGTTCAGGTAAACACCTGTTGTTTTTTACCCTTGGTTCTCCCACAGCTTGGCTCCAGATGAGGACATAGTCACAGAAAATAAGAGGCATAATAGGGCATATGATGGCCCAGTGTTCTGGCTGAAGGACTAGGATGGGGAGTCCCGGGGAACCTAAAAGTATCAGGGAGATAATGAAGGAGAGGCTCAGGAAAGTTACCTGGAGACTTTTTCTTAGGAAGCCCTGGGTTCTCACAGACTGTACATGCATGAATCTGACCCTGCACGGCATACCGGAGAATCTGAGAATGAAACAACAAGGTAGGTCATGTCCAAGTCTCAAACTGGATGGGACACATGCAGGATCAATCCAAAAAGCACAGTAAGAACTTTGAAAACGGAACTGGCTTTAGAACCAGAGCCCACGACAGGCAGGTCAGAACTTGTGGCTTGAGTTGAACCAGGCTAATTGCCTGCTTCGACAAAAATGTCAACATTTTCTGGAATATTTAAACAAAACCCAGAGTCTTAAAATTTTCAAAGTGTCCAGGAAATAGGCCAGAATTACTTGGCATACAGTAAACTAAGAAAATCTCAACTTGCATGGGAACAGATAAATCAACAGACCCCAGTGCCAAGGCAACATAGATATTAGATTTTTCAAATACTTTAAAGCAGCCATTCTAAAAATGCATCAGGAAGAAAGGTGACAGATAGAAAGTCTAAGCAAAGAAAGATACAGAAGATCTAAAGAAGAACCAGATTGAAAATATAGGAATGAAAAATACAATAACCAAAATAAAAAGCTCACTAGATGGTCTCAATAAATGATTAGAAATGATAAACCTGACTTTAGATGCACCATTAATTAAACATGACTGGCTTAATCATGGCAGTTAAAAGGCAGAGATAATCAAAATGAAAACACAGGACCCAGCTAAATGCTGAAATCCACTTTAGTTATAATGCTATAGGTAGTTTTAGAGCAATGGAATACAGAAATAAATACCATGCAAACGTTAATCAAAAGAAGGCCATGTTAACGTCAGAGAAAGTAGACTTTGAAGAAAAATAAAAAAAACGGAAGGGACAAAGAAGGACATTATAATGATGAAAGGGTCAGTTCACCCAGAAATGAAAAATGTGTAGAGCTTCAAAATACATAAAGCAGAAACTTAAATAAGAAATGAAAAATGGTCAGTTACAGTTGGAGACTTTAATAGTCCTCTCTTTGGTAATCCATAGAACTGGTAGACTGAAACCTAGCAAAGCTATGGAGGAACTAAACAGCCCCCCACCCCCACCCCAGCCAACCAGCTCTAACTGAGAATCTTAGCGTATTCCAACTGTAACAGAGTACACATGCTCTTCTAGTGTGCAAAACATTTACCGAGATGCACTGCATCCCAGGTCATAAGGCAGACTATAGCAAATTTAAAAGAAAGCCATATGATAGGTTTTCTGACCGTAATGGAATTAAGCTATAAATAACAAAGATAACAAGAATATTTCCATATGCTTAGTAATTAAACAGCATACTTCTAAATAATCCCTGTGCCGAAGAGAACTTCTCAATGGAAATTAGGAAGTATTTTGAACAAATTGGAAATAAAAATACCAGAAATTGTGAGATGCAGTTGAAGTAATGCATGGAGGGAAATTTTTAGCATTGCATGCTTATATTAGGAAAAAAAAATAAGAACATTCACCTTAAAAAACCAGAATAAAAAAAAAAAAAAGAAAAACCAGAGCAAGTAGAAGGAAAGAAATAATAGAGTAGAAATTAATGAAATTGAAAACAGAAAATAAGAAATCAGTGAAACAAAAAGATAAATTTTTTTAAAAGAAAAATGACCAGCAATAATGATGGGGAAAAAAAAGTCACTATTTGCCAACATCTGGAATGAAGAGAGGATATCATGACAGATCCCACAGACATTAAATGAGTAATAGAATACTATAAACTATTCTAAGCACATAAAATTGATAACTTAGACGAAATGGACCAATTCCTTAAAAATCACACACTGCCAAAGCTCCCACAAGGTGAAATGAATAACCTGATAAGCCCTGTTTTAACTATTATTAACAGTGTCTACTAAAGAAATTTAATTTGCAGTTACCAATGTTCTTAAAAAGGAATCTCCAGACCCAAATAGTTTCCAGGTGTATCTAAACATTTAAAGACAAAGTAAAACTAATTTTATATGATCTCTTCCAGCAAATAGAAGTGCAGGGAATGCTTCCCAAAATGCTTCATTTTATAAGGCCAGAATTACCATGATACGAGATTCAAAGGATACTACAGGCCAATATCTCTCATGAACCAAGAAGCAAAAATCCTCAGCAAATATCAGTAAATGCAGCAATATATAACAAGAATAATGCACCATGGCCAAGAGGGAATGCAAGGCTGGTTCAAATATTTGAAGTTCACTCTGTAGTAACCCACCGCATTCACAGCATGAAGAAAACCCACATGATCATATTAGTTGAAATAGAAAAAGCATTTGACAAAATTCAGCATCCACTTAATAAAAAACTTTAGCAAACCAGAAATTGGGGGAAACTTCTTCACCTTGATAAAGGGCAATGTAAAAAAAAACCTACAGCTAATGTAATTGTGAAAGACTAAATGCCTTCCCCCAATTATTGAGAAGAAGCAAGGGTGTCCACTTTTACCACTTCTGTTGAACTTTGTACCGAAAATCTTAACCATTGCAGTCAGGCAAAGTGGACAAAGGGGAGGATATAGTTTGAGAAAGAAAAAATGAAACTGTTCTTGGTCACAGACAGCATGACTGTCTAAGTAGAAAGTCTCAAAAATCTACAAAAACAAAACCTAAAAATTCCTAGAATTAATACATTTAACAAAGTTACAGAATACAAGATCAACACACAAAAATCAATTTTATTTCTATATGCTAGTAATAAGCAGTTGGGAATGGAAAAGTTTCCAAAATAGAATTTCTAGTAGCTCCAAAAAATGTGAAAAACTTAAAATTTAGCAAAAAGTCACATACAGAATCTGTAAACTACAAAGCACTGATCAAAACAATCAGATAATTTAAATTAATAGACATGATAGTTCATGAATTAGAAGAATCAGCATAGCCAAGATGTCAGTTCTTAAAGTTTACCTAGAGACTTCATGTATTTCTCATAGTACTTTCAGAAAGATTTTTTTGTAGATTTAGACAAGCTGTTTCTAAAATTTATATGAAAAGGCCAAAGGACAGGAATAGCCCAAACAATTTTGAAAAAGAGTGAAATTGTAGGAATCATATTACCTGATTATAAGACTTACTCTAAAGCTATGGTAATCAAGATAGTGTGTTATTGGCAAAGGGTTAGACAGACGAATGGAACAGAGTCCAGAAATAGACCCACACAAACAGAGACAGTTGATTTTTTTTTTTTTTTGCCAATTTGCAAAAGCAATGAAATAAAAACAGAATAGTCTTTTCAAAAGGTGTTAGATCAAATGGACATCCGTATGGGAAAAAAAAATCTTCTAAACTTCACAACTTACACAAAGATTATCCTCAAATGGATCATATATTTAAAGAAATAAAACTACAAAGTGTTTAGAGAAAAATACAGGAGAACATTTTTATGACTTGGCCTGAGGCAGAGGGTCTACTCCCCTACTTGGTGTCTTTGAGATTCTTTCATGATGTGCTTCTTCTGTTCAGTAGATAAGGGATTGACTTCAGTGAGGTAGTTGAAATGACTAACATTTTTGAGCACTTACTCAGAGTCAGGCATTGTTCTAACTCAATCCCTACAACACCCCTGTGAAATGGATACTGCAATATTTCGGATGAGGAAACCGAAGCACAGATATTCTTAAGTATGCTTAGAGCAGAGTCCACCCATGGCAGAAGGACAGATGCTCTGGGCAGTCTGTTTTCAGACCTGGGCTATTACCCACCGCTGTGTTCCGACAGTCTCCTCTTTCTCATCCTTTTGAAAATGCAGATCACTGCTTTTCATGGCTCCTATGAACCAGGCCCTCTCCTTTTTCTTTCTGTGTTTTATTCACCGGCCCACATTAGGTTGGTGGGTTTCAGAGATTGAATCAACGTGGTATTAACCCACTTAAATCTATTTAGCGCCCTCTTGTGTCTGCAGTGGATTTGACAGGAAGCCGTGCTTTCGCGTAAGGGCTGGGGGACAAAAGATCTAGTGGGAAAGTTTTGATCAAAATATGACAAATCGGTGTGATCAGAATCTTGAATTCCATTAGACATGAACTTTCTGGTGAGTTACCTCCAGTGTGATTTGTTAATAAAAATAGAATCTTGGAGGGAAGCTGGTCACAGAAAATTTACAGAAATTCCAGTTGGCTTTAAATCTCAGTTGGCAGCCTTTTGTAGAAGGTCCTTGGCCTTTTGGGCTTCTTTTAGCACTGAGGCCAGGCCCTGGGCAGTGAGGGTAAAGACCTCCATTCCCAGCTGTTCAGCCTTAGGGGCAGGGTCCTCTCAAAGGATGCATCTCCCCAAAGGCAGAAGAGTAGATGGCTTCCCCCATGCCTTTAGGCTAATTTAGAGGCAGGTGTTAAAATCTGCCTCTGGATTTGCTTCTTCAACAGTGGAACTAGAATGGGAAAAGGACAGAGGTGCACACTTCTCTTCCTTGGAGATTTGCCAGTTTGTTTTGAGTGGGAGAGGAGGAAAGAAGGGGGGACGGGAAAAATGGGGTAGAATGTACTGAATTCTCAGAGCTATTCCTGAAGTGGGGGCTGTAGCTTCCCGAGGGAGGGAGGAGCACGTTGAGAGGGATGAGCTAGGAAAAAAGTTCTGTAAACCAAGAATAACACCTAACACTTTATATTATACAGTCTTATTTTGTTCCTTTTTATATATTTATTTACTTTTTTATTGTAGACATAATTGATGCCCATAATGGAAAAACAAAAATATATCCAAAGAATAGATACCCAGCCATAAGCTTACTATTTCATGTGTTTTCCTTCCCTTCGATGCATGAAGACTTGAGTGTTTTATTGCATAATGTCATGTTTATAATTTTCTACTTTTTAATTATCAGGAACATTTAAAAAAATTTTTTTTATTATGTTAATCCCCATACATTACATCATTAGTTTTAGATGTAGTGTTCCATGATTCATTGTTTGTGCATAACACCCAGTGCTCCATGCAGAACGTGCCCTCCCTAATACCCATCACCAGGCTAACCCATCCTCCCACCCTCCTCCCCTCTAGAATCCTCAGTTTGTTTTTCAGAGTCCATCATCTCTCATGGTGCATCTCCCCCTCCGATCTCCCCCCCCCCTTCATTCTTCCCCTCCTGCTATCTTCTTCTTCTTCTTTTTTTTCTTCTTAACATATATTGCATTATTTGTTTCAGAGGTACAGATCTGTGATTTAACAGTCTTGCACAATGCACAGCACTCACCATAGCACATACCCTCCCCAATGTCTATCACCCAGCCACCCCATCCCTCCCACCCCACCCCCCACTCCAGCAACCCTCAGTTTGTTTCCTGAGATTAAGAATTCCTCACATCAGTGAGGTCATATGATACATGTCTTTCTCTGATTGACTTATTTTGCTCAGCATAACACCCTCCAGTTCCATCCACGTTGTTGCAAATGGCAAGATCTCATTCCTTTTGATGGCTGCATAATATTCCATTGTATGTATGTATGTATATATGTATGTATATATGGTGCTGTATATATATATGTATATGTATGTGTATATATATATATATATATATATATATACACATACACATACACATACACACACATCCCACATCTTCTTTATCCATTCATCTGTCAATGGACATCTTGGCTCTTTCCACAGTTTGGCTATGGGTTAGGACATAACATATGTAGTCATTTACCAAAGCTGAGTTCTAGAACTATGATAGGTATTTAAGTCCTAGTTAATTTTAATATTACAGGTGACACTTCAGTGACTTTCTTTGCTGCCGCTTCATTTTTTTCCCCTGAGGGTTATTTCCTTAGGACAGATTCCTGAAATTGCCACGACAGGGAAGAGCTTAGGGAGGACTTTCAGGCTCCCAGTACTAACATAAAGGAGCCTGCCCACCCTGCACCTGGCTGCAGGTGGGCTCCCCCCTTGGTATCGATGGGGTTTTTAGAGTACATTCCTGTACTCTTCAGAGCCTTGTTTTTGGGGGGTTTTTTGTTTGTTTTTTCTCTCAAGTGGGGCTAACAATACCCACTGCAGAGGGCTATTGTATTAATAATGCATATAAAATGCCCCCGCAGAGCATGGCACACGGTGGGCATTAAATAAATGGAAACAATTTAAAACAGTTACAGCACTAAGTAGCCTTGTTACAAGATTTGTATCCGTTTGCCTTGCCGCCCGTAATGCAATGTGTGAAGGTACTTGTTTAACTCTCTAGCATTTGATACCTAATTATTTTTTTAAAAATATTTTTGCTGATTTAACTGAAAATGCTACCTCATTATTTTAATTTTTTTATTACAGTGATGACTGACAAATTTGTGTTATTGTAAACTAGCTTGTCATCTCTTATGAAATGCTTTTGACCTTTTCTCTTGGCATTTAGTATTTTCTTATCAATTTATGAATTACTTATACAATAAATTATCTAAACCTTTATCATATTTGCTGTCATGTCCTTTTAACTATTATATCTTTACATTAAACTTGGCTTTCTTTATATGTTCCACCTTTCTTATGAAGATGAGAAAGTGGTTGTAATTGTGATCTCTTCATAGTAAATTCTGTAGATGAATTTTTAATCAAGTCTCTATTTCTTGCAGATGATGACAGTATTATGTATTCATTTCCAACCATCCTACATTTCATTAATTTTCATGTCTTTTAAATTTGCCTGAAATTCTATAACAGGGCTAAATAATCATGGGGATTGGTGGGCATCATCTTTTAGTTTTCCTGATTTAAATAGGAGTATTTCCAGTGTTTCACCATTAAATAGAATATGAATCTGTTATTTTCAAAAATACAATGTTCAAGAAAATACTCAATTTTTTAAAATTTTGAGTTTTTGCATACTTAAGAGCATCATTTTTCTCAATGATTCTGTGGTTTTGTTTGATCTTTTGTTGGCTATTTTTTAACATCACATATATTTCTATGCATGCAGTTAGTGTCTACTCACTATTTTGTGCTTTACTATTTTCATTCAGCACCATTTTCCTATGACCTATGTATAAACGTGTGTGTGTGTAAGACACAAAAGAATGGAAGAAGATAGATCCATATATGAAGAATGATTATCCTTAAATTATGGGATTATGAGTTATTTTCACTCTTTATATTTTCCAATTTTCTGCAATGAGATGTCCTACTGTGATCAGGAAAAAAAGTGTTGCCTAAAAATGTCAATCCTGTGCCAATTAATTATGGGTGAAAGAAGATTTGGGAGGTCACGCATGATTTAAGGAAACTTATTCAGCATATGTAACTTCTGTTTGTTCATTATCTAGAATCCAAATGGCTTTTTTGTATTAAGGGAACTGAAAAATTAGAATTAATAATCTTTTTTAAAAAGGTAGTAAAATGACCTGTATTTTCTTTCTGGTGAATAAAGATAATATGTAGTGACTGTCTTTTCCTTAACTAGGAATTTGGGACTTGGTGTCTGACAAATGCTTTTTTTTCATGCTTTCTCACATTTTTTTAAATCTGAAAAGTCTTTTAAAGGAATTGCAAATAATAAAACATATATTTATCTCTTATCTAAAGGATTAAAATTGTATGAGCTCAGGATGGTCCCATAGCATCTGAGACCTGCCAGGTTGCTTTTTAAAAACTTGATTTTTCCTCTTGGCCCCAGTGGGAGGCCCCAACCCAGACACCATCCGAGGGATATGGTTGCCCCGTCTGGGATTGCACACAGATATAGAAACATAAAAACATGCATTTATACATCAAGACACACAGAAGCAACAATCACTAGATTTGGTACCTTAATTGCATCTTCCAGACACCAGGAATAGCCCTTGCTTCCTCTGCTATGGTCAACGCTTTCTCTCTGAGATGAGATTCAGCTAATTTCAGAGCTCAGGAAATCTCTTCAGGTTTGGTTCGTGACACACCGTGTACTTAAAGTATGAAAATCTCAACCAACATTATGATCACTGAAGATTACATGTACATATAAAACCATAATGTCTCCTCCTTTTTCTCTTCTCTTCTGTAGCTTTGGGCCAGATTATGTTGTATGTGGATGGGATGAATGGAGTAATAAACCACAATGAAACCATTCAGTGGCTATACACGCTCATTGGGTCAAAGGTAAGAGAAGGTTATAGTTGAACGTTTTATTCAGTTTGCATGTCATACACCTTTCTTTTGATTCTCCTCTCTGAGATGGTTTTGCAGAAAGAAATTCTGTTGAGCTTGGTTCCAAGCCCTGTAACAGTACAAGCGAGGACTACTATTTTATAGATAGAAAAATACACTCAAATTGCAAAAAGCTTTTGAATTTTTAACGCATTTTATGTTTTCTTCTTTTAAGCTTTAATCAGATGCTTTTGGCACCTCTGGTTTTTAATCCTTAATTAAAAGATGTACCATACATACAGTATCGATCTTAGCTGCTCTGTTTCATCTTCATGTATGTTCAGTTACTTAAGGACATACTTTTGTGTTGTACATATGTCTATGCTTATTCCTATATGTAGTTAAAGGAATGTGAGACCACCTTTCAACTCTGCCATCAGTTAGAAAAGTAACTAACATTGAGTAAAGATTGACCAGGCACCAGGGACCATAGTAGGTGCTTTACAAGCATTATCTCCTTTAATCCACAGAAGACTGTGATAAGATAAATAATGTTACCCCATCTCATAGTTGAGAAAGTAGTGCTTCGTTAGGAGAACACTCTCATTTCCCCCGTGGATCTTGGTACGTGGTGACTTTATCCAGGCATGACGTGGCGTGAGACCCCCGCCTTCTGGAAACGCTCCACTAAGGAAACAGATCTACCCGTCACTTGAGGTGTACTGGAAGCTGGGCAAGGCTCTGGTGTGTTCCTCCCTGGGTCCTCACATGGGAGACCCATTTGGAGGGGGGCGGATTGAGGAGGAGTGAGGAGGGGTCCTGTCTTGAGCAGGTGCAAATGAACCCAGGCTGGAGTGTGGTCAGATTTGGGGTGAGGGTGGGTGGGGCATCGTGGAGGAGATCTAAGTGACTGTCATGGGCAACAGGGTCAGGCGGAGTGGCATCTAGAGGGCCTGGATGGGCGACTTGAACCTGGCTTACACAGGTCACAGAATCAACATAACATTCTGGGGGTCCCTGGAGAGCATGTGGTCAGCCCAGACTGTTCCCCATCCCCGTACTTGCTCCCACACCCACTTTGGAAAGCCTATCAAGGCTGGTGTACACTAGCCTCTAGCTCAACCTCTCCCGTTACCTGCTTCCCGAAGACTCTGCTGTACCTCAGGAGTGAGGGCTCAGCCCTGATTTGACTTTGGAGAACAGATCCCGTTTGGGGTTTATGGTCCTCACAGACTTCCAGAGTCTTGGTGATGGCGCCCTTGTGTCGTGGGAGGGGACTTTTCTCTGTGACTGGCGCTGATATTCAGGACTCCTTGGGTCCCAGATCCGTGGTTAACCCTTACATCTCCCTCTCAGTTTTCCTTTTCCTCATATTACTGATGATAGATTCCCCCCCACCCCAATTCATAATAGAAATAGCCATGGTTTCTCTCAGAAGACTGACAGTCTTTTCTTCTCTCTCCTTTTTGTGTTTGGCTTTGTTTTCTATGGAAAATGGAAATGACTGTTTACAAACTGCTGTGGGTGACCTTAGATGCTGAATGTAATGCTGGCTTTGCCAGGTTGATTTAGCCAGGCTGAGGGAAGATTTATATCTCCTATCCTGTTTCAGTGTTTTCTGTTCTTTCCTCTTGCTGGGAGCCTTCCCCAACCTTCACGTTCATTTGGAAGCTGCTCCCTTCCCAAGGCTCTCTGGATGGTCTCGAGGACCCCACAGTCTAGGGAGATGGAAGGAGATTCTGCAGTAGAGATGGACTTCTGGCAAATGTTGTAGATGAATAAAGAAATCTTTGGGGGCACCTGGGTGGCTCAGTTGGTTAAGTGTCTGACTCCTGATTTCGGCTCGGGTCATGATCTTGTGGTTGTGAGATCGAGGCCCGCGTTGGGCTCTGTGCTGGGCATGGAGCCTGCTTAAGATTCTCTCTCCCATTCCTGCTGCCCCTCCCCTCCCCCTACCTCAGAAAAAAAAATCTTTGTAGCTTTATTACAGCTGTGATGAAACAACAATAGCCAGCGCTATTTCTAAAAGGAAGTAAAATCTAACATACTTACGGTAGGAAACATGACAGTCTTTTAGCTCATCAGCAGGAAGGGCACAGAGTGCAGGCAAAATCTAGGTGGTGGGACTGAAGGAAGGGAAGGAGGATACAGACGGAAAGGCACAAAGAAAGAGGGAGAGATGGAGAAAAGTGAGAGGAGAGACCCCAGGGGAGGAAAAGAAAGAGAAAAAGGAAACAGACCAAACAGGGATCATTTCTCTGCTCAGTACATGGGAGAGGGCTCAGAGTCTAATATGTTTCAACACATCCTGCCGATGTTTCTTGGGATTCATTCTTGTAAAGAAAGCAATGGAAAGGGCACCTTCTGGGGCGCCTGAGTGGCTCAGGCAGTTAAGTGTCTGCCTTTGGCTCAGGTCATGATCCCAGGGTCCTGGCATCGAGCCCCACATCAGGTTCTCTGTTCAGTGGAGAGCCTGCTTCTCCCTATCCCTCTGCCTGCTGCTCTGCCCACTGCTCTGCCCGCTTGTGCTCTCTCTCTCTCTCAAATAAATAATAAAATAAAATCTTTAAAAAAGGAACCTCCTTATTGCATTTCTAAATAACAAGGAGAAATCATAATATTAAAAGTTTTCAAGAATGAGTGTGTAGGAATTCTGCCTCCCCAGCCTCCTTTCCCTGTCCAGCACACAAATATTTGTGACCTTGGGCATCTCTCCCTGGGGCCTCTGTCTAGGGTGGAGCGATCTCTTCCTTCCCAGCTGTGGATTCAGTGCTGTTTTTTCCTCCATCTCTCATTTCCCAAAGGAGGGTCCATAATAGTCTCCAGCTTCTGTGCTCGATCCTGAGCCAGTCACTATGAGGGCGAGAAAATAGAGCCATCAGTCAGCCTGAGCCTCGGAGCTTACAGTGTTGTGAGAGGGGACTGTGGGTGACACCTGCTGCCCATGTCCACTTACTGTGCTGTCAGGTAAAGGTCTCGCTCTGTTCTCCATGGTGTGCTTGGTTCCGGGCTAGTGGCCATAAGTCAACAGTGGCAGCACCCCCCCAAGCTGTTGTTTGGTGTAGTTCTCATGAGATCCCCTCTTATTTGCAAAACCAGTAACGGTGGCCCCTGACATCCCCCCCGCCCCCAGGGCCGTGACAGGATGGTGAGGATCTGCAGAAAGCATGGCTGCACCGACCTGAAACTCATAGGTCTTTTTTTTTTTTTTTTTAAGATTTTATTTATCTATTTGACAGAGAGAGACACAGCGAGAGAGGGAACACAAGCAGGGGGAGTGGGAGAGGGAGAAGCAGGCTTCCTGCCGAGCAGGGAGCCCGATGCGGGGCTCGATCCCAGGACTCTGGGATCATGACCTGAGCCGAAGGCAGACGCTTAAAGACTGAGCCACCCAGGTGCCCCTGAAACCCATAGGTCTTAAGAAGGAAGCCTCGGTCCCCTCCTTACACATAGGTTTTCCCCATTCACATTAAGAAATCAGGAAAGCCAGAGGTCCTAGGGATTTCTTTTGACTAAGAGTCCGATTTCTCAGAACCTAGAAGATTTACCTTAAAATCCTGTTCCTTCTGCCTTAAACAGGCACAGAGTTGATACATGAAATCTTGGGTTAGAGAAAGCTTGTCATTCTGTTTTCATAATTTTTCATTTTCCTTCCATGAAAGGCAACAAGATGTGATTTGCAGCCTGCCAGAGGGTCATTATGCAATGCATATTTGCAGATATTTGAGACTCCTAGCTAGAGGAGAAAATGATGCATTTGCAGCCAAATAATCACTTTTTAAAAGAAAGAAAAAAAAAGTGTTTCATTTTATTTACAAAAGCCCATCTTTAAACTCCCCAGTCAGAGGTAAGAAGCAGATGCTCATCCCATGACTTCTCACACAGCATGGATTTTTTGCTCTTCATACATCTGGAAGTCTAATTAATTGGGGTGAAATGATTCGGCTTGTGCAGCCTGGCCTTTCATCACTCTAACACACGAAGTCTGTCTCTCTGTATGGATCCCCTTCTGGTCCATCGGGGAGGCCCCAGGGCCCCCACCTCCTGTGGGTTCTCCAGGGATGCCTCGGATGCAGTCACGGAATCTGCACTCTCTGGATGGCTGTCCACCTTGGCTCACCCTGCTGTCTCCATTTTTCCGTCAGCCCCATGGAATCTAATTTTTCTCAGCTGTGCCCCAGGGTGCTGATCACAGATCTCTAGGCTTCTTCTTGCTGGGTGGGGACAGGCATGCTTGGACACTACCGAAACTGTGAGGTGGTGATACCTAGGCACAAGTTGCTGTGGAAACAGAATCATGGAAACATGGGGATATTTTGAGGAAAAGCCTCGTAGGTTTGGGGTTCTGGATATGGATACATAAAAGCGGGAATCAAAGATAGGGTCACAGTGTTGAGTCAGGGCAGCCAAGAATCCAGTATGGCCTCTGGCAGGAATGAAGAAGTAGGATATTGGGATTCATCGGCAGGAGAACTTCGGCACCTTGGTTTTGAGGTGAAGGTCGTGTCCACAAGGAGGGCTAAGCCAGGGCATCCATGTTCTCAGTTGCTCCAGGAAGAGGAGAGGAGATTCAGGGAGCTCTTTGGTCTCGGGTCATTGGCATGTCACTGCTGTGTGATCCGTACAGATGCCCCACGTGGGAGTGAGAGCTGAGGCTCTTTTTGAGTCACAGAATATGAAACAGAACCCTGGCCTTGAAGAGATGGCAAAGTCTTGTTCAAGATGTTCCTTATATTCACCAGCCACCTTCCTGATCCTTCTAGAGGCAGAGGGAGCACCACTGCTGGACCCTGGAATTGGTGGGAAGCCTGCCTTCCTGGGACCTGCGTCCACCTCTCTGATATTAAGCACACTATGCGCTGCTTGCTGTTTGGAACAACACACCCTCACTTCCCCCCGGAAGCTCTTTGAGTATTTAAAGGCCATCAAACATATCATCCTGTCCGAGCTAAACTTGATGGCTTCCACAGAAAGTCCTTGGCGACATCACATCCTGCAGACAGTGTCCTCTTCCCACAAATCCCACTTTGGATTCATTAGGTTTTGCAGCAGCTGCCCTGGGAGCTGGCGCTCCTCAGACTGATAATGTACGAAACCTCCCAGGGGTTGGGTGGGTTGGTTGGTTACACAGCCATTTTGCTAGTTTCTTCTACTCTGTATCTCCGTGATTGACTTACACCTAAATGCAGGGCTTTGCATTTGTTCCCACTGGTATCAGGTCAGAGTTCTGGCCTCAAGATTAGTTTGCATTTTGCTTTGGCCATTCATCACGTTAACTGTTAATTCTAGTTTTATTTAATATAAATTTAATAAGCAGAGCTTCTTTGTCATTAACCAAAATGTCGATATAGGCAAGGAATGCTTAAGCCGATGAACGAAGCTTGCGGGTTGACACTCATCAGTCATTTTAAGGCCGTTTTGGTGCAGTTAGTGGGAAGGCACCCACCTCTGATCATATTCTAGCCTCATTTCTTCATCGAGTTCTAAGGCCAAAGTCAAGGTATGCTGCATCTGCTGTTAAGTGTGGAGCTCTGAGACCAAATACACTTGTGTGATCCTTTGGGTGGATTATTTTTTCATCTATAGAATGGGGATAATAATCTATAAAATGGGAATGAAAGTAATAGTGGAGAATATGTAAAACACTGATTATCGTAGCTGCACATAAGTGCCCAGTGTTGTGAGCTAACCTCACTTTTCCCAAAACTTCTACCAACTTCCTGTTTAAAAAAGGGAGATATGCTCAGCTTGCCAAAACCTGCTCACCTGAAAACTGCTGGTCCCAGGTGTTTCCTTCTCTTTTCTAAGTGCTTATAAGACATTCATCCAGAAAGCCTTTGGAGCATATTGCCAGGGATCAATAGAGGGTTTAATAAAGTGTGGGATATCAATTTTCCATTTCATCGGTAATCCTTTTTCTGAAAATGGGGACATTAACTTTGCATTGTTTGAGGTGCCTGTGTTGTAAAAATCTCAGAACGACAAATATTATGCTCACTTATTCTTATTAGTATCATGAGGGATCATATTAACATGTTCAAATGTAGAAACTGAAATAGAGTTGCCATGTTGAGAAGACATTATCTGAATTCCTGTTCTCACTCTAGGGGAACATCCTATGTACCATTGTTTGAGGTACATAATTTTCCAAGGTTTTTAATGTCTGCATCTCTGGATCCTCACTTGAGGAAATGGTGATTGTGTGCCTTCATTAGAATCATTTTACCTTCAGTAGGATGCTTGTTAAGATGTTCTTGCATCTAACTTCTGTCCAGGAAGGGAAAGTTTTAGGCTTTAAAATGTTGCATAAAGATATGCTTTGCATGGTTAAAACTGATTCACTCTCTTTTCCTCTGTTGCATTGTGGTCAATTTCTGTTGACTTATCAAGTTACCTGATTCTTTGCCCAGCTATTTGAGTCTTCCTGATGAACTTGCGAAATATATTCTTCATCTCTTTTACAATGCTTTTTATTTCTAACATTTCCATCTGACCCTTTCTAGTTTCCCTTCCCTGAAATTTCTCATCTGTTCATGCACATTGTCCACCTTTTCCACCAGAGTTAACATACTGATCATTGTGAATTATAGAATTGCAACATTGAGTTAAATCTGGTTCTGTTGATTGCTTAGTTTCTTGATAACAGGGGTGGGGACTTGGGGTTTTTAAAACTTTCACTGATTTTTTTTATGATCAAAAGAGTAATATTCTCTTTGTATAAAACTTTAGAAATACAAAAAAAGTCAAAATCACCTGAAATACTTCTATATAGATTTAAACATTAACATTGTACATTTTCCTCTCATCTTTGGAATCTTTCTTACATAGTTAACTCTATATTACAAGCATTTTCCTGTGTTATTACAGTAAAACATTAAAACCTATGTAATAGTCATAGAAATGGACTGTAATTCATTTGGCTTTTCTCATATTAATAGAATTGTTTCGATTTAAAGAGCTTTGTTACTAACTTCATAAAAACATAGCGAATGAGGTGGTGTTTGAATATTTTTCCCTATTTTCAGTGTTTCATTTTTAAGATTTAAAAAATTATGCAAGTTTTAATGGCATGTTCAAGTAATATTTGTGTTAAAGGGATGGTGGGTACAAAGGGTTATCACTGTCTTGATGGTTACTTGGCTACATACAGCCAGAAAACGAATTCTCACCCGTGTGATTTCTTGGACGCCCCATATGAGGATAATCTCAGTGGAAGAAAAAAAAAAAAAGAAGAAGAAATAGTTTCACTCGTTATTATTTTAGGAAGATGTCAAGGGGAGAGACCAGAGATTTGAGCCAGACCTTATGGGAGCCTGTATGCTGAGAGGACCCTATGGTCCAGAATGTGTCTCCAGCCTCAGGGGTGGACAGCAACTTCTTCAATCCACTCTGAGATGATCCGCTTCAGGGAGCTGATTTGTGGTAGGAACCATAACTCTCAAGAGGCTTGTTGATAAACAGAATAGTAGCTTCCTAGTTTACATAGGCAAGATCCCCATGAAACAGGAGCAGGGGGTGGGGCTTTGACCCTTCTGCCCTGTTCACATTTTCAATTCGTATTCACCATTCCTCAGGCTTAGTTGTCCTCTGTTGCGTTTCCAGGGCTGATTATTTGCTTAGGAAAATTCTTTAACCTTGGTTATAGCTCACAAGAGCGTATTTGTCTCATTTCCCCAAGGCTTAAGTTTTTGCATCAGAGGGAAAGATGGGGCTCCCCATAGTACAGTAGAAAGAGTCAGATTGGCCTTTGTGTCTTCCTTTGACTTTCTTCAGAAATGAGTCATGTGACAAGTTGGGTAGCCTTCTAGAACACGAGACTTTGCATCTGAAAATGGGGATGTCACTAACTGGACAAGGACCCAACCCTGTTGATTTCTCGCCTTCATTTTGTAAATATTACCAGGGTGTTCTTTAAGGCAGTATTTTAGTGCCGAGTTTTTGCTATTCCTTAGTTAATAATAACAGAGTGGATCTGTGTTACCTGTTATCATCCAACTCCTCATAATTACATGGAATATCCTAAAGGAAAGTTAGCAAAGTGGGTATCTTCTGGCCTTGCCCACTTTTATCCATTGTTCTCTAAAGAAAACCTCTTGCTGAACCCCAGAATTTTATCTCAATGGAAAGAAAATGTTCATCTGTAGCATTTTTAAAATTGATATTTAAGTATTTCTGAATACTCTGCTGTATGTTCTATCCTGCAAGATTTCCTCTCCACTAACTAGGAAATCCTTAAGTGGTTCCCAGACTCACACTTGGCTACTACATGAATCACAAATATAGTTTGGTTCCCTTTTTGCGAATTCCATTAGGTCATAAGCAGGTCGGCCATCAGGCCCTGAGGCCATAGCTCATGGCTTTGGTGCAGGTCACTTCCTGTCCTGGCAGGTGTGCCAACCCTGGTCTCCATGCATCTCCCCCCACCCCATGCCAGATGCCTGCAAAGCCATAGCCCAGAGTTCTGTACTCAGGTCATCTGTTTAGGCCCACACTTGATTTCTGACCAGACCCATCTCATTTTGCAGACAGTATCTTAAAATGGGATACCTCAAACCCTGAGGTATCTGTTGGACTGTTTGATAAGCAGTTACAAATGCTTTAGGGCCCGTTCTGAGCTGCTTGCTCAGGAATTCTGAGCTTAAGGGTATGTCATTGAAATAAAGCGTTAAAATGAGAAGGTCTTAAAAGTAACTGTCTTTAGTCACTTGGCTCTTTGTTGTTGTTAAAATACTCAGTATATTGTTAGTTCTGGTAAGCTGGTAAACAGTGTGGCAAAGCTTTATAAGTCAGTTACCTTACCAATTTCTAATTCAGCTTTAATAACCAGCATCTACTTCTAGAACATATATTTATGCTTTTTTAGTGGAAAATGAAACAAATAGAATGAAGCATGTTTTTCTAACTTCCTTTGTAATTTAAATCCTGAGGTTTGGAAATTGTTTTCTTTTTATGGTTGTTGAATTTTTAGAAGAGTAGGAATTTGGAGTTTTTTTTGGAATACTTTTATTTCTACTTAATAAGCAGCATATTTGACCTTCTAAGTATAGTTCTTGTGTTTCTCTAAGTACAATAAAACATGAAGGCAGTTCCAGTTTGCTCTAATGTGCAAGATTATTGAGAAACTGGCTTTTATTCCTTTTCCATACATCTGGTACTTGCATTTTATCAAAAACCCAGATACCCGGGTTCTGTACCACTGACACCATGCTCTTTCTGTGGGTTGGCCCAGAAAAGAAAAAAAAAAAAAAAGGCAAAGTGCTATGTTGATGGTATCCTGCCACCCCTCCCTCAGCCTCAGCCTCCCTGGCATGGAGGCCACATTGGATCCCCAAGTTGTTTATGGAATCTGGAGGCTCAATCCCTGGACTGAGGCTTGACCCGACAAACATTACATCCCTCCGTCAAAAGGCATCTCTGTTCCTCTGAAGGCTGGTGGCCTCTCTTTTATGCTGAGTAAGAATGGAGTGCAAAATGATAGTTGAAGCAGAAAGTAAAGCTCAGCCCAGTGGCCCCCAAAGCGTGCTAAATACTTAAGAGAAACACAATTCACAGCTGGCTGCGTGTTCTTGTCCTTCCCTCATAACAAAGGGGTGGTCTCAGAGTCCTGTTAAATACTGTGATTTAGCTACATGGTTTAAAGCAATATAAAGCATAATTTATTATAATGGACTAGTGTTAAAATAGAATACTAGTATTCCCTAGAATGTAATTATGTAAAAGGCAGGGAACGTGTAGCTCAAGGGCTGACTCTAGACCCCCGGCGTGTTTCCTCTAGCCCTAAGGAAGTGGGATTATTTGTGGGAGCATGAACCCAAAGGCTGTCACCCAGCTTTTCTCTTCCATGGAAACCCACAGGCAGCTGGATCAGCTCCAAGCCGTTTCTATTGACTCTCCCTCCCCACTGTCAGGGCTATCTTCTGGCAAGTGCTCTCTGTCCTCAGCAACCTGGCTCTGAGGTCTTCTAGTACAGAGAACACTCAGTTGTGGAGTGTGGAGGTATTCTCAGTCCTCTCTCAGCAGGGAGACGACCATGTCTGTGAAGTCAGGACCATGGCTTTGTTATCCCCTCACAGAACCCTGTTGGGTGCTGTGCATCTGGAAAGCCCTCGATCTTGTTGAAAGAAGCAGCACAGCCTCTTGGGATGGGAGGGACCTTAAACGGGGTCAGCCATTGCACCACCATCCAGGTTCAGTATTTCTTCTGCAGTGGCCTTAGCAGGTGGCCACTCAGAAGTCTCCAGATGTGAGGAATTTGCCCACTTGGCTTTGCACCACTGCTTCTGAGACTGACTCCTTTTTGCCCTGTACTTCTTTATGACTGGTCGCTCTCCCTTCCCATGAGATTGATGTACCTTCAGAACGAGAATCAATTCTTACTGACTTTCCTTGGTGTAGACAGATGGGCGTATGTTTGAGCCTGTAAATCATTGCAGTGAAACCTGTCATCAGAACAGGAGGCAGCACCAGGCAGAGCTGACAATCCAACAGTTCACATGGGAGGGACACTGCCTTGTCCCCTGGAGGAGCCTTCAGCGGTGGAGCCGGGCTGTGGTGTGTGTGCTGGCCCCCGTGTAGCTTGCCCCTAGCTCCCTCATTTGTGGCCCTTGCTCTTGCTGCCACACCGGGCCTGCGTCTCTGGTCTTTTGCTGTCCTGTGGTTTGTCCCTTCCCGGTGGACATGGGCTGGCAACCTCCTTTGCCCTTCCTGTTCGAATGTGTCTCAGATCAGTGCAATGGCACCAAGGGTGGATTTTTAAGAGCTTTGCGATGAGCAGCATGTTTAGACTTGGAGGAATGGGTGTGTGGCCTCCGCTGTGGCTGTTCCAAGGCTTTGGAGGGTTTTGACTGCATTCCAGATACTTGTGGGCATCAAATTAAATGATTTCTGGATAAATCAGGGTTGATGTAGAAACCTTCTAAAGTAATGTGCTTGTATTACTTTCAAGTCTCTACAGTAATGCTAATAAGGTATTTCTGGGGAGGAGTCCTGCTGGACATACTTGGTGATTAGTTAGGACATGCTTGCAATTAGTACCATGCATTTCCATAAATTCACATTCTGCCCTTTTCTCTAAAGTAGTTTAACTGTTGAACGTGTTTGTTAATTTCACATAGTAAGGCTTCTAAACACACATAAATGTAAACTTAGGCTCAATAGAAGCCTAAAATCATGAATCAAAAGAGTTTGGGATTTTTTTTTTTTTTAATAAAAATACAAAAGAGCTCCAAACAGCCTTTACAACAAAGGAGAAGCAGACATGAATAGACATGTTGAGACCAATAAAAAAAGACTTTGCTAGAAAACCATGGATTTGTTTTTTTTTAAATTAGCCTCATGAGGGAGAATGGCTAGGGGGTTCTGGGTCCCTGGGACTGTGTTGCCCAAGATCTTGTGACCACAGAGATGCTCAGGAAGAACCTTAATGAGAGGGGCACAAGGCGCACCCCCCCCCCCCACTGAGACCAGCTCATGGGAGGAGTGGGGTGGGCACCAGCCAGGATCTTGTCCAGGAAGGCACTGAGAAGGCTTAATCTACTTAATAATAGTCCTCCCACTGAGGAAGTTGCCTGGGCTTGCTAGGTTGTTTTATTTACTTGAAGAACTGTCTACAGTTCTAAACATACAAAGATAGAGCAGTTCATTATGCCTTGCCTTCCCCTTCTGCCCCCAACCTTGTGGTTGAAAAAAATACTCTGGAATTCAGTCTGTTCCTAGTATGGGAGCAGAGGACTGAATGCAGGACTCAAGTTATGCAGGTAAAAACCCTCTAAAGAGTTTAGAGCCCTCTAAAGAATTCCATTTTCAGGGCGGTAAGGACATAACGGTGAGGATGGAAGCCCAACGCACTGCTTGTCTTCAGTATGATTGTGGAGGGGCCCCGGTGAGAAAAGTGCAGGGTGACCCCACTGGCCACTCAGTGTGTGGCGGGACCTTGTGCTGACATGGGGAGTGGAGGGAACAGGCTGGGATGGTAGGTGGGATGAAATGAGCCCATGTGAGATCAAGGGTTCTCTTCTGGCCACCTGAATTTGAGGTGCTTGTTAGCATATGAGTAGCAATGTCAGGGGTCAGGTGGGTGTCAGAGCCCAGGAGTTTGGTCAGGCCTGGGGTGCAACAGTTAGCATTGAGTCATAGATAGAATTTAAAACCAAGAGACTGGATGGACTTACCTAGAGAGAGTGTATGGTAAGAGAAGGAAAAAATGCAGCAGTGAATTCTAAGGCCTTCCCCCACCTAAAGGTTGAGTACCCTAGAAGGAACCAGCAAAGAAGTGGCCGCTCAGGTTGGAGAATGGGGTCAACCATAGTGACAGGGAACTGTTCTTGGAGGGAGCAATTGTGTCATGTGCTGTTGGGGGTTGCAGTGAGCAGAGAAGCAACCATTGGATTTGACAACATGGAGGCCATTGACAACCCTAACAGGAGAAATTTAATTTGCATGATGGTGATAGAAGCCCTATCAGATTGGGTTGAAGAGTCCGTGGGAAGTGAGGAAGTAGAGGCAGGGAATGTGGCAATCCTTTTGAGAAGTCTTCCTATAAAGGGGAGCTGAGAACCAAGGCACTGGCTGGAGAGAGATGTGGAGTCAAGGAGAAGAGAGTTTACTAGGGAAGTATGCCACAGGAGAAAGGGCAAGGGGGTCGAGGTGTTCGCATGACTTTGGGGAAATGACTTGATATGGGTGATGTTTTGATACTATTCACAGTAGGGTGCACGATGCTCCAAGTTCCTTGTGAAATCTACATGTGTCCCTAGTATTTTGATGTGAGCTCTTGCCTCCGGGAGGGCCTGGGTCTTCCTTGGGCTGCAAATGGAGAACCTGGAGCTGATTCTGCATAACCAAGGTGATGGAGTCAAGGGGTCGTGCATTGACTGGTCATTAACTGATTCATTCATTCAGTGAGCAGACATCGCAGAGCTCACTCCATGCCAAATGCAGTTCTGGGTCCTGCAGACAGGACACGATGCAGATCAGCCCCCCTCCCCTTGGAAGTGTTACTGTCTATGGGGGCAGGGCATTGCCAAGCAAATGGCTGGGGCTGGGATGGTAGCCCAGAGCAGGCTCCTTATTTCTTAGGTGCATGATTTGAACCCATTTCCAGGAGAGAGTTGGTGGGTGAGTTCCTTTAGAAGGGGGTTCTTGGAAGGCGGGACTCAGGGAAGGAGACTATGGGTAATGAGTTGCAGTAGCAGCACCTGGGGGGATGGGGCAGGAGGTGACCTGATAACCCCCCTACACAGGTAGCCCCCAGCTAGCGAAGCTTCAGCTGGGAGGCTTGGGAATTTCTCTGGGTGGG
Source organism: Mirounga leonina (assembly GCF_011800145.1). Lineage (NCBI taxonomy): Eukaryota > Metazoa > Chordata > Mammalia > Carnivora > Phocidae > Mirounga > Mirounga leonina. Next base: position 35,664,785 of record NW_023270854.1, on the reverse strand, counting down.
TAACCTGTGGCCTGTGTGATGGAAGGCCCCTGGGCTATGGGTGGCTCCTCACAAAGGCTGTGTCCTGGGCCCAGCAGGACGGGGCTTGGTTCAGATTCCTGCTTGCCTCAGCTCAGTGGTGTGGCTTTGGGCAAGTCCTTTACCTTGCTGTGCTTGCTTCCTTACTGGAAAAACGAGAATTGTGATGGTTCCTACCTCATAGTGCTCTAGTCTGGATAAAATGAAGCAACCGACGTGGCAAGTGCTACCTTGTTTGTTGAGAGATGACAGGGTGTGAGCTCTGGAGCCAGAGGCCCTGGGTTCGAAATCTGGTTCTATTTCTGGCTGTGGGCGGGATAGTTGGAGCCTCAGCTTCCTGATCTGTGCAGTGAAGATAATACTAATTCCTGCTTCTGAGGCATCCGGCAAAGGAATCTGTGTACTCACGGAGAAGAGTTCCCCAGGCCAAAGCAAGCATGGGGGCCAGCCTGCCTTCAGGTGCACGCAGACCGTCCACAGCTGCATGATGCTTTTCTCTTTTCTGGGTAGTTCCGGCTGGTGGTGAAGACAGCCCTGAAGCTGCTGCTCGTCTTTGTGGAGTACTCCGAATCAAATGCACCTCTTCTGATCCAGGCTGTCTCTGCTGTGGACACAAAAAGGGGTAAGCGGTCTGCACCCACTATTACAGCAAGGTGGACATGTCGGCTGGAGGGGGGCTCCCGTTTTTAACACGTTCGAAACAGAATTCCCTTTGTGCAGACTCCCTGCTGTTGGAAACTTATTTTTTAGAATTGTAAGTACACAAAGATCAGGGATGGAACATGGTTTAACAGTGCAAAGAACAGGGGCGCCCGGGTGGCTCAGTTGTTAAGTGTCTGCCTTCGGCTCAGCTCATGATCTCAGGGTCCTGGGATCGAGCCCCGCATCGGGCTCCCTGCTCAGCGGGGAGCCTGCTTCTCCCTCTCCCACTTCCCCTGCTTGTGTTCCCTCTCTCGCTGTGTCTCTCTCTGTCAAATAAATAAATAGAATCTTACAAAAACAAAAACAGTGCAAAGAACAGCACTCATAGGCTTACCCAGGTCAGGTCAGACCCTGAGCTTACGTTTATGCCCTGTCCCTAGCCCCCTCCACTGAACCCAGAGAACCAGCTCCTTCTCCCCTTTCCCATTTTGTCCCGGTCACTGTGGCTCTTTTCTCTACTCTTCTCACACACGCTTTATTGGCTCTGACCCTTAGGTGTTCCTTGAATGTTCTCCATTCCTTCCCTCTAATCTCATACCCCTCTACTGGGGGCCCTCTCCAACCTTCACCTGGCATCCCTCACCTCCCCAAAGTGCTACCCTCACCTCTGCTATCGGCAGATTCTTCTGAAACACAAATTTGGTCACATTGGTTCCCTGCCAGTGGCTTCCCAGTGCCTACAGAATTAGGTCCAAACCCTGCAATTGACCCTTCACCATCCAGCCCCTGTCCACCTGCCACCCCCACCTCCCACCTGGCCTGCACTGCCCCTTCCCTAGCTTGGGTCAATCACATGCACTGTGAGCCCTGAATGTCCCCTTCTCTGCTGTGTTGTTGTCATTGATGCTTCCCACGAGCGTGTGCCCCGCTGGAGGGCGGCAGGGTCTTTGGCTCTCCTCTTGGTGTCCCAGCGCCTGGCTGGCCCACGGCAGGCAGGCCTTCCATACAGGCCTTTGGATTTGGTTTAGTGTGTAACATGCTGTGGCCCCTATGATATTGTGAAGCCTGAAGCTAAAATGTTAGGAGCTTTTGGTTTTGTCCTTTTAAAAAAATTTAGGGGTTTGTTCTCCAGTAGGATGTTATCATTACCACTATCCTCCCCACAAAGACCCAAAGAAGAACCAAAACTTGATAACATTTTTTTTTTCTTTTTATAACACTAATACTCTGTAGAAAATTGGGGAAAAAAGTATAAAGGAAGACCATAACAAATCATCTCTAATCTCAGCAGGCAGAAATAATTGTTAACACGTTGGTATATTGGTATATTTCATTACAGTTTCACGTATGTGTTTCTGTGCTTATGCACAAAACAGCCCAGATACAACTGTCAAAAACAAGGGGCCTAGATAGCATTCTTTGATTCAAACCATTTGTATCTCTGACTCAGCATTGCACTGAGACCCACCTTCTAGTGCTGAATCCAAAGGTGAAAGAAAGTAGCTCACTGGTTACTTCGACAGTTTGCATGTAAGTTAATGAAAGCCACCCTGGGCCATAAATTGAGCTCTCATACGTTGCCCATGAATGCACAGGCAGATGTCAGCACCAGGCATGGTGGATCGCAGGCTGGAGGTAACTCTAGGCTTGTGCCTGAGGGGTGGGGAGTTGTGAGAGAGACACCCCCTCGTGTGTGGACAGGGGCCTTGAATCTGGAAGATGGATTGCAGACCAGGGCAGGCCTGTGTGTTTCTTTCTACCACAGCATGTTTCCATCTGGTGCCACATTTTAAATCTCTTATGGCCAAGAGCAGATTATGGGGCCAGCTGAGAATCCTTAATGAAGACAGCCAGTTCCTCAGAAACCAGGGTTTGTGTTTCCAAGGCCAATTAATGAAGTTTAGGGCCAAAGGTGAGTATATGGGAAGACAGAGGCAGACCATTTTATTGGTCCTTGGAGAGGTCATACTCCATCCCCCAACTCTGGGGATTACTTGAGGACAGTTGATGGACTTCTTGTTTTCCTGTCCTAAATTTCGGGTAACCCATGGGCCCTTCTCATGGGGGCTGCATTTAAGGGATAAGCCTTCTCACGGCCTTGGGGTCCTCCTTTGGCTTATTGAGTTGGGAGTTTAGAATCTCCCTCCTTGGACTTCACAGTCTATAAAGGGTGTGGTTTTTTTTTTTTTTTTGGTGGGGGGCTTGGTTAGAGGAGTGATCCTGAGATAACCCAGGACTTGGTACCCACATCTGAGACTCCATCGACCAGCTCAGCCAGAGGCTCTCTGCCATCTTCAGTGTCTCTCCCAAGACAAAACGATGGCCATCTTTTCCCAATTTGTTAAAAAAAAAAAAAGGTAGCTAATGGATTGTTTTCTCAACTTGATGGCTTTGCCTATAAAATTTCTTAACTTCTTGGCAGCTACTGCATCTGTCTGCTACTGAGTGCTAGGCAGCTGAATAAAAAGCAGCACTAATGGAAAAACTCAGACATAGCCTATCATGTGGTTCAATAGCATGTTTCTCTGTGGACATGTGTGGTCTTGGCTGTGATTTTATAATGCATACATATAACATCATCCTATTTTACTGCTAAATTGTTCCTGAGCCCTATGATGGATTTAAATATCTAAATATGTCATGGTGCTCTGCAGAGAGCACCGTGACGCCCAGGTGGGTTTCCACCTGGCTGGTTTAGAAGCAGCTCTTCATTTCCCTCTAGCTGGGTGAAGGGCTAGAGAGAGGTGCCAGAGGTGACTGAGGGCCAACGGAGCATGTCCGTTGGTGTACAAGTTTATAAATAAGCCATAAATTTTACTCCTCAAAGTGGCTTCAGATCCATTCCTCTGTGGGCTAGGGTAGAGAATGGGCATGCTGAAGTATAGATCTGGGTTTTTTGTTTTTTTTTTTTTTAAAGATTATTTATTTATTTATTTGACAGAGAGAGACACAGTGAGAGAGGGAATACAAGCAAGGGGAGTGGGAGAGGGAGAAGCAGGCTTCCCGCTGAGCAGGGAGCCTGATACGGGACTCGATCCCAGGACCCTGGGATCATGACCTGAGCTGAAGGCAGACGCTTAACGACTGAGCCACCCAGGTGCCCCAGGGTTTTGTTTTTTTTTTTTTAATAGAAAGGAATTCTTTTGGATGATGAAAACTGTCAGATTTAAATAATCAGCAAAGAAAACCAACAAATAAGGTAGGAGTCCTCTAAAATGACCACCACCTACAGCGGATGAAGTCCAGAACAAATTGGTCTGGTTGCTTTATAAAGACCATGCAGGCTGCACAGGGGTTACCCAGAAGGGTGCGTTCTGTGAGTGTGGATGGTTTGCCCTTTTGCCAGGAGTGGGCCAGCTGGGGTGGAGTGGAGCAGGGACAGAAGCTCAGGGCTCTAAGTCCATCATAGGGACTAATAACTACGAATTAAGTAACATGAAATATGCCCCCTCTGAGCCAGGCGGTCGGCCCGTTTGCTCAGGGGCTGGAATGGAGAGGTGGACCGGCACTAGTGTCCTGAGAGTGGCCCAGCATCCGAGCTCCTGCTCCGTCACCTCTTTCCTGGCGTCTTCGGGTCACTTTCCCATCCTGGTGGCCAGGGTGTGCCAGGAAGAGAGAAGGGCCGCGAGTGTGGACAGGCACCTGTGAGAGGGCCTGGCTCTGTCATCTTGCCATCAACAGAGGCTCCCTTTCATTGAGACTGTCCCTGTGGGGGTTGGCAGGAAACTGGTTGAGAACCGAACCCTCTGCTCCCCTGGAGAGGTGCCCTTCCCCCTGACAGAATGGGTCTGCCTCTCAGAGAGAGGGTGGGGCTGGTGACCAGACTGGGGAATTTATTTTGAAATTTCAGTCATAAATCTTGAGTCGGCACTTGGGTCAGCAAGTGCTTTTGGGGTCAGCACTGCTTTTGGAGAAGTTCCATTTTCACTGGGATGTGAGGTAATGAGCTCTGACATCATTCCTAAACGTGTTGATCACACATGATAGACAAGGGAGGCAAATCCAGCCATCCTTTGAAGCTATCCCGTCTCTGACTTCTGCTCGAGGATACAGTGATCTGTGCAGCGCTCCCAGAGCATGGTGGAAGTTAGGTGATGAAACTCCAGCTCTGTTTCCATGGTTATCTATAGCAGAAGGATGCATAAGTGCGTCTGACAGTCACGTAGAAAGACATGAAACATGCTGCCCTTCTGATGGAGTGTTAGATCACCCCGTGTACGAGGCCTTGGGCTAAATATCTTTCTCTCTTTTTTTTTTAAGATTTTATTTATTTGACAGCGAGAGAGGGAACACAAGCAGCGGGAGTGGGAAAGGGAGAAGCAGGCTTCCCGCAGAGCAGGGAGCCCGATGCGAGGCTCGATCCCAGGACCCTGGGACCATGACCTGAGCCAAAGGCAGACGCTTAACGACTGAGCCACCCAGGCGCCCTATTATTATTTTTTTAAAAGATTTTATTTATTTGACAGAGAGAGATACAGCGAGAGAGGGAACACAAGCAGGGGGAGTGGGAGAGGGAGAAGCAGGCTTCCCGCAGAGCAGGGAGCCCGATGCGGGGCTCGATCCCAGGACCCCGGGATCATGACCTGAGCTGAAGGCAGACGCTTAACGACTGAGCCACCCAGGCGCCCCGGGCTAAATATCTTTCTTTGGAGGGGAGCAGTTACCACAGAGACCTAGGAGGAAGGTCAGAGGGAGAACGCATTGAGTCCTGTCTGGTGCGCTTGCTTCTTCTGGGTTGAGAGAGAGGCCCTGCGGTTTGGCAGGAAGAGGGGACCTGCCTGGGAGCGTGTAGAAGCCGGTTGGGTAAGCCTGGGTGTCACACAGCCACCCGCCACCATGACAATTACAGCTACTGACATTCAAGCGCCTGTTACGTACCGGACACTGTGCCAAGTATTTTTCATACAAAACTCATTTATTCAATAAATATTTAAATGCCAACTATGTGCTTGAAACATCAGAGGAAAAACGGGCTCTCCTGGAGGCTCTACTCACAGAGCCAGTGTCTGGGGGTGGAGCTGGAGACAGACAGAAGGTCATGATTCAGGAAATTATTGTCTCCTCATGTACTTCATGAGCGCTGGGGCAAAGAGACAAAGTGCTTTATCTCCCTGACACCTCCCGGGATTCTCCAAGGTTGACACGGTCACTCCTATGTAGATGCATTTCCTGAGCCCCTGTTCATTCCAGTTCTTTGGGGCGTCAGGTCATATGGTTTATGATTCTAATACAGGACCCACCCCCCTACACACACACACGGATTCACACACCCGCACACACACACACACACTGTATGGAGCAAGCGGAGGTTGGGGGGTGGGGTTGACCTGGACCATTTAGTTGCAGCAGGTGCAGCTCCTGGGCAAGTTGAGCAGCTGGTGCTTCCCATGGGCCAGCTTGAGCACTGCCAAGGCTGTTTGCACCAAAATGTTTCCTCCCCTTCACCTTCTTGCTTTTAAATGTTTCCCATTTTCTGGTCCCAAAACAATCAAAGAAGAGTAAACATTCATCTCAACAGTGCAGGAATATATGCAAGTTTCCCGGCTTTGAAATCTTTAAAAGGTAATCAGATATCACAGCTGTAGAACACATTTTTCAATTAAATTAAGCCAGTGTTTGAGTGTGTTCATTATAAAGGATTAAATGGTGTGCACACGAGTATGTCTGTGAGAGAGAGGAGATGGTCTGGCTACACTTCCCTCTCTCAGGAAAACCCACCTTTGCTTCTTGACCTTTCCTTCCCCGGGCCCTGTTTGGCATCTTTGGCTCCAAAGTATGCAACCAGAAAGCTGTCTGGGCCCATTAGCACCATTGGAAATGCTTTTCAGCGTTATCTCCTGCAGTCTCCCTCGTAACCATACGTGGATAACCCACTAGAACCCGTGTTTTATGCTGAGGTTGGGTGCGGAGTGTGAATAATACCAGTTGCGCTTGTCCTAAACATAGCAGAAGTAGGGCACCTGGGTGGCTCAGTTGGTTAAGCGACTGCCTTCGGCTCAGGTCATGATCCTGGAGTCCCGGGATTGAGTCCCACATCAGGCTCCCTGCTCAGCAGGGAGTCTGCTTCTCCCTCTGACCCTCCTCCCTCTCATGTTCTCTGTTTCTCATTCTCTCTCTCGCAAATAAATAAAATCTTAAACAAACAAACAAACAAACAAACAAAAAAAACATAGCAGAAGTACTTGGAGTGCTCGAACTGCACCTGACAGTGAGACTCAAGATCTACTGACCACATGGACTGTCATGAGGGCAGAAAGAGTTCCTTTGCTGGGGTTTGAAGAACAGGTGTGGATTTCAGAACAGTTTGATGGTAAATATCAGCCAGGAGGTATGTCAGCAGTTAGCAGGCAAAGGATCCTGTGTTTGTGTTTGGAGTTAGAAAGGGTTAGAGAAGCTTGCCTAGTTCTGACCAACTGGGCAATTTTGCCCAAGGAGAGGCTTTCTGTTTGCTAGCTAGGAGAGCCCGCAGACCTCTATATTAAACTATATGTGTTTTCTTAACATCATATAGTAGGTCCCTGTGCCTTTTTAAAATTCTCCTGACCTCCTTCCTTCTCTTACTGTGTGCATTTGTCCTCTGGCTCTTTTAAAAGTGCTCCAGCCTGGGTACCTGGGTGGCTTAGATGGTTGGGCGTCTGCCTTAGGCTCCGGTCATGATCTCCAGGTCCTAAGATCGAGCCCCACCTCGGGCTCCTGGCTCAGTGGGAGTCTGCTTCTGCCTCTCCCTCTCCCCCTTCTTGTACACTCTCTCTCTCACTCAAATAAATGAATAAAATCTTAAAAAACTTCCAGCTTAACCCACTTTATGCCCTCTCAAAGATCTCCGCTTACTATTCAGACCTGTTATGTGCCAGACACTGTGCTAAGAACAAGGAAATAAGAACGAGATCACTGCGGTCCTTGGGGAGCTTTGTTCTCAAGGCCAGCAGATCAGCTCTGACATAACTCATTCAAGAACCTGCATTTGGAAGCCACTGATTTTACAGTATTTCGGAATTTACTCTTATCAGCAAAAATAAGCACTGTCCCTTTGCGATCTTTATAGAGAGAGCAGGAAGGAGCTTCATGTCCATTCCGCCATGCCAAGGGAGAGGCAATATTTCCACTTCAAATGTTTATCTCAGACGTAGGAAATCGTGTCCAGGTTTTGTATCCCCTTTGTGACCTTGGCCTTGGCATGGCAGTCCTGAATGTGCTGGGTTTTCCTGCCCTCTCTTCACCAAGAACCCGGTTCTTTGTACCCTGTTGATACTTAAGCAGTATTTGTGCCTGGATTGAATAGAGGTAATATACCTCTGTTCTTGAAATGTTTGCTAACAGAGGTTTCACTGGTATTTCTTGAAGTCTACTGTTTGAGCGAATGTAAAGATCTCCCACGTCCCCCTTCCTTGCAGGAGATCAGAGCATAACATGCTGGTGGACATACAGAGAGTATTTATCAAGTGTTTCCATGCTCAGAGAGCGAAATGCATATGAATGGATTTTTTCAAATTACAGATTTAATATAAAGGGAACTTTGAAGCAAATCTATAGCCATGCTGACAATAGAGAGTATACATTTTCAAGTGGATGAGAATGACGTGGCTTATTATTGCCAAATTAGAAGCATGTTGACGTCCACCCTAAGGATAGTGTTATGCTTTGAAATTTGGTGACTGAAAGACACTGCCATCGTTGGGTGATAAATCTTTGGATAAACTGTGATATGAGTTGGATAAGAAGCATTGACTTGTTGTTTCTAATGATTTTTTCTTTACTCCTAGGAGTCAAACCCTGGTCAAATATCATGGAAATCCTGGAGGAAAAAGATGGGGTCGACACAGAGCTGCTGGTTTATGCGATGACTTTAGTGAACAAGGTTGGTTGATGATCGTTAAGGGTTGAATTATGTCCCCTTAACAGATATGTTGAAGTCTTAAGCGCTATGAATATCTGTGAATGTGACCTAGTTTAGAAATAGGGTCTTCACAGATATAATCAAGGTAAGATGAGTTCATTAAGGTGGGCTGTAATCCCACATGACTGGTGTCCTTAGAAGAAGAGGAAAAGAGACACACAGAGAGGGAAGATGATGTATGCACATGTATTTGAGGAAGACAGCTGTGTGAAGACCAAGGCAGAGATTGGAGTGATACATCTGTTAGCCAAGGAATGCCAAGGATTGCCAACAGCCAATGTAGGATGAGGCAGAGAAGGATCCTCCTCTAGAGCCTTCAGACAGAGCATGGCCCCGCTGACACTTTGCTGTCAGACTTCTCGTCTCCCAAACTGTGAGGAAGTACATTTCGGCTGGCTTAACCAGAGAGATGACAGTGAGAATGATTACTTTTCCGATCAGGATGTCCCCTTAAAAACATTTTTCCTTAAGAATATAATTTAGCAAGTTTTGCGGCTCCTGGGAGGCTCAGTCGGTTAAAGATCCGACTCTTGGTTTCTGCTCAGGTCATGGTCTCACGGTCATGGGATCGAGCCTCGTGTCGGGCTCCATGCTCAGCACAAAGTCTACTTAAGATTCTCTCTCTCTCTCTCTCTCTCTCTCTCCCCCCCCTCCCTCTCTCCTTCTCTCCCTCTCTCCCTCTCCCTCTGCCCTCCCCTTGCTCATGTGTGCTTGCTCTTTTCCTCTCTCTCTCAAATAATTTTTTTAAAAAGAATATAAATCCGCAAGTTTTACCCTACGAAAATAGCTTACAGTCCAGGAGAAATGAAGGCACTCTTGTTCCACCGCTTATTGAATTCTGACTGCTGGGGGCGGGTCCCATCCTCCTTTTATGAAGGTGATATCACCCTTGTGCTCTCCTCCCTCCCAGCCCATCCCTCCTGGTCACCAGCTTGGAGGGCAGTAGTCGTCTTAAGGATCCTTCCCTGGAGAGGGTGCTGACCCCATGCTGCCCTGGGACAGCCCACTCTTGGGACCGCAGTCCCTTTCTCCTTAAAACTGCGGTTGGAGGGGGGTATGTCCTTCAGATGGCTCTGCCCTAGACCTCAGGAATCACAGTAACCACCCCATGGTCCTGCCTTTCCTCTGCAGGTGGCTGGGCATAGGCCTACAGTACCAATTGCAGTGATGGGTGGTTCTTCAGAGAAGCTTCAGAATCTCTTCATGAAGTACAACTAGAGAAACATTTCCCCTGATGAACTGGGGACACATTAGTACAAAGCATTATGAGAAGTAATTTCTATTAGATATTAAACGGTTGTGCAAACTCTAAGGATTAAAACAATGCGGTCCTGGCTCTTTCCTCAGCAGACAGATGATGGGGGCAGAGGACCTCTGAGACAGACCTCACCGCACAGGACAACTCCCCCTAGGATTGCTGTCAGTAGGGATGGCTTAGCGTCATTCATGATTGCGGACGGGGGTGTGCTAAATGGAAATAAACAAATACGTCCTTTGACAGATACTGAAATGAATTTCAGACAGGTTAGAGTTCAGCGTAACACATCAGACAGTAGAAAAACGCGAAGTAGAGGTGAAGATTAATTTGTCTCTGGTAGGTGAAGAGTATGTTACTCATCAAACCTGTCAAAAAGAATCCAAAGGGAAGGACTTTTGAAATGTTTCACTGCATAAAACTATAAAAGGATCTTATTTGTAAAATGAAAACCACAAACAAATGCTAAGGGCAAGTGGCAAATTGGGAAATTGCAAACAATAGGGCAGAAAATTATACAATCCTCAATATATTAAGAACCCAGTGGAAACATGAAGGACATTAAAGCTATTAAGATGAAAAGAAATATATAGTAAAACAACAAACATTTTCCCCCCCGGGTCTCATTGGCAGGGATTGCTTTTTAATGAAATGCCATCTGTCGATGAGGACCCACGAAATTCTTCTACAGTCCTGGTGAGGGATGGGCAGTACTTTTCTGTAGGATAACCCTAAGAATTCTATTTATGTTTTCAGATGTCTTTGTGAGTTGATTTTACCTTGCAATTTTAAAGCAATTTTCTGTTGTTGCTTTTTAAGATTAAGGTCATCTATTTCCTGTCGTTTTCAGTCAGTGACATTGTTTTGGAAACCGTGGACTTCAGCAAAAATGGACTTTTCCCTCTTGCCTGGGGTTTTCCATTGTAATGCTACCCATCCTATTGGTGGAGGCAGCGCTGGGCGGTTCTGATGGTCCCCGCAGCGTCCGCGGGTGTGTGTGGGCAGTCTGCTGCCAGTCACTGGCAAGGACCCAGCGCGTGTCACATTCTCCTTGGCATCAGATGGCATTTAATGTCCAGGAATTCCTCGCTTACTCTTTCTCTTCTGGCAGTTCTGTCTCATCTTTTATTAGTTCTGGCTCAGGGGAAGTCGAGGAAGGTCCTATGGACGTTACTCTAAATGTCATCCTTTCCTCAAAAAAGGTCAGATTAACCACTGGCACCCACCCTGGGTTTGTTTTCCTTTGGTGAATGTTAGGCCTGTTTATTGCCCCAGTGAGTAAAATCTTCTGAGATTCCAAACAAAGAAAAAAATAAATTGAAATGTTAATATGGGTCTGGAAAAAATTCAGACTCTGAAATCTGGGCAATTATTATATTGCTTGTCTAAGCTTTCTTTCAACAAAATGAAAGATGGACCAATAACATGGAATTCGAAATATGAACATTTTTATGACAAAACAAGAGTGCTACATTTTAGCCTGCTTAGGGTTCTGAGACTGGCATTTGCTCTCTTTGTTAAACAGGGACATTAATGGGGGGTTTCCAAGGTCCAGACTAATCCCCCCCATTCCTGCTCCTAACCCCTGACCCTGTGTTGTCAGATCTGAAGGAACATCAGAAACTAACCATTTCTCATCCTGCAAGCTGATGTTCTATGATGCACTGTCTTGATCCAGCTGAAATCCCCTCCGTGGGAACCCCCCACTTTGAGAGGCTCAGGTACTGACCACCTTATAGAATAGGAAGAGGCAGATGAGAGGGCATGAGTCACAAGAGGTATTACTGTTATTGTGAGACTGGCTTGGAGCTTTCAGGGAAGGGGGGTAAGTAACCTGGATGGGATTCATGCTGAGTATTCGCCTTTGTTTTTACATTTCATTTGTTAATTACCATCCCAGAAACTTGTAAAAAAAAAAAAAAAAAAAAAAAAAACCAAAAAACAAAAAACTCAGCTGTGTCAGTTGTAAAACTTGTATAGCTATGCATAACCTTCAGAGTTAGGATATAGAACATTCCCATCTTCCCCCAGATCTCCCTCATGTTAGCCATTTATAGTGATCTCCTGATTCCCTCTTCCTACCCCTGACAACCATTCTCTAGCACTATAGTTTTGTCATTTCATCAGTGTCAGAGAGAACCATACAGGGTAGAGGTGACCCTTTGAGGCTGGCTTCTCTCACTCAGCATAATGCCTTGGAGGCTGATCTGTTACTGAGGGTATTAATAGTGTTCCTTTCTGCCGCTGCGTCATATTCTGTTACATAGCTACACCACAGTGGATCCTCCCACTGAAGGAGATGGGTTTTTACAGCTTTTGGATTTCACAAATAATGTTGCTCTGAAAATTTGTGTGCAGGCATTTGCCACACTGGTTGCATCCTATAAGAAAGATCTGATGCAATCAGTGAGAACCCAGGAGAGGGAAAGAAATGTCTTTTAGGACAGAAATTTCTCCCTGGGAGAGATGCTTGGGAAGATTGACGTGTCACCCGTCCTGGCAAGACGAGGTCTGAGAGAAAGCAGGAAGGGGGGGGCGGGTCATGAGAGTCATCTGGAAGTGAAGGCATCAGGAGATGTTTGCCTCACAGACTTCTCGGGGGGAGCTGCCACTTTTGTCAGGAGGAGGCAGTTTAGCCGTGAGGTGTCAGGGTAGAAATGGGAGGACAGGACCCAGGGAGTGGTGGGGGCATGGCACAATTAGCTGAGCATGTTAGAGAATCAGCTGAAAATAGGTGAATGTGTTTCTAGGATGGAGAGTCCTCTTCCCCTGCAACTGGAGAAAAGCACCTGTATTTGTTGGTGGCAAAGGCCATCTCCCCTGCAGCTACACATGGAAGGGGGTGTACGTGGGCTTGGCTCTAGCCCAAATTTTCATGGTGGAAATGACAGATGACCTCTTAATACCCTCGCTTTTGGACCTATTATTGAGCAACTCTCCCTGAGTCTGTTCAGTTCTTTGAACCTAATTGTTTAATTAATAGAACCCCCCCCCGCTCATCATGGTTGGGCTTGCTAAGGCAATGGGAATTAGGTCCTGGAATTTAACCCCCTGGAAATTTTGGTAAGAACTGCAGTTGACTCTCAGCAGGGAAAAGAGGAAAGAAAAAGCGAAGGGAAAGAAGAGGTGAGGAGGCCCCTCTGTGGCCCATCGTGGCCCCCACACAGTTGAGTAGGAAGTTTTAAATCCAACACTAAATGTCAACTCACCTAGGTTCCTCAAATGGAGAATTTGGCAGAGGCCCCAATCAGGGCACCTCCATTCACCAGCCCTGCCCTGGCTTTGGAATCCGGTTTCCTTTTCCTCATCTTTTAACAGGTTCAAGGATTTTCACTAAAACCAGAAGATGGATTGTTCTGATGATAAGATTCTTTGAAAGGCTGCATACTTGTTCGCTTTGGTCAGGAGCCAGGGACCACTCAGGGGACTGTTGTCTGCTAATGCAGAGATGCTGCTTTACCTGGCACCTGCAGGCTCTGGCATGTTCTTTTGTGCTTGGCCCCTTAGGGGTGAGCACCTGTTTATTACGGAGTCTGACTGGTTCACAGCCTCCTGTTCTGGGTCCTTGCTGGTGGCCCCTGAATAATTAAGTTATCCCATCCCTGTTATTTTTCACTCCTTTCTGATCTCAATAGCAGTAAGTTGTGTCCTCTTTGTTCAGCATTGAAAGGAAAAAGCCATTATTTGGGTTATGAATAGACATTCTTTCCAATTATTAATAGCCCCCAAATAGAAGCGTTGGAAAAGTTGGTGCTGTGAATGTTCTTAAGACAGTGTTGGTCTTTTCTCTTCTGAGTTCAGAATAGTTTTGAAATCTATATGTAGGGCTTTTGGAAGTACAAAGGCAATGAAATAGGGAGTAAAGACCTGTGTTTGGAATTCCAGGCCAGAATAATTTGTGCAAAAGCATGAGCGTGTGAGAGGCGAGGCTTCTGCCCCAGGTCTGCAGGAACTTCTCGTTCCCTCAGGCAAACCCCTTCGCTCCCCAGGCCTCATCTTCCCGACTCAGGAGATAAGGGCTTGCAGTAAATCACCTCGAGGGTCCCTCCGGTTCTGAGCAGAAGGCCTGTCTGAGAGATCAACCTTCTTTTAAGAGACACAGAATTCAAAGAGAAGTCAGCTTTTCTCACCCCTTGGGTTATCTTTTTGTCTCTTGGTTGCTGCTTTGAAATTTCTCACGTTTTCCTAAATTTCATAGACCCAGGGGAAGGCCTACCAAATTGAAAGAAAAAAGAATCATGACATTGTTATAACTTCAGCTGTTTGGTAGATTGATCCTAACAGGAGTTTCTAATCACTGAGCATGTTAGTTTTCTATTGCCATGTAACAAATTACCACAAATTTAGCAGCTTAAAACAACACAGTTTCCACGGGACAGGCTCCAGGCACTGCCTAGCTGGGTCCTCTGCTCAGAGGCTCACAAAGCAGTAGTCAAGGTGTCGACGAGGACTGGAATCTGGTCTGAGGCTTGGGATCCTCTTCCAAGCTTTTGTGTTTGTTGGCAGAGCTCATTTCCTTGCAGCTGGAGAACTCATGGTGGCTTGCTTCTTCTTTGGGTGCAGGATAATCTCTCTCCTAGTCTCTGAGCTCTGGAAATGCCTAAACCTGCTTTTAAATGGCCCACCTGGTTAGGTCTGGCCCACCAAGGATAATCTTCCCTGTGATTAACTCAAAATCAGCTGATTTGGGTCTTGAATATCTGTAAAATCCCTTCACCTTTCCCATGTAATGTAATTCAGTGATGGGAGTGTCCTGCTTAGACTCAAGGGGAAGGGATTATACAGAACCTCTATACCAGGGGTGGGCTCTTGGGGTGCATTCTGCTTACCACACTAAAGGAGTTTTTCTCCAATGATCTGGTCATCTGTCTTGGTTTGTCCCATATAGTTATAATCCTGGCCACCGGCTACCCTGCAAAAAAACGCTTTGAGATCCTTGAGACAGTTCCCTAAAACGTGTTCGTGTCCTGTTCTTTCTTTAGACTCTGTCGGGATTGCCAGACCAAGACAGCTTCTACGATGTGGTGGACTGCCTGGAAGAACTGGGCATTGCGGCCGTGTCCCAGCGGCACTTGAACAAGAAAGGGACCGACCTGGACTTGGTGGAGCAACTGAACATTTACGAGGTAACAGCAGGTACTTTCTTGATGGCATCGTGTCGCTTGTCAGAGGCTGAGGTGAACACATTCGAGACGGGTGGTTCTGAGTGTGGGGTAGCAGCGTCCACAACTCCTGGGAGTTTACAAAACGTGGGTGCTGGCCCCCCCCTCCCCAGACCTCCTGAATCAGAAACTCTGAGAGTGGGCACAGCAGTTTGCGTGCTGCAAGCTGCAAGCCTCCAGGCGCTCCTGGTGTTCACTCAAAGGCGAGAACCCGGGCGCCTGGGTGGCTCAGATGGTTAAGCGACTGCCTTCGGCTCAGGTCATGATCCCGGAGTCCTGGGATCGAGTCCCACGTCGGGCTCCTTGCTCAACGGGGAGCCTGCTTCTCCCTCTGCCTCTCTCTCTCTCTCTCATGAATAAGTAAATAAAATCTTTAAAAAAAAAAAAAAAAGGCGAGAACCCTTGCTGGAGGAGACACTTGGTCGCTTGCTTACTGTTCAAGATACCACACAGCTTCTCCCTTTCCTTTGCGGTCTCTTTTGCCTCGGTGTTTTATTTGCTGTTTAATGCCATTGTAAGGAAATAATTAAAATTTTAAAATATTAGCCTAGATTTTCCCGTGCATTTTTACTTTATGTAATGTCAGTTTAAAGGGCAAATATAAGAGCATTTAACTTCTACGCAGAATCCTATGCCATTTCCAGTTCCTAGCTCCTACAGGCCTGTGTATTTTGTCCCTGCCAGAACAGTGGAAACACCATACAAGATGGACTCTATTGTTACTTCACTTCTTGCTATATGTTCATTCTGTTAACACTCTACCTTCAATTGACTGATGAGTAAGGGAGGGCTGAAAGGAAAAGGAACTGTGGACTGCCTTATCTTTCCAGCTTTTCTATGTCATTTCAGCATAAGTGGTTGACTAGTACAGCAGGGTAACCCAGGTAAGAAAGGATATGCTAGGACCCTTGGGTTGCCATCTCTGTGCATTCAAAGCCAGTTTTGGTTTGCATGGAAGGCCTCTTGGGCTCCAGGGCTGTCCATGCCTCTGCTTAGTTACAAGGGAACACACTTACCTTGTACTCATTTTGATTCTTACCAAACTCCCGTCTACTGTGCATCCATCAGCCCTCTCTTCTAATGTGTGCAAGGCACATACGCATATTGCATCTACTTCCCCTACTCATGCACATGCTCCATTGTCCCATTGGACTGCACTTATAAAACATAAGTTTAGGGGCACCTGGGTGGCTCAGTCAGATAGGCGTCCTACTCTTGATTTTGGCTCAGGTTGTGATCTCAGGGTCATGAGATCAAGCCCCATGTTGGGCTCTGCACTCAGTATGGAGTTTACTTGTCCCTCTCTCTCTGCTCCTCCCCTCGCTCGCTCTCACTCTCTCTAAAAAAAAAAATAAATGAAAAAAACCCCCCAAAATTTAAAGATAAAATTAATAAGAATTTCAAGCTGGCCAAAGAGTATTAAAGCAAGCACAGAGCAGACTGTGAGCATGGAGCCCTGCACATCACACCCATGGCACATCCATGAAGGTGGCCTTGATTGGGTTACACATCATGGCTTTGTGGCCTTGTTCACTTGAGTTCAAACTGTTACCTGTGGGTTAGTTAGTTAGTTAGTTTTAAGTCAAATGCCCCCTTATTAAAGTTACTTATCTGATGTGACTCTTGTCTGGACTCTGAAGGTTAGAGCACATTTTATGAGTAGCAAATCACATTCTTTATTGCTGATCCTCACTGTCCCAGTTTCCTTCCACGGCCAGAAGGGGGCAGAATCTGGAGCTCTGATTCCACTTGGGTGTGTGACTAAATGGGAAAGCTTATTACTTTAGACACATGCTTACCCATCATAGTGGTGTGAACTAGGCTATCCTTGAGGACGTTGTCCAGAATGTACTCATCATCCCAAAAAGAAACCCCATACCTGTTAGCAGACACTTCCCATTTCTCCCTGCCCTGCCTACTACATACCCCCAAAACACTAATCTAATCTCGCTATGGATTTGCCTTTTCTAGACATTTCCTATAAGTGGGACCGTACAACATGTGACTTTTGTGACTATCTGTCACTTAACATGTTTTCAGGGTTCATCCATGTTTTAAGCATGTATCTCCTTTGTTCCTTTTTGTGCTAATGTTCCATTGATAACACAACATTTTGTTTATCTTTTCATCACTGGATGGGCTTTTGGGTTATTTCCATTTTTGGGGGCGGCTATGAATAGTGCAGCTATGAACATTTGTGTACAAGTTTCTGTGTGGACATATACTTTCAATTCTCTTGATTATATATCTAAGAGTAAAATTGCTGGTCATATGGTAACTTGATGTGTAGCTCTTTGAGGGACTGCCAGACTATTTTCCACAGAGGCTGTACCTTTTTATTTTCCTACCAGCAGTGTAATGAGGGTTCCAGTTTCTCTTTATCTTCCTCAGCGTTTATTATTGTCCTTGTTTAAAAATTATAGCCATCCCAGTGGGTGTGAGGTGGTACACGTTTTGGTCATGATTTGCATTTCCCCAGTGACTAATGATGTTGAGCCTCTTTCCATGTGCCTATTGGCAATTTTTCTTTTCTTTTTTTTTTTTTTTTTGTGGAGAAATGTCTGTTCAGATCCTTTGCCCATTTTTAAATTGGGTTTTGTTACTCTTGAGTTGTAAGAATTCTTTATATATTCTGGATACTAGATCCTTATCAAATATAAATTTTAAAAAATTTTCCCAGTATTGTTCCACTTCTGACCTAACTGATCAGTCTTATTCACAGTGATATATATTTTTAATCTTTCCTTTTTCTGCTTATAAAAATGATATGTACTTATTGAGGAATATATAAGTGTAAGAGGAAAAAAAATCACCCATGATTTATTACTAACCACGGTTAACATTGTGGTCCATTTTTCTAGCCTTTTTTGTATATATAGGTGTATGTTCTTAACTATGGAGATAATTGTCTATATACAGTGTTGTGTACTGAATCTTTATTGGTAAATATGTTGGAGCCATTTTTTTATCATTAAATCTTCAAGAACTTAATTTTATTAGGAACACAATATTCTGTTTGCATGTACCATAATACATATAGCCAAACTCCTTTTTTTTCAGATTTGGATTATTTCCAAACTTTTTGCAATTAGAAATGCTGTTATGATGGACAGCTTTATTCGTAGATTTTTTGTGCATGGCTAGAGTCCTTGGATATTTTCCAGTTAAGAGGCTCCATTGTGATTTTACTGGGTAGAAGTGGAGATACTGATGTGTAATTCACTATTTGCTATAAGTCATTGTTATAAAAAGTGACAGTTGAGGGACAGAACAGAATTATCTTTCTATGGAGGGATCAGAAGAAACTGAACCAGAGATACTTATTATCAGAGCTTAAAGCTTCCCATAGCCCCACCCAGCAGGCCAACTCTTGGTGTCCCTGCTCTGGGCATCTTCTCCAGCTGAGCCTCAGTTTCCCCAGTTATCTGCTCTGCATTTTGTGTTTCATTATCACTGGCAAGTGACATTGGGAAGTCAATGGATGGTGGAGGAGTATATTCTTACGGCTCCTAAATGAGAGGTTAATGTAAGAATACTAGATGGAGAAGGAAGGAGCTAAAGACAGTTCACTTACATGAAGGTGGAAGGTGGATTTTTTCCCAGTACAGATACCTTTTTACCTTAGCCCCTTCCCCGCCGATCAGAACTCCCATCTCTGAGACTCTCTGCTCAACCAGCGGGTTACATGAATACAAGTTTGGATTCTATGTAGTCAATGTATATTAGAAGACTGCATAATGCAGGTGAATTTCCCATTAGTGAGCCAACTGGGAGAGAAGTTTGAGAAGTGGCCTGGATACCTACCCCAGGAAACTTCCTGTTTCAGGCTGTACCTTCCCTTCAGCCTGCCTGACTCTCAAGCTACCTCCCCATCTCTCTCTTCCCCTTTACGTCGGCCTTTTCAAAAGTTGTTCTGTATTCACCATCTTCCTTTTATCCAACTGCATTTGCTTCATACCTTTAGTATCAAGGTCACATCATTCACAAATACAGCATCTGTGTGTTACTTGAAGAATAATAAAACAAATTCTTTACCTGTTGTGATGGTTAATTTTAGGTGTCAACTTGACTGGGCCACAAGGTGCTCAGATAATTGGTCAAAAATTATTCTAAGTGTGTCTGTGAGGGGGTTTCTGGATGAGATGAAGATTTGAGTTGGGAGACTAAGTAAGGAAGATTGCCCTTGCAGTGTGGGCAGGCCTTATCCAGTCTGTTGAAGGCCTGAGTAGAACAAATTCTCTCTGCCTGATGGTAATGAGCTGGGACAGAGGTTGCCCACTACCTTTGAACTCCACCTGAGCCTAACCCCATTGGTTCTCAGGCCTTTGGACTGCAGATCTTGGGTCTTGTTAGCCTTCACAATCATTAGAGACAATTCTTTATAGTAAATCTCCATGCATATCCTATTTATTCAGTTTCTCTGGAGAATCCTGACTGATACCCTCATGAATTTAAGAATTAGGACATTACCAGGAACTCAGAAGTGTCCTTCGTAGCCCTCCCTGGTGTCATCCCACTAACCCCCAGCACTGTTCCTTTCTTTATACTTTTACCTGAAAATCACTTACTCTGTGAGCTAACACAAAGGATCAGATTATCAAATCAGTTGACAAATCAGACGTCTTGTTATCTAGCTGTGCTAATCTAGTTATGCTAATAATTTCAAGAATACAGACTATAGAGGTGCAGAGGGAACAGGGAAGGGTCTGTCTTAGGTCTTGTCTTCATGCATCAGACGTGTGCTCTCTGACCCAGAAGAGGCGAGGTCTCCAAGTGGGGATCACAGGTCCCCTTGCCCAGTGAGTAGTATTCCATTATGAGACATCTCTACTACATAGCTCAGAGAGTCGTGGCTCACGAGCCCATAAATCTACATTTATTTACTACAGGTAATCCTCAGCCAGGCGATCCCTAGCCAGTCCTATCCTGGTAAGGGCATTCCAGAAACAAGAGCTCTCATTTTAGCAAATATCATTAGGCTATTTCTTAGGTGGTCTGGTTATTGGCATCCTTAACAAAAGATAAGAAAGAGTCACTTGCCTTTTTTCTTTCTCCAGAGGCATTGCTCTGTAAAAGGAGTGAAGAGGTCAAAGCCCAGCTATTTTAACTCCTTCCTCCTAGTCTGTATCCCTAAACAACATACTGTTTAATTATGTCTGCTCTCAAACTTTTTATAAAAGGGATATATATCATTTGTACCCTTTTATAGTTTTCTCATTTGCTTATTTTTTTTTAAACCTACCCATGTTGGGGCACCTGGGTGGCTCAGTTGGTTAAGTGTCGGACTCTTAATCTCAGCTCAGGTCATGATCTCAGGGTCATGAGCCCAAGCCCTGTGCTGGGCTCCATGCTGGGCATGGAGCCTACTTAAAAAAAACAAAAAACCTACCCACGTTATTGTGTGGCATTCTCATTTATTCATTTTCACTGCTGGTGAATGTATGACTATTTACCCGCTGTTCTGGTAATGGATGTTGGTTGGTTTGTGGTATTGTTGCCATGACAAACAGTGTTGCCATGTTCTTGTACTTTTCTTTTTGTGTGTGTATGCCATACTTTTTATGTTTAAGTATCAGTTTTATTCTTGCTTTATAAAATTATTTAGAAATTTGTCTCCTCTCTGATGATTTGATAGAATTCCCCTAGGGAATTGTGTGGGCCTGTGTGAGGAGGAGAAGGAGTGAGAGAGAGAGAGTGTGTGTGTGTGTGCATGCACGCGCATGCAGAGGGCAGGAGGAAATCTTTGGTAACTCTTTTCTGGGATCAATTTCGGTAAATTATATTTTACTAGGAAATCATTAATTTCTTTTGGATTTTAAATGGATTAGTAAAGAGATGTATAAATAATCTCCTATGAATGTTTTTGATTTCCTCTGTTTCAGTAGATATTTTCCCTTTAATAGTTCATAATTTTTGTTTGTAATTCTAGATAAACAAGTAGTTTGTCTATTTTGTTGGGGTTTTTTAAGTAATAATTTTGACTTAGGTATGATTTGCACTGCTTTTCTGTTTGTAACTCAATACTTTTTATTTTTAAAGATTTATTTATTTTGAAAGAGCGAGAGAGAGAGAATGCAGGGAGGAGAGGCAGAGGGAGAAAGAGAATCTCAAGCAGACTCCCCACTGAATGTGGCCTGGAGCCTGACACAGGCCTCAATCTCACAACCCTGAGATCACAATCCGAGCCAAAACCAAGAGTCAGACGCTCAACCTACTGAGCTACCTAGGTGCCCCTCAATACTTGTTTTTAAAATTGAGGTATAGTTGACATACAATATCCTATTAGGTGTACATCATAATGATTCAATAGTTTTATACATTATGAAATGATTCCAGGATAAGTCTAACTATCTGTCACTGTACAAAGTTATTACAGTATTATTGGCCATATTCCCTATGCTGTACATTACATCTCCATGACTTATTTATTTTATAACTGGAAGCTTGTACCTCTTAATCCCATCCCCTTCATCTGTTTCCCCTGCCCTCTGAGCCCATCCCTACTCTGGTAACAGCTTGTTTCTTGTATCGATGTGTCTGTTTTGTTGGTTTGTTTTGTTTTTCACGTTCGACATATAAGTGAAATAATATGGTATTTGTCTTTCTCTATTGGACTTATTTCATTTAGCATTATAACCTCTTGGTCCATCCATGTTGTTGCAAATGGCAAGATTTCATTCTGTTTTATGGTTGAGTAATATTCCATTGTGTATATATACCACATCTTTATCCATTCATCTGTCAGTGGACACTCAGGTTGCTTCCATATTTTGGCTATTATAAATAAAACTGCAGTAAACATAGGGGTGCACATACCTCTTTTGAATTGGTGTTTTCATTTTCTTTGGAGAAATACCCAGAAGTGGGATTGCTGGGTCATATGGTAGTTTTATTTTTAAATTTTTGAGGAATCTCTGTACTGTTTTCCAGAGTGCACCAATTTCCATTCCCACCAACAGTGCACAAGGGTTCCCATTTTCCCACATCCCCACCAACACATGTTATTTCTTGTCTTTTTGATAACAGCTGATCCTGACCAGTGTAAGGTGATATCTCACTGTGGTTTTGATATGTTTCCCTGATGATTCGTGATGTTGAGCATTTTTCATGTGTCTGCTGGCCATCTGTATGTTTTCTTTGGAAAAATGTCTAAGTCCTCTCCTCATTTTTTAATTGGGTTGTTCGGGAAGTTTTGAAGGTTCTTTATATAGTTTGGATATTAACCCCTTATTGGATGTATGATTTGCAAATATCTTCTCCCATTGAGTAGGTTGCCTTTTTTTTTTTTTTTTTTTTTTTTGCTTTGTTGGTGGTTTCCTTCACTGTACAAAAAGCTTTTTAGTTTGATGTAATCCCATTTGTTTATGTTTGCTTTTGTTAACCTTGCCTGAGGAGACTGGTCCAAAAAGATACTGCTGAGGTTGATGTCAAAGAACTTATTTTGCCTGTTTTCTTCTAAGAATTTTGTGGTTTCGGGCCTTATATTCAAGTTTTTACTCCATTTTGAATTTATTTTTGTGTATGGTAGTAGAAGGTGGTCCAGTTTCATTTTTTTTTTTTTTTTGCATGTAGCTCTCCAGTTTTCCCATCACCATTTATTGAGGAGCCTGTCTTTTCTCCATTGTATATTCTTGCCTCCTTTGTCAGAGATTTATTGGTCACATAGGCTTGGGTTTATTTCCATTGTATTCTATTGATCTATGTATCTGTGTTTGTGCCATATCACACTGTTTTGATGACTGTAGCTTTGTAGTATAGTTTGAAATCAGGGAGCATGATAGCTCCAGCTTTGCTTTTCTTTCTCAGGATTGCTTTGGTTATCTGGGGTCTTTTGTGGTTCCATACAAATTTTAGGATTCTTCGTTCAACTTTGGTGAAAATGCCATTGGTTTTTTGATGGAGATTGCACTGAATTTGTAGATTACTTTGGGTAGTAGGGACATTTGAACAGTATTCTTCCAGTCCCGTAGCATGGTATATCTTTCCATTTATTTGTGTCATCTTCAATTTCTTTCATCAGTGTTTTATAGTTTTTATAACATAGGTTTTCACCTCAATGGTTAGATTTTTTTTTATTTTTTTATTTTTATTTTTTTTATTCTTATGTTAATCCCCATACATTACATCATTAGTTTTAGATGAAGTGTTCCATGATTCATTGTTTGTGCATAACACCCAGTGCTCCATGCAGAATGTGCCCTCCTCAATACCCACCACCAGGCTAACCCATCCTCCCACCCCCCTCCCCTCTAGAACCCTGTTTGTTTTTCAGAGTCCATCGTCTCTCATGGTTCGTCTACCCCTCCGATTTCCCCCGCTTCATTCTTCCCCTCCCGCTACCTTCTTCTTCTTCTTTTTTTTCCTTAACATATATTGCATTATTTGTTTCAGAGGTACAGATCTGAGATTCAACAGTCTTGCACAATTCACAGCGCTTACCAGAGCACATACCCTCCCCAGTGTCTATCACCCAGTCACCCCATCCCTCCCACCCCACCCCCCACTCCAGCAACCCTCAGTTTGTTTCCTGCAATTAAGAATTCCTCATATCAGTGAGATCATATGATACATGTCTTTCTCTGTTTGACTTATTTCACTCAACATAATACCCTCCAGTTCCATCCACATCATTGCAAATGGCAAGATCTCATTCCTTTTGATGGCTGCATAATATTCCATTGTATATATATACCACATCTTCTTTATCCATTCATCTGTCGATGGACATCTTGGCTCTTTCCACAGTTTGGCTATTGTGGACATTGCTGCTATAAACATCGGGGTGCACGTACCCTTTCGGATCCCTACTTTTGTATCTTTGGGGTAAATACCCAGTAGTGCAATTGCTGGATCATATGGTAGCTCTATTTTCAACTTTTTGAGGAACCTCCATACAGTTTTCCAGAGTGGCTGCACCAGCTTGCATTCCCACCAACAGTGTAGGAGGGTTCCCCTCTCTCTGCATCCCCGCCAACATCTGTCGTTTCCTGACTTGTTAATTTTAGCCATTCTGACTGGTGTGAGGTGGTATCTCATTGAGGTTTTGATTTGGATTTCCCTCATGCCGAGCGATATTGAGCACTTTTTCATGTGTCTGTTGGCCATTTGGATGTCTTCTTTGGAAAAATGTCTGTTCATGTCTTCTGCCCATTTCTTAATTGGATTCTTTGTTCTTTGGGTGTTGAGTTTGATGAGTTCTTTATAGATTTTGGATACTAGCCCTTTATCGGATATGTCATTTGCAAATATCTTCTCCCATTCTTTCGGTTGTCTTTGGTTTTGTTGACTGTTTCCTTTGGTTGCAAAAGCTTTTTATCTTGATGAATTCCCAGTAGTTCATTTTTGCCCTTGCTTCCCTTGCCTTTGGCGATGTTTCTAGGAAGAAGTTGCTTCGGCTGAGGTCAAAGAGGTTGCTGCCTGTGTTCTCCTTTAGGATTTGGATGGACTCCTGTCTCACACCTCAATGGTTAGATTTAATCCTAGGTATTTTTTTGGATGCAATTGTAAATGGGGTTGTTACCTAATTTTTCTTTCTGATAGCTCATTATTAGTAGATAGAAACATAACCAATTTCTGTTTGCTAATTTTATATGCTGTAACTTTACTGAATTCACTTATTAGTTCTAATCTTTTTTTTTTTTTTTTTGGTGGAGTCTTGAGGACTTTATATGGTATCATGTCATCTACAAACAGTGATACTTTTACTTCTTCTTTTCCAGTATGGATGCCTTTTATTTCTTTTACTTGCCTAATTGCTGTGGCTAGGACTCCAAATACTATATTGATTAAAAGTGATGAGAGTTGGCATCCTTGTCTATTTCTGACCTTAGAGGAAAAGTTTTCAGTTTTCACCATTGAGTGTGATGTTAGCTTTGGGTTTGTCATATATGGCCTTTATTATATTGAGGTATTTCCTTCTATACCCACCTTTTTGAGAGTTTTCACCATAAATGGATATTGAATTTTGTCACATGCTTTTTCTCTACCTGTTGAGATGATATGATTTTTATCCTTTGTTAATGTGATGTATGATGTTGAGTGATTTGTGGATGTTAAACCATCCTTGCATTGCTGGAATAAATCCCCCTTGATAATGGTGTATGATTTTTTTAATGTACTGTTGAATTTGCTTTGCTAATATTTTGTTGAGGATTTTTTCAGCAATGTTCACTGGGGATATTAGCCTGTAATGTGTGTGTGTGTGTGTGTCTGTGTGTGTGTGTGTGTGTATGTTGTCGTCTTTATCTGGTTTGGGCATCAGGGTAATGCTAGCCTCAAAATGGGTTTGGAGGTGTTCCTTCCTCTTCAGTTTTTCATCTTTATAATTTTCTTCTTTAACTTCCTTTCAGTTTACTTTGTCATTCTTTTTCTAGTCTTTTGAGTTGGTTATTTTATTCATTTCTTTACTTTTTTAACCATCCTCATCATGTTCCTAGACTATAACCCACTTGGTGATGATGTATTCTTTCTTAAAATATGTTGTTGAAATTCTGTTTATTACTAACTTATTTAGGATTTGTACAAAAGTATTCTTAAGTGTAAGATTGGCTTCCCCCTCATCCTCCACCTCTTCTCTTCCTCTCCTTTTTGTATGCCATCTTTATCAGCTTGGGCATCACTGTTCTGTTAGCATTTTGAAAGAATGATGCTAGTGTTCATGAGATGACTCTTGTGTGTTGCTTCTGTGTTTCTGGTGGCGAAGTGTACGAATGGCTCCAGGATATCTCTCTGATCATTCCCCCTCAGGGTCCTTCCCTGGATCCTTTTCTGACCTCCCTTTCAGTGTTGGGGTTTCCTTACCAGACCTCCTCTCTCAGTCTTTGTGGCCTGTTCAGCAGCTTTTGAGGCTGGTGGCTGATATTTGACCTTGAGCTTTTGCCAAGGCCCATGGCTGCCTGCTTCTCTGCCTGCTTCTCTTCTTGTGTTACGTTCATTCATGGGGGCCTGTTATATATCATATACTTTGCTGGGGCTAAAAATACATAGAGAAGTTCTGTCTCTGTCCAAGGAACTTTAAAACTGTAGTCTAAGACAAGCAAGTAGCTGATTCCTCCAGCAACTAAATGTAATAGTACAGAGGGACAAAAATGGTGCCTGGGACACTCTATGTTGGGCAGAGCTATTTGGAAGCTGCAGATGACATGTAACCAGCCCTAACTGAACTTTATTTTTCTCCCATGAAGAAAATAAAAATACTTTATCATCTGTTCATTTCTCCATTTCTATAAGCAGTAGAGTCTCCCATGTTACAAACCTGGAGCTATCCTAGACTCTTTTTTTTCCCCCCTCTGGCCGCCCCTCCCCCACATTTAGAAATCTGATAGCTGACAACCTAGCTCTGGTCCTGTTGTTTCTTACCTGGATTATTGTAGTATCTTCTCATTAATTTGTTCCTCTGTGAATTTGTTTATTTAGCACAGCTTTATTGAGCACCTACTATGTTCCAGGCACTATTCCAGACCCCAGGACATAGCAGTGAGCTAGACAGACAAGGTCATTGCCTTCAGGGAGTCCACACTCTAATGGGGTGCAGACAGTGACCAAGTACATGAATAAGCTGAGAATCTGAAGCTCCAAACAGGTTTATGAGGAGAGACAGGATGGAGTAGGGGTGAGAAAGTGAGGGCAGGGGCAGGGAAGACCCTTCTGAGAAGATGGCCTAAAGAAAGACAGTGATAGATGGTGAAGCAGTGGAGGAGCTCTGGCTTGACAGGTGTGAAGGGTCAAAAAGAGGTTCGTATGACTGGAGGGTCTAGGAGATCAGCATGATGTGAGCCTGGAGAGGCTGGCGTCCTGCAGGGGCTACACCCCATGGAGGCCTCTCTCTTTTCTCGCCCTGCCTAACTCCCAGCAACTGAAAAAAAAGAACCCTCCTGAAAGTCCAATCTGACTATGCCATTCCTCCATTTAAGAGAACAAACTCGAGTAAGCAAATGAGTAAATGAATACATGAAAAACCTTTTCTGTGGCCAGCAGGATGAAGCCCAAACACCTTGAGTTGATACAGGGACCTACACGGTTTGTGCCCTTTATGCTCCTGTGGCCTTGTCTCTGGCCACTCCTACGACATCTCTGAAGTTCTCTCCTGTCTCTGCAACATGAAAGGCAGGTCTTTTTGGAGGTGGGCAGGGGGTTTTCCTTTACTCTCTCTTCTTTGCCTAGAGTTCTTATTCCTATTCTCACAGTTGGCAAATTCCTACTCTTGTAGGAGTCACCATAGATGTCCCCCCGTCCACAAAGCCTTCCTGGCAAGATAAAAGGAGTTCCTGCTGCTTGTGCCCTGCTCTTTGCTCACAACTTATGAAAGAGAACTCGCTATGACCATACCTTGGACTGAGCAGTCCTCAGGACGTACTTGTCTGTCTGGCTTCCTTTGAGTTGCTACTCTGAGTCATGTCTCATTTCTCTCTTTGGCCCCAGGGCCCAGCAGTGTGCCTGTCAAGAGTAGACATTTAGTAAGTGCTTGAATGAAGGTCTCTTTTAAATATCACTTGTTTTATGGCTGTATTTGCCAGATGCCAGGTTGAAGGAAGGGCATGATTTAATCAGAATACAGCTATTTTAAAGGAAAGATGCCTTGAGTATTATCTTAAGGTGACAACTTGATGCTTGAGATACTGGGCAGAGTCAGGGTTTTTATTCCTTTCTGAAAGTGAATGTTTTGAAAAATATTTACTGCCACAAGACAACTAAGTTCAGTATATGCAGGGGCAGCAAGGAGACCTGTAAGCAGAGCCAGGCTTTTCTTCACAAAAGACTATGAATGTTTTCAAATAATTGCAGAGAACTTGGTTGGGCTTCTAGAATTCTTCCTAAAAGTAGAGGATGTCTGGTGACCACATGTCCTGGACTTTTTGGGGACAGGCCCAACTCGATGTAATTTAATTCCATTTCAGAGAAGTGATTTAATTCCTGTTTAATTAAATTCATTTTAATTTTTATAGCTTTATTTGAGTTTTCAAATACATAAATTCACAAATCAAAATACGAAATCTTTTGTCAGATTATGTGTTCTAATTTTTTATTCTAAAAATGTGGTCCTGGTAATGGAAAAGCATATTAAGGCTGAAGACTTTGGGGGTGAGAGTGTGATAATGTGATTTATTTTAAGAAATATATATTTGATCATTATCCTTATTTCTGGCTCACAGCTCCCCAAACCCTTGAAATTTCCTAAGTGTTGAGAGTGATAAAGGTATATTTTGTTATGTTAGTGAGGTGACTTTTGGAAAGCACTAAGGATGGGGACTGATTGCCAAAGGAGGACCAACTATGTGATTAAGTAGTTGGAATTTTCAGTCCCAATCCCTGACCTCCTGGGACTGGAGGGACTGGAGGTTGGATCAGCCGGTGGCCAATGACTTAGTCAATCATGACTGCATCATAAAAACCCAAGATGACAGCTCTTTGGTCCTTTTTGGAGAGCTTCCACTCTTGGGGAAGCAGAATGCTCCCACATTCCACCAAGTTCCATGAAGACAGAAGCTCCTTTGTTTGGGAACTTGCCCTATGTATCTCTTAATCTGGCTGTTGATTTATATTTTTTATCCTATCATTTAATAACCTGGTCAATGTAAGTAAGTGTTTCCCTGAGTTCTGTGAACCACTGCAGCCATTTCATTGAACCTAAGGAGGAGGTGGTTGGGACCTCCAGTCTGGTTGGTCAGAAGCACAGGTAACAGCCTGGAGCTTGTGACTGGCATCTGAATTGGGGTGGGAGGCAGTGGGGGGCAGTCTTGTAAAACTGAACTCATAACTTAGAGTATTTTATGCTAGCTCTGGGGAGATAGTGTCAGAACTGAGTTGAACTGAGTTTAATTCTTAGATACCCTGCTGATGTCCAAGAATTGCTTGACCCCCCAGTGTTGGAATTGTGTCCAGAGACCCTAAAAAAGAGAGGTAGCTATTAATGTTAAGAATAATTAACTAATAGGTCCAGTCTCTTAAAGTCCTTTCATGTCATAGGTGATTTTTAACATGGGTATCAGTTACTCTTGCTGCATAGTAAGTAAGCCAAAAACAGTGGCCTAGCACAGCAATTTTGCTCATGATTCTGTGGATCGGACATTTAGGCCTGGTTTAGCTGAGAGTTTCATGCAGCTGCAGTTATCTGGTGGCTTGACTGGGGCTGCATGGTCTAAGATGGCCTCATTCACTTGGTTCGGCATTGGGTTCTGGCTCTTGGCTGGGCTCTCTGTCTTCAGCAGGCTAGCCTGCACTTCTTCACACGGTGGTAGCATTTCCAGAAGGGCCAATCCCAATGTACAGACACTTTTCAAGCCTTGTTTGCAGCATGTTTGCTGATGTCCCATTGACCAAAGCAAGTCCCTTAGAAAATGGGCTCAGTGTAGGAGGGGGCTACGCAAGAGTGAGGAAATAGGGAGGCATGGTGGTCTGGGAGCCTAGCACTGTGACCATCTCCCACAAGCTGCCATTGGTACAGTTGCTTCTTGAAATGGTTCTAGCACAGGCATCGACTTCACCTAAAAGCTGAACCAAGGTGTATAGATGTGGATGTATATGTATAGGATTAAAAAGAAGGTATGAGATAACAATATGGAAAAAGATGGTATCTATAATGCAAAGATGGCTGCCTATCACAACGTGAGTAGTAATATAATGATATAAACTTGAAGAAATGTAGCTTTTGACTTCCATCAAAAATGTTCACATTGTTGGATATTTGATGATACTAAGAAACTAAGTGGAACAGTGGTATGGTGGTTATGGTTTTTAAAAATCCTTATCTTCTGGGGATATATACTAAAATATTTACAGCTGTAATGATATGATCTGGGATTTACTTCACTGTCTGGGGTTGGGGGCGGGGAGTGGAGTATAAATAACACAAGACTGGATGGGGTTGATACTTGTTGGACTATCAGGGATAATAAACACATTGCAGTCTGCATACTCTCTTTCATACCTTATGTATGTTTGAAAATTTCCCTAATAAAAGCTTGAAAAGAGTGTCCAGATCCTTCACTGGCCTCAACGATGGATGGAAGCTGTCAATAAGCACCCTAAACTGCTTCTAACCGCTTTCCTAGTAAGGTGGGGTTGAGTATGCAAGCATTCAGTGCTGGATTTGGAAACCGCTTGCTCCGCATCTGGGTTTTAGTGTATAAACAGTGTTCTACATTTAATTAAAATAATTAGAAGATATTTGCTGAGAGACCCCGCAAGTGAAACACTTCCTCATTAGGGAGATTGTAGAGATTCTCTGGGACATTACTGATCTCATCTTGGGTTTGGTGGAGGACGCTCGTTGTGCGTGTAGTGAATTAGATCTGACACCGGAGATTCGGAGTAAGAGGCGTGGTAAGGGCTCTTCTCTCCAGGTCTTTGCTAGCTCTGCATGTTCTTGACTAATATGTTGTGCCCCCCACCCCGAATCTGAAGAATTGGGCACTGCCACCATAGCCTTGCGTGGGAAAGTAAAGCCTCTCTTCCTGTCTTCAGTGGATACTGGTGATTCTACGATTCTTCTTGTAAAAACAAAATCATGAGTGAACACCAGGCCCAAATTTCATGTTATGCAGTTGCTCGTTGTGAGGCCCGAGGCTGCCATTGACTCGACTGGGATTCTGTGCTCCGTAACTACCCTTCCCTGCACCCCTGTTTTTTTTAAGAGATAGATGTTTTGCCGAGGCTCTGAACTTTAGAAAGCCCCCATTAAAATTTGTTTTATGGGGTTGCTTTGATAATTTTTCCAGATTTTTCTTTTCACTTAAACTTTGTGATTGTCTCCATCTTCTCTGACAAAAGGCAGTTAAAGTGGGTTTTGCTTTGTGCACACAGGGCCAAAGCTCCTCTCTGAAAGGGGCTGTGAGAGGCAAGCTATTTGATCCTTGGATCTCTGAGGTTAGACCAGGAATTAGAAATATCTGGACTCTACTTTATCCCCTAATCTTATCATTCCAAATGTGTGCTTAATAAGAAGCAGAATCAATACTTCGGGTCAGAATAAGTTCAAATGGTCTAGAATTTTTATATCTACAAATGAAGAAAAAAACAACTGGCTAGAAATATTTCAAAAATACCGTCCTTCATTAGATGTACAGTCATTCTCCAACTTTCCCACAGAATGCCATTTAAATTGTTAACGTTGAGATGATAACTGTGATTAACCAAAAGCATCATTTCTTTCTTCGTTCCTGCAGTGATATTGGAGGGGAGGCCACTAGGAAACTGACTTTCCAGTGATATTTTATTTTTATTTTTTTTTCCAATTACCTTTTATAACAGCACTTTTTCTGAACTCTTATCAGTTGTTACCCCAAACCTCCCAAAATTATGTCGGACTAGTAAATTCTGGGAGAACAAACAGTCAAAATATTATTAAATTGTCCCCCTATATCTGAGGGTGTGTTATAAAATGTATCTGGCACAAAGAGTTTTCACTAAATTGATCTTACCCAAAAGCTGGAGCTGGAGGAAACTGGAGTCGGGTTGGATAAAGGGAAGTGTACACCCCCGTGAAACAGGCCACCTGTCCCAGGTGTTCATCCCTGTGAACCGGGATGAGAGTGGCCAACCTGGCCTTGACCCAGTCAAGCTCACCTAGTTAGATGAGCACAGGTGCCAAAACTTGGGACACAGGGGACCACTGATTCTGTACTCACTTGGTTTTCTATAGACAGGTGATATGAAAACCACATTGCATGGTTAGCCAGTCTGGGTGTCCCTTCTCTCACCCATCAGGACTGAGTTGTGAAATGTGACCAAGGGTACCTGCAGGGCTGGAGAATCGGCACCTCTGGAGATGCAGGACTGTGGAACTCCTCGGTTGCCGAGTCAGAGAGACTGCTGGACTTGGCTGGGACGGGCTGAGGCTTGCCACTTCCATGCGATGGGGGAGTCTGTGGGCATCCTGGGCCCCTTCACCTGATGGCCTTGCTTGGGGAAGGATAGTCCTATTTACTGAGTACCAGCCACATAAATCATCTTTATAGAAGCTATTCTTACCGCAATCCCACAAATGCAATCCTATTATCCTCCTGGGGCGAGCTAGAGAAAAGGCAAGTAATTAGCTGCAGGTCACACCTGGTTGGTGAGCGGCACAGCCAGCATGCATGCAGGGTCTGGTCATTGACAGCGTGTGCTTTTCTGACTGTCTCGTTTTAGCGAGGGCAGGCACAGAAATCACTTACGGAAGCTGGCGACACAGGTGAGCGCCCCCCCCGCCGCCCCCGGCCGAGAAGAGCGGGCACGGGTAAGGAGGGAGCCATCCAAAAGCCCAGGCAGATGGTGTCACAACCTAAAATGAGGCAGCCACAGAGCAGGATCCAGGACGGAGCGAGATTAAGGGATGGCAGAGCTGGGCCTCGGGAGAGGGTGCCAACGAGGAGCAGGACTAAAATACCCTCGAGAAGAGGGCAGTGGTATGGGGATGTGGTGCCAGCTGGCTCAGGTTTCCACGTGAAATCCAAAGTGGCAAAGTGTGAAGCAATTATTCTCCTGCACAAATATGCATTACTTTTAAGAGGAGATTTAAAAAAAAAAAAAAAAAGGAATGTAGAGGTGAAGCCTATCCCTGGTATATGTTTTTGTGACTGGCATATGCAGGCTCTCTAGTGTCACCTCAGGCTCCACCCCCACCCCGGGGACCGGGCGGGGGGAGGGGGGTAGCCCCAGAGCCGCAGTGCCAAGCGGAGGCACTGACGTCAGGCTGTCCTTGCTGCTGCACTGGGCCGAGCCGTGATCTGTGGGTGAGGCCAGCTCCGCTCACCTGCTTCTTGTGGCTCTTGCCTCTGACCAGGATCCTTGCTGTGCTCTGTTGGGAAGCAAGCTCAGGAATGATCAGGCACTTGAGGGCTCCCTGCGGCTGGGCTTCAGGACAGACCTCGCTTCCTGGACCAGAGCAGAGCAAAGGGTGGGCCAGGCGAGACACAGCCCCGGAAGGGACAGTGCTGGGCTCCAGGGTAAAGAGCCTGTCTAATTGCAGAGTACTTCTCAGACCTCCTCAGGATATCTGTTGGCCTTTTCCTACCCATTTGACTGGGAAAATAGTGGCAAGCATCTTTAAGTTTGCAGACTGCACTCTGGCACGCCTGTGGTTGTGAAGATCTTGCAGAGAAGCTGAGTTAGCAGGATGGAAAGAATGGGAAGTCTCATTAGAGCGAGCGTGAAATGCAGATCACACCTGAGGTCTCTGAGAGCGTGTCAAGTGTGACCTTGCCCTGGGCGCTCTCTGCTTTTCCAGGTGGCGCTGCGGCTGGAGGATGGCGATGAGACGGCAGAGCCGCCCCCCAGCGGGCGCCGGGACCGGCGGAGGGCCAGCGTGTGTTCCGGCGGCGGCGGCGGCGCGGGCGAGCAGCGGGGCCTGGACCGCAGGCGCAGCCGCAGGCACTCGGTGCAGAGCACCTGCAGCCCCCTGTCGGACCCCACCAGTCCCTGCTCCCAGTCGGCTCCCGGCTTCAAGCCCAGCCAAGTCGGAGAGCACTCTGAAAAGTAAGCTTTACCCCAGCCCTTGCGAGGGGCGCTGGGACCCTGGAGAGGTGGGAGGGGTCACAACCCCGCAGGTACCCACCAGAGTCCATCCCTTCCCTGCTGGCCACACAGCCTCCCCTGACTTGCTCTCCATCTCTTTTCTACCCTTAAAACACCGCCCCAGAGGCCCTTGGAACGTCCGCAGGCAAGGTGGCCCTGGGGGTAGGCATAGATTTGATCTTTGAACCCCAGGAGCTCTTCTTCACACATTTGTGTTTTTATAGTCACATCTCAGTTAGTATCTGTTCAGAAAATCTGTGCTTTATCAAATGGAAAAGAATCCCAAACACAAACGTTTACCTGGAAACAAATGGTGTGCCGTCCTGTAAATGTAAGATCGTTAGAGTCCTGAGATACTTGTAGCAATGCGTAGTTGAGGGTGATTTTAAATAGAATAAGCCTGTGTGAATTAAATAGATAAAATATATAAACATATATGTACATATACATTATTTTATATTTATAGGAGTAGATAATATATAGATAATGTAAATTTCAGTAAATGCTATTGCCATCATTTTTTTAGTCATTTAGCAAACATTTTTATTGAGTATCTGTTATAGGCCAGGACTTTCTGATGCCATGAAGATATAAGGTATGATCTCTGCCCTTCTCAAGCTCACATCTGGGTTGGGAGAAAGTAAGAATGAGGAAGGTAGATAGGAAGGAATAGAAAGGTTGACAATCTCATGAGAAATTATATATATACACACAAAGTAATAAATTTTGACAAAATCTGTAGGAACTGAGAAATGGTTCTATAAAGCAGAGGTGCAACAAAATGGATGGCCATGCTGTTCTGGGGTCTGGGTCCACCGGTATCTTCCCGAGTGAATGCTGTCCGTTCACTAGGATGATGGAGCTCTGTGGACCAGTGCATGCCAGCCAGGTCCACCTGGACTGACTGGTACACTGGTTTGCCACTGCATTACCTCCTCCTGCTGGCACATGGAAGCTCTGCTTACATCATTTGGCTGGAGCATTTTCTGTCATCATGGAGATCCATCTGGGAGCCACATGTAGGTCATGAGGCTGCCTGGTGAAGAAGAAAACAGCTCAGAATAAGTTGGATGACCTTAAGAGCGTGATCAAGATATGTCCCTTCCTCTATATCCCTAAGGGAACATCTGCCCCCATTTTGAGAGATGCCCCGAGTAGTCTGGTATGCATGGAATCACTGGAGGATGAACTGGCCATGCCTTTGGGTACCTCCTGTCACAGAAGTAGAGGAAGGCATTAGTCTGAGAGTGATGTGCGAGCCATGATCCGCCTTGACACCCTTCTCTACCACATAGCTATCCATCTACAGATTGTTCTAAGAGTCTGTGTAGAACAAGCTCTGTTGAAAGGAAGACCAAAACTTCTAAACAGATTGAGGAATGAGAACGTCTACCATAAACGTTGCCCCTTGTGGTCTAAGATCTTCAAGAAGCTTAGGCAGTGCTCAAAGGGCACGTAAAGTTCTCTTCAGCACTGCTCCTAGCTAATGGCTTCAGAAATTAACATGGAGAGAAGTGTATACAGTGGGCTGAAAATCTATATGTAAAACCACCCCAGATGCTGAGGACAGTCATTTGGAGTCCTTGTCAGCAGCACTTGGTGTTCTCCTGTTCTGTCCGACTTGTGTCCTGTAGATTCCTGGTCTGTTTCTTGCTGTTAAACTTTTCAAAGGTGCCAACGTTGTGAGCTCAGATGGCCATGCCTTTTGACAGGTTGGCAAGGATGATAGCAGTGGAGTGGACCATCATGGGCATAGTTCACGGTTTCAGGGTGTGGGGTTTTGGGGGATCTGGAATGGGAAGCCACACATGATGCTCTGCATGCTTCTTGTCTCATTCTCTTCAAATAGGACTGAGTTTTTGTAACTCAGAAATGGTCTGTAAATTTACAGCTTTTATTTGAGAGGAATAAACTTTCCTGCTTGTAAAGACAGATAACATTTTACAGATTGATTATGAGGTGGCTTCATCTATGAAGCCTGTTGGAGGGGTTTTGCCCTCTGGCCCCAAAACAGGAGAACAGTTTTGGCAGAGGTGGGAGAGGCATGGAGGGAAAGGGTGACGAGAAGCCCAGTGGGAAATGATCCCTGCATGCAAAGCTTAGTCACCTGCTCAACATCTGTGCCTCCAAAAAGTACCTTAGAATCAAGTAGTTCATTGTGTCAGACTCCCCATGGACCTTGGAAGACACAGAAGCATGCCGCACCTAGATTGTTCTTCATCTATGTGAGCATTCTGGCCCTACTCACTGCTGACTTAGAGCAACATGCCTTGCATATGCCACATAGGAATTTTAGACTGGATTTTATAATTCTGACCCAACTAATGCCTCTGAAAAGAAGATGATAGGAACATGTTAGAGGTTAGAGATTCATGTTGCCCTAAAATGCATATGGCAATCTCCACTCAGATGGTCCTTTAACATCTGAAATTCTCATGATGATCCTCTGTAGGATCTAGCAGGACAGGAGTCTTAATCTTCATTTTACAAGTGAGAAGACCGGGGCTTGGTGCCTTGTGATGATCTCAGGACTAAGGGGCTGAGCTCTGGGTTAAACACAAGTCTTTGGCCCTTGCCTTTCAATGTCCAAATCACACAATCACTTCCCAACCCACCATCCCTAAGCATAGTCACTGAGTGAGAAGGAATTTTATTTACATACTATGTAGGTGTATTTTTTTGATGTAAAAATAAAAATTCAAAGGGCTGAAAAGGAGAAAATTTCAAAGTCTTCTTATGACTTAAGCCTGCTGGGCTATGTGCTTTAATTCCAGTAAGGGCTAAGACTCCAAGCACAGATTGGTTTGCTTTGGTTTCTTAAGAAATAGAACTCTGCACTGAGCATTTATCAAATAAGGTATGAGTTTATTTGGTTATTGGTCATCTGTCACCTTTTAGGTGACATCTTTTTCTAAAAGAGAGCATATGAGTCCGAGGAGTGGGGAGGGGCAGAGGCAGAGGGAGAGAGAGGATCTTAAGCAGGCTCCACGTGGGGCTCCATCTCACAACCCTGAGATCATGACCTGAGCCAAAATCAAGAGTCAGAAGCTTAACTGACTGAGCCACCCAAGTACCCCAAAAATGAAATTTAAAATGTTAAGTGTAAAGATAAAGCTTATTATGGCACACATAGTCACAAAAGATGCTTTTGGGGCGCCTGGGTGGCTCAATCAGTTGAGCATCCCACTCTTGATTTCGTCTCAGGTCATGATCTCAGGGTTGTGAGATTGAGCCCCACATTGGGCTCTGTGCTGGGTGTGGAGCCTGCTTAAGATTCTCTCTCTCCCTCTGCCTCTCGCCCCCTACCTCCCGTGCTTGTGTGTGCTCTCTCTCTCTTTCTTAAAAAAATATATATATATAAATTATCTTTGCACTTCCATCTTTGCACTGGAAAGAAGAAAAATGTTGGTGCTTTCATTTTTTTGCCAAGAAAAAATTATTTTTAGCATCAAATCAGCAAAAGAACCAGTGTCACTGGTTTAAATGATAAATAGTATATAACCTTAGGAGAAAAAAAGTCTTAAACCCTAGAGCAGGAGAACTTTCTTTGCACTTCCAGGCTCAGGCCCTCTCCTCTCTGGGGCACCCCATTCTATCCCTGAACTTTTCTGATTGTGAGGAAGGTCTTGTGACCTAAATGCACTCCATAATATTCTAGCTCTGTTATTGTTTCGTGTTCCATTACATGGATGAAATTTCCCCGTAGTGTTTCCCTATTCATCCTGGTTCTTACCTCTGTCAGCACACACCAGGTCTTCTTGCTGCTCTGTATGTCAGTCTCTCTGATAATGCATATTGCATGAGACCTAATACATGAAACCTTTCATCCTGTTGATTTCCACACAACATTCCAACCCGCGGAGGTAATTTTGAATTTGACTCAGTCACTAATGTTAGCAGTTGTGCCATCCAGGCTACGGTCCTGTGTCTATTTTAATACACATGGAAGAGTGACCTGGCAGGTAGTAGATGATGACAGCTGGCTGGGAGTGGATGGCACAGACTGCAGCCACGTGCCACAAAGGCAGGGGTTGGAAGCTTTCTCTGTCAGAGGCCAGGTAGCACATAGGTTGAGCTTTTCAGGTCAGACAGTCTGTGTTGCAACCGTTCAACGGCATTCTGCCTTTGTAAAAGCAAACAGAGACACCAGGTAAGCAAATGAGCTTACTTGTGTATGGACACTGAGATTGGAATTTTCCATGTCATGAAATAGCCTTCTGGTCTGTATTTCAACCATTTAAAAATCTGAAAACCATCCTTAGCAGACAGACTATATAAAAACAGGTGGTAAGCCAGATTTGGCCCCCAGGCTGTCGTTGGCCAGCCCCAGTTCTAAAGGGCTGGGTTTCTAGAGGGAGGTTGGGAGGGAAATCTGAGAAATCTGAGAAACCCCACCTTAAGGGATAGCAAGGAATTGGCGAAGAGGGGTATGTGGGGTGTGAGAAAAGAGCCTATCGTGCCGTAGGAGAGGGCTGTAGGGAACAGCGTGCTAAGTTCAGGGTGGGAGCACGGAATATTCCATAAAGACATTGAGACTATCAGGGATTTTGCTGAGAGCTGCTCATAAATTCTCAGGGCACCGTGGATGGTTGAAGGGATTGGAAAAGGCAGGAGACAAGTTAGATGAGGGGACATACAGAGCCAGCAAGGAGAAGGGGATCTGGTGATAAGTCCAGGAAAGGTTGGGCTGCTCCAGGAGGTGGAAACAGCCTGGAATCAGTCCCAGTGTTCCCGTTAAGACTGTGGTTTTGTCCTTTAGGACATTTGGTGATGTCTAGACAAGTGTTTGGTTGCCATGATCGGCGTGCAGCATGCTATCGGCACCTGGTGGGTGGAGTCCAGGGATGCTACTGAACTTTCCACAAGGCACAAGACAGCCTTCTGCATCCAAGAATTATCTGTTCTAAAATATCAGCAGTGCTGAATCTGAGAAACCCCACCTTAAGGAATAGCAAGTAATTGGTTGTGATTTTCTGTTCCTCCTCGGGATGATGCCAAGGTAGGGAGCATTTTGACTTTTGGAAGGAGGGGGTGTCTTTCTTAGAAGCACATGGAACTCTGTGGATCTACCTTCAAACGTTCATGTGCATGGGTCAAAGTTGACTTTTTTTCAGAGAATAGAATTCTTAAATTTCTCGGCTACTGTACAGGAAGAGTAAAGTCCCTTTCTTGCTTGTTTTTGTTTTAACTCATTTAGCAAAGTTTTACACTTCAAATTCTTAGGGAATATGCTGAACCCTCCGGGGAAACCAAAGGTTTGACTAGACCTCATGATTTTCTCAATAGTCCAAATGCCCAGTATACCCAATTCCAGTCAGCTTTGTACCTATCACATTCCCCCAAATTGACATAATGGCAGATGACGCCAGCCATGTTACAAAGCGGCAAGATCAAACAGTGATTCTGTAACAGAAGCTGTGCTGTTCTTCAGCGAGGCTCAGGAATCTGTTTGGAGGAATAGGAACACGGGACAATCTCACTAGAGTCACTCTGACTACCCAGTGCTCACAGATGTTCGAGGGGAGCTGAGGAGTCAGTACGGAGAAGGAGCAACCCCAGAGGGTTCTCCTTTTGGCTGGTGGTATTATCAACTGGTGATCAAGAAATAAAGTTGAATTCAAGAATTGCTACTTTGTTATGTAAGTTAGATGAGAGATAAAAATAAGAAAAAAAAAAGGCTTAATATATGTTGCACCAAAGTACTCATTCTAATAAATTGAAAGTGATAAGGAAGTCAAGAGGCCAATGGGGGAGATAAGGGTTGGGGCCAGGCCTTGAGCTTGCTGCTGGGAGGGACCAGACACAGTAGTTCGACCGCATACACACCTGATCCGCACGCAGCAGGGACATGATGTGGCCTGGCTCTAGCAGGTCCCAGAGAAGGGGAAACCAAGAGGGGCCATGCCCTCGTGGGCTACAGGCCACGGCTATTGACCAGGAGATAGCTAGTCCACCTGCGCTTCAGGGAGGAGGAGTCAGGCTGGGTATGGTGTGGAGATGGGCTGTGGACCCTAGCATCAGGAGCTCAGTCTGAACCTGCTGGTAGAGAATAGGCTGCAGCTCCTAAAGAGCAGAGGAACACTCAGTCTGCACAAGTCCTCCCCATCCCCACCTAGGACAGAAGTATTGAAGCATGAGAGGGGGTGCTTGGCTCCACTACAGAGTCAATTTAGATACGGCCCCAGGCACATAGGGAGCATCGACCACAGAGCAACTCAGTTTCCAAATAAAAATGATATAGGATGTAAAGATGTGGTACCAACTATGTAGTATAAAATAGACCTAGTTGGACCATACGGTGCAAAGGAGACCGTAATGGCAGTTAACAGCTGTAACAGTGGTTTGCCTTTCCTGGGCACCTAATTATCTGCCAGGCCTTATGCTGAAAGCTTCAATGTACTAAGTCCATTTTCACCATTATCCCATTACTAGGTGCTGTTAGGCTCTCCACGTGGCAGGAGGAGAAACAGAAACAAAGGGAGTTAAAGGAACTGTCCAGAGTCCCACAGTTGGTGGGACTGATTTCAGAGTTCATGGTGGAGCTGGTTTTAGAGTGCACGCGGTCTGCCTCCAGAGTCCCTGCCCTTCACCATTTTATTCAACTACTTTTTTTTTCTGTGATTCCGTAGAAATAAAACAAATATCCTTGGTACTTGGCAGTTAATAGGCGACTATCAAATACATGTTGCCATCTTTTTATATTACTGCTTCCAGATTTTTATGTCAGTATATTTAAAAAAGTTATTGCTTAGTGTTCCATTATATGAGTAGACTATAGAAACAAGATGCCTTTTATTCATTTTGCTATGGCTTGATTCCTGTTTCTTTTTCTAGTACTAAACTTTCTGGTATAAGCATACACACACGTGTTTGTACACATTATGTTAGCATTCTTAGGAGAGATTCTTAGGAGTGAGGTTCTAGATCAAAGGACCTTACATTTTAACTATTGATATCACACATTTGGCCTTCAAAAAGACGATATCACTTTGCTGTCCCACCCTCTGCACGTGACTGACCATTTTCTCACACCATCGCCAGCACTGGGTATTAGGAGTTGTTCAGAAGTTTAGTACTTTTGAAGAGTGAAATGTGGTGCCTCAGCATTTCACTGTGTACTTTTTGATTACTATTAAGGTTGTTCATCTTTAATTGCTTCATTGGATGTTGAAATTTCCTGAATATTGCCTGTTTTATATCCTCGGCTCATTTGTGTCCTGAATGGTTTGTCCATTTTAATTGATGAGCAGCTACTCTATTTTAATACAGAAATTTTCAGATACAAAAGCAGATAGAATGTAAGCATCCTTTATATGTTATAGATAATAATTTTTGACAATTATGTCACAAATATTTTTTCCTTGTCTATTAAATATCTTTCTACTTCTGATGTCTCTTGGTGTATGCATAAAATATATTGCTAGGGTGTCCAATTTGTTAGTCTCTTCCTGTGTAGTTTTTAGGTGGCATGCTTATTCAGGAAAGTATATCCTCCTTCTAACCAGCCTCTACATTGTCTGGGGAGGATGTTTGGCTATTCCTCCTTCACTATGTAGGAGATAGGCAGTGATCTCAGGAGCCAGCACATATGGAGCATTTACTTTGTGCTCACTATCGTGCTAAGCAGTTCTGCATGTATTGTGAATTATATGAAGAGAGTGGTAGAATCTTCCCCTTTTGACAGGTGAGGAAACTGAGGCACAGAGGTTAAAGAGCAGGCCCCAGATCTCACAGGTGTTGAGTTTGAACCCATTCATTCCTAGTCCAGAGCATGTGCTCAGAACCAAATATCCCTGGGTCTATGCTCTGAACCTACAGAACGTGCTCAACAGTAACAACTTTTTCTGTTTTGAGGATGAATCAGATTTGTTGAAAAAGCAAAAAATTCAGAGCAAATATTTAGTGTGACTTGGTAATCCTAATGAGCTGTATTGTTTATAGTCACTGTTAGATTTTGGTCTTGAGATAATCGCACTGATTTGCTTGTTTTTCTCAAAAATTGGCACTGGAGACTATTCCTGAGGAGTTCTGAAAGTGTTCAGAGCAATATAACTGCAACATTGGAACAAGCCTTCCTCGTTTATTGTAACTAAGCAGCTATTATCTTGTGCTAGAGGAAGGAAGGAAGGAAGGTATAGGAACAAATTCATCTGGGTGAGAGGAAGCCACAGTTAACAATGATCAGAGGCTAGGCTGTCCTCACCTTTTGGGGGCTCATACCTGGTGTGTACCAATTAGTGGCCCGATGGATGGTGGGAGCCAAGCCTCGGAGCTGAGCCTCAGAGTGGGAGCTGGAGGCAGGCAATTGGAGAGGGAGTTGTTTTCTATTTTCCTGCAGAAGTAGGAAGGGGTGTTGGCTCCCCTCCACCAGCCACAGGAACCAGTAGGCAAAGGGGAGCCTAATTATGAAAACATTAGCAGGGTGGGCAAGCTCATCTTCCCATATTTTGACGGGAAGAGGCGTGTTTGCCTGCCGAGTTCTAGGGCAGTGCATCGCTCTCTGGTCTGTCTCACACCTGGTCCACAGGACTTCATGGCCAGGGGTCACAGAATTCTCAGCCGGTTAGTTGCAGGGTCGGTAGCAGAAATAGCAGACTAGTCCTAGCTCTCTCCTCTTGGAAACAGCAATGAACAACGGATTGACGGGCAAAGAGCGTGAGACGAGTAGATGTTGTATAATTGGTGTTAACCCGCGAGATCTACAACTCGGTGACTTGCTCAGTCCTGGCTCCTGGAGGAAGGTTTGGCCCAAGTGCAGTAAAGGAGCAGCCACTGAGGTGGCTGAGAGCACAGGGTAGCTCTTCACAGCCTCGGACTGAGCTTCCTTGCCAGGCTTGGCCTTGGTCTTCTCCCCCGTAAACCCACGATGATGCTACCTCTTTAATAGTGTGGTGGGTGATTTAAGAGAGGCAGCACAAATGTGTGCTTAGCTCACTGTTGTTATTACAGTCACTCCATGCCCTGGAGCTTTCCTGGGTTTTGTTCTATTAAAGAAGGTAATTGTTAAATAAATACGGATGCGAGCTGGAGAGAAGATTGTGTGCCCTGGCATAAACATGCTAGAGGATTTCACAACAGCCAGATTAACAACCACTGGTACCCTGAGCAGCAAGTGACTACCAGGAAGATTTATCTGATGGGAAATGATTTGTTATAAATGGGATTCACCGACAAGGGATGTGACCTTGTGAGGTAGGTATGATTGGAATACAGCCAGTGACTCAGAGTTATCATCTGGTGTCCGAGAGGCTCTTTCTGGTTTCCTGAGTATTGAATAGTAAGGGGGTGGACAGGAGGGGAGAGTGCTGGGGGGTAAAGGGGAGTGAGCTTGGAACGGGTAGAATCCAGAAAAGGCAGAGGCATTGAAACCTGAGAAAGAGGTGGCTTTGCAAAGCTCCTTCTGATTTCTGGGGTGGGATCTCTGGTTTCTCAAAATTTCACTGTGACTGGATTGCAGATTTCTTGGGGGTTTGGACTTTGCTGCTTTTTTTAACGTGAAGTATAACTGACATACTATATTATATTAGTTCCATGTGCACAATGTAGTGATTCGACTGACATTTGTATACACTTGGAGCTTTGCCGAATTGAATTTGGGGATCTTTCTAGGTTCTGAAGAAATCGGCAACATTTTATCCTTAAAACTGAGCAGAGCTACCAGTGAATTTTGAAGTGACGTGTGATCAGGGTGGCATGCCCATGGGACCATTCGGAAGAGCGGAGAGCAAGTGGTAACAGGCTGGGAGAGGGCCTGACTCAGGCAGTGGTCGGGAGAGTGGCAAGTAGGAGCAGCTTAGGAGATAGGGAGGGCATTATTTGCAGGACGGTGACTGGATTTTATGGT
The DNA here is from genome assembly GCF_011800145.1 of Mirounga leonina. Classification (NCBI taxonomy): domain Eukaryota; kingdom Metazoa; phylum Chordata; class Mammalia; order Carnivora; family Phocidae; genus Mirounga; species Mirounga leonina. The sequence continues at coordinate 35,621,475 of NW_023270854.1, read as the reverse complement.
GAGAAAAAAGAGTCTGAGTGATTCCCAGGCAGCCACTGGCCCAGCATCATGGGGTGGCTGTCCGGCCACTTTGCAAGCTTTGGGCATTAAGTGTTAGTGTCAGTGGGTCACAAGTACAACTTTCCCTAGTAAACCCTACAGACATTTCTGGAACTCAGGTACATGTAGGTGATGGTCGAAGTCTAGGCTTAAACGCCATAACCTGGGGAGAAACCAAGTGAGAGGAGCAATGACTAGATAAAGCCCTGGAAAGCAAAGTGTAGGCTCATCATCTTGTGAAATGCTGGAACCGAGAAGCTCCCTTCCTTGCCAAGTCAATGAACCTTGAAATCGGTCATCTTCAAGTGTGAATATTTTCAAGCTAGACTGGCCCGCCTTGGGGTGCTGTTTCAGAAAGAGACAGCCTTTACTGGGAGAGCCTAGTGAGCACATTTCAAAGAGAAGGAAAAGTTCTCATTTCTCATTAAATCTTTGACTTGCTCTGGGAATTTTCTTTCAGTGTCCAGCCTGCTTCCCCTTGACCCATGCAAACAGCACATTTCCTATAATGTGCACCTTCCCCTCCATGTTCTGGATGTTCAAAGCCCTTTCTGGAGAAGCCTGATTTTCCTTGTAGTCTGTGCTGGTGAGGGTATGGGTGGTCCTTCTGGAGTGTGAGCCTCTCTCTCTGTCTCCTGCGATTCCCAGGATGCCTTTGGACATGGAGTGGAGGCTTTCTAATGGTTACTGAGTGAGCTGTTTGGATCCGGTCATGCAAGGAGGAATGTGATTACCTTTGCTTGACAAGAGTCTGTGGAGGAAGCTTGGTGTGGTAACTCTTCACTCATAAAGGCTGAGTGAACAGGGAAATAAAACTCTGAAAATGTAGGCTGAAGTGGCCAAATCAGACCTGGTGAAAAAAGAAAGAGTGGTCAGAGATGCAGCTGGTAAAGCATTTTGCAAAGGAGCGTTTTGGGAATAGGCTTTGGAAGTTGAAGGGGACAGGCCCAAAGAGAGAGGGAGAGCCGGCCTGATGGCATTGTTATCTCACAGCACGTGCTCAGCACACGGACCATGATCACAGAAGCATCGGATTCATGTTGAAAAAATCTTTATTTCTGAGTGAGGTAATAGTTAACATGGAGTATAGTCGTGGTCCAAATATGTCACATGGTGCCCTGCACTGCATCTCCTCCTGGTGGGATGGGACCTTGGTGGGATGAGCAAGGGGTGACAGCCAGCAGACTCACTGTGCACATGAATGCAGTGAGAAGAGACATTGATGTTCAGGAAGGAATCTGGAAGAAGGAAGGATTAATGGCTTCTTTTAGTCCTTACCTAGAAAAGGCTTTTTTTTTTTTTTTCCTGCAGAGAAATGATCATAGCAGAGGTAGCATAGCATAGAGGTTAGGAGCTTGGATGCTAGAGTTGAACTACTTGGATTCAGATCCTGGCTTGCTTACTAGCTCTGTGACTCTGGGGAAACTCCTTAACCACTCTGTGCCTCAGCTCCTCATCTATCAATGGAGTAATACTAGTACCTACCTCAGCGGCTCCTGTGAGAATTCAAGGAGTAAACCGGGTAAAGTGCTAAGCATGAGAATGCCCCACAGAGAATATATTAAGTAACTAGAATAAATGAGTGACTGCAGGTGCCTACCTCCACCCCAGTAGATCCTGCTTTCCTCGGAGCAGAGGCAGAGCCCAACCAAGAGGGAAGCCAGCCTGGCCCACTGAGAGTGCCCTGGAGAATTCAAGGAAGCCTGGGCACATCTGGGACAGGTATCTGCAGCCTAAATGCCTTTTGATGATCGTGATAGAGCATGCTTCCCAAAGACGCAAGAACTCAGAGAGGAATTCAGAGACACTTATATCACACTTTAGGAATATTCAACTATGGTATTCACATTGCCCCAGAGAAATAATTTCATTCCTGAGAGGTTTGGTGGTGTTCCCTGCCCCCCCAAACTGTGTGGTTCTGGTTTTATAAACATGAGATTAAAATGGCTAGAGATGAGCCCCCATGAGGAAGCGGACCGGTCAGAGCCCGCTGCCTGCTGGCATCTATCTCGGAGAGGTCTTGGATGGGACAGGGTATGAGGGGAACAGAGGGTGTAGTGACCCGTATCAGCAGCAGACCTCCAGGCTGAAACCAATACTGACTTACTGGACTTGAGAAGATACTGAAAAACTTTTTTTTTTTTTTTTTTTTTACCTGTATCAAGCTTTGTAAAGCTGCCTTTGAAATAGAAAGGTAAATAATTTTGATCATGGAATGGGAAAAAAAAAAACAAGCAAAGATGAGGTACTTCTGTGTTTGTAAAAACACGGCTGGGGCTTGGGTCCACATCATGATAGCTTGTGTCTGTAAGTCAGTGAGCAAGCCACCAAACCTCTGGAAGAGAAAGCCCCCAGTCCTGAGCATCTCATTTCAGAGTGACTTCACCTTGATAGACTTCTTAATATTGACATTCTTGAGCCTTGATATTAGGATGACTGCTTTGAGTTTGTGGCAGAAGGAAAGCAAAATCCTATTCATTCATTCATTCATTCATTCATTCATTCATTCTTCATTCAGCTCCTATATTCTTGTATCTACCACATTCTTGGTTCTGAGATATAATGGTGAAAATGACCCTTAGGAAGCCTCAGACGGTGTGTGCATAAATAGTGTAGTAAATAAATATGTGCAGCTTTGGAAGAGGGCTTTTGAAGGAAGGAAACAGGGCTGGGCGGTAGAGTGTAACAGGAATATGAGGATATACCCCCAAGGAGAACTTGCAGAAGGGCACAAAGCTATGGGCAGGGATTTCATTACAGTATCATTTATAAGAGCAAAGAATTGGGGAATTGCTAGCTAAGGAAAACATGGAATAGACATATTATGGAATGCAACCAGCAGCTATAAGAAACATACCCTACCAGAAGTACTAACGTTCTTGCTGTATCAGTTGCTGTATAAAAAGATTATAGGATAATATATGTTTAAATTTTCTTTTAATCTGGAAATTTACCCACCAGATTTATAGCAGTGGTTATCTCTGATCAAAGGGAACTTAACTTTTATCAGTAGTCTTATACTTTTTTGAAGGAAGCATGTATTCCTGTAATTACATATTCATTTTTAAAAGGTTCTTTAGAAAAAAGGAGAGTGGGATGGGAGTGATCCAAGACATCTCCTCAGGCAGTTAGCCTGAATCCTGGAAGATGAGAAGAACTCCCTGGGCTGAGGGAATGCCGTGTTCAGTGGCAAGGGAGGAAAGGTCTTGATGTCCCCAGGTAACAAATAGGGGTCTCAAGAGACAGGGTTGTAGAGCATGGATTGGGGACACAGGTGCCACAGAGATGAGATGAGGTTGCAAGGTTATGTCCTGCAGGACCTTGGAAACCATAGCATGGAGTCTGGTGGTTATTTGACATGCGAGGTTAGCCATGCACCTCTGAGGAGATGCCTGTCTTCCTTGTGGGGATCAGACTGGAGGTGAGGAAACGTGGACACTGGGAGGCTGGGTGGTAGCTCTTGATACAGAACTACTGAAAAACATTGGTACCATGGACTCGGGCAGTGGTTCTCAACCCTCTGGAGCACTGAAAATAACCTGTGATCAGACTACACCTCAAAATGGTGGAATACAATTTCTAAAGGAATTTTAGAGTGACTTCAATTGGAATACAATTTTAAAATCCTGTATCTCAAGGGGGAGGATCACAAGGCTGGCGGTTGCTATGGGCACCGCCCATACTGAGGCCCACACTGGAGAAAGAATCCTCACTGCTGGATCTCCCTCTTGGACCAGGCTGAGCCCCAAACCGGGACGCTATGGGGACTGTGTGACTTTGCATGGGCAGCATGTGGACTGGTGGCCCGTGTCCAGTTCCTTTGGTGATAGTCCTTGCAGATCATTCTGGCCCTTTGCTGCTCTTTTTTCTCTTCCTATTATGTCCTTTTTATACAATTCCTTCTTCATTGGCATTTTCACCAGCAGATGGCCAGTGAAGTAGAAAGCAAATGTCACCCACACAAGTCCATGTGGTTACTATTGGTAATTTGGAGGCATGACTTGAGGGGATAGAAAATAGAAAATGAGGTTGTTGAGAAAAACCCCGGATGAAATATAAGATTTGAGGTTTATCTTCAGCTGTTAATTATCTGTACTTTATTACCATATTAAGAGTTGACTCTGGTGGGTTCAAGTCTAAAGCATGTGAAAGGGCAGTTAGAATTCCTGAAGCAAACTGAATCATGAGTTATAAAGGTATTACTGCACACAAACTCTGAAACACGTTGGCTTCCTCATGGTGGTTGCGTTTGGTATCTGGTTCTTAAAGACACACATATCCTGTTTCTTTGATTTATAACTAAAAGTTTTTCACTCTTTAGTATACTTCTCTTCCCATTTGTGAAAAACAGAATGTGTGTAAGAGGGGCCATTATATGACATTTAAAATTAAGCTTGACCAGTAAACATGTATTAGACTAGTTGCACAAGTTCTGGAAATGGGAGAGCTTGTCTAATGCCCACACAATTTTGTGTCTTCAGCTGTCATAGACCACCAGAGCTGGAAGCTCCCAACCTCCTGTTCCACTTTATTATATGAGTGAGATAAGTAGGAAGCCAAGCCAGACCCAGGGCAGGGCTGTTTTTAACCTCTGGAGGCCGCCATCTTGAAACCTCAGCCTGGGACTTGGTATCCGTCCATTTCCAAAAGTTCACAGAGAATTCCAGTCTCCCCTTTCCTAGTTTCACTTCTCTCCTAGATCTCTAAGGGACACTTAACACAATTTACTAGTATCTGTGGCTTAGAGTAAGTTTTTTTTTTTTTTTTTTTTTTAAACATAAAATCAAAGTACACACAAAGTAGTGAGATGCCTCACTAGTCTCTCTAGTTATCATTGGATTGATTTGCTTGGCACCTGAATTACCTTTACACCTGAATTAGCTGCAACCTAGCTAATGTATCTTTTCCTATTGCTGCTTAAACTCTGTAGGTTGGAATTCCGTAATATTAAACTACTCCATGTTTTCAGCAGAAAGAACGTGTTGGATCCATTAGTATTTTCTTCTAAAACAGAATAACAAGGTAATGGCTTATGCATTAAGATTCTGGCCACTAGTCCACTTCTTTTTTTTTTAAATTTTTAAATTTTTAAATTTTTTTACTTATTTGACAGAGAGATACATAGCGAGAGGGGAACACAAGCAGGGGGAGTGGGAGAGGGAGAAGCAGGCTTCCTGCAGGGCAGGGAGCCCAATGCGGGGCTCGATTCCAGGACTCTGGGATCAGGACCCGAGCCGAAGGCAGACGCTTAACGACTGAGCCACCCAGGCACCCCCAGTAGTCCACTTCTTAGATATATTCGGTATCCATGGCCTGTGCTTCATACTCCTTCTAAACTTTGCAGGCTATGGGGACAATAAATACTTTCCTGTCTAAATTTGGGTTCTCACCATGGAAACATCAGAACAACAGCTGGGCTCTGTTTAAATGTCTTTTCATTCTCTTGGCTGGCAAAAATCTTTTAAGGGAAATTTTTTTTTAATTTGGTGGATAATAAAACTATTTTTGAATGAAATCACTGCTTCACTTGGTCAGATATATGTCTTAACTGACTAAGATCCCTAATTGGAAGTTTTCAAATCTCACCTTGGCCCTTGGTAACCTAGAAACAGTCTTAAAGTTAACAGAAAGTGTGAGTCACTGCAAAGCTGAATCCGAAGTGGTTTAAGTATTCGTTAACACAGGGTGATGCAAACGGAGCCAAGGGGATGCTTTCTCTGTCATAAATTTAATAAAACATTTCTATGAAATATATTTTCATCTAATTTTGATAAGTCATGCACATTTTACAGAACTAAATGAAGCGTGTAAAATATATGCGTTTTATCTAAACTGAAGGCAGCGATTTCTAGTTAACTGCCACAAATGCCATACCAATATCAAGTGTCATACTTAGGTCAAGACGCTGATCTCCTCAAGGCAATCAGGCAGGTCTGGAGTAACTGGGGCCCGGAAGCAGCCTCATCCATTATTCTAGTGTGTTGTGTATCAGATTGTCTGTGCTGTGCGGGGGGAGGATTGAGAAGCAAAGTGCAGGAGACAGTTGCTTAGAAGGGCAGTGCAGTGATGACAGAGCGATAAAACCAGTGGAGATTTGCTTTGGTTTCATCAGGTAGGCTGGCTGGTAGAAAGGACACTAGCCTGGCTATCAGGAGACCAGAGTTCTTCCTGGCAGGTTGTGTGATCTTGCCCTCTCTGGACCTCATCTTTCTTATCTGCAACATGGGAGGTCTCTAAGGCCCTATCTCAGTTCTTGCTGGTCTTGTTTCTTGACCACCCTTAGCAGGTGACTCCGTGCTGAGCATCATGCTAGGTCCATAGTGCCAAAGAACTGCAACAGTCAGCAGGTATTTACTGGTTGTCCCTGGGGGCTGGATCCGCTGGAGAAACAGCTGGAGGAATAACTCCAGGCAGGGGAATGGCTTCTGCGGGGGGGACCCTGTAGCTGAAATATGCCAGCATTGGGCAGATAGATCAACAGACCCATTAAGACTGGGGAGGGAGGTTTAGGAAGGGAGAGTGAGAGATGAAGTTGGAGAGATGGTAGAGGGAGTTAGAGTATAAGCTGGGCAAATTGGGTTGATCCTAAGGTTTGAGTAGAGGAATGTCATGCGCAAATGCCCATCTTCTCCTCTGGTCAGTTCCTCCTCAGCCTTCCAGGTTTTGCTCCAACAGCAAAACTTTGTGGAAGTCTCGCTTTCTAGGCCAGTCCCCAGCGGAATACTTCCTGGTACAATTCGTTGTATAATGTCTTGCTCCACCACGGGCCTGTAAACTCCAAGGGTAGGAACCAGAGTCTTGCATAAAATAAATGCTCAATAAATATTTGTTGGATAAAGGGAATGAGAGATAAAGTAGACTTTTTTGCTTTTGAAAAAACGGTCGTTAGTTATGGGAAATCTCTATATCACCTGCTCAGTTTTGCTGTGAACCTAAAACCGCTCTGAGAAAAACCTATTATAAAAATCCCAGTTGTACACTGTTGGATCAATCATAATCCTTGGTTTATGGTGTATTGTCATTGTTGGTCCATGTGTGGCCCTCTCCTCATTTGTTTTTATATAAAATTTACTTACTGATACATAAAAACATCAATGAGAATATGGCCTAGGTAAAAAACCAGAGCATGTCCCCTAACCTACACTTATCCATGTGCTTCCATGTTTCCCATCTCTGTGCCTGGATAACCAACACTCTCAAATATTATTTATCATTGTCTTTATGTGTTTGTTGTTTTATAGTATTATCAAACACATATGTATAACTAAACCCATTATATAGTTCTGCCTTTTTGAGCTTTTAGAAAGTATATCCGGGCGCCTGGGTGGCTCAGTTGGTTAAGCGACTGCCTTCGGCTCAGGTCATGATCCTGGAGTCCCGGGATCGAGTCCCGCATCGGGCTCCCTGCTCGGCAGGGAGTCTGCTTCTCCCTCTGACCCTCCTCCCTCTCGTGCTCTCTGTCTCTCATTCTCTCTCTCTCAAATAAATAAATAAAATCTTAAAAAAAAAAAGTAAGTATATCCTATTGTATGCTCCTTCTTACACTTGCTTTCTCCACATTACATATCTAATGTTCATCCATATCATCATGTGAAGCTGACCATCATCTATTTTTCACCGCTTGGACTATACCTCAATCTGTTTACCATTTTTCTTGTTGGTGAGCATCTGCTGAGCATTTGGGTTGTTTCCATTTCTTGGCAATTACAAGCAGTGCTGCTGAGGATATTTTTAGACTCCTATCTTGGTGCATGAGTGTTTCAGTATCTCTAGGGAGGGTTTCTCAATGTTGGCCCTACTGACATTTTGGACTGAATTCTTCTTTGTTGCGGAGGACTGTCCTGCACATTGCAGGATGTTTAGCAGCATCCTTGACCTCTACCTGCTTGATGACGACAGCACCCCCTCCCCAGCTGTGACAACAGAAGTATCTCTGTTGACAAATGTCCCTTGGTGGGGAGTGAATCACCCTAGGTCAGAAGCATTGCTCTGGGGTATAGCAGTGCCATCTAGCAGTGGCATTTCTGGGTCATGATACGGGTGTTTGACTTTACATGATAGCGGCAGTTATTTTGCCAAAGTTATTACACTGGTGCACACTCCTGTCAGCAATATGCGAGTCAGTTGATCTACATTCTCTTCAGCACTTGGTGTTACCAGACTTCATAACTTTTCCAAGTAGAGACAAGATGGTATCTCACTGTGGTCTTGATTTATATTTCCTGATTGATAGGTTAAAATATCTCTTCATAGAATTTTATTGGCCATGATCGTGTATTTTGCCCAATTTTATAGTTGTGTTTTTATTTCTCAAATAAATCTTTGTATATTTTTGAGATGATTTATGTCTATTAGATGTACTGATATGCCTTCTCTGAATTCATTGCTTGACTTTTCCTCATCCGTACTATTTTGGTCTTAGAATATACTTTAACACTGTTTTAAATGTTTTTTTGTACTTTTGAAAGGTTCAGCAACATTCATGTTCCTTTTTGTTTGTCTTTTGAAGCCTAAGAAATGTGACACCAGCCTGAGACCCCAATTTGGGAAGTAAAGTTGGCTTTGAAGGGAACTACACCCTGCAGAACTGGTCGGACTGTGGGCTTCTGGGTCTCTTTTCTTTTTAAAGATTTTATTTATTTATTTGACAGAGACAGAGACAGCGAGAGCAGGAACACAAGCAGGGGGAGTGGGAGAGGGAGAAGCAGGCTTCCCGCTGAGCCAGGAGCCCGATGTGGGACTCGATCCCAGGACCCTGGGATCATGACCTGAGCCGAAGGCAGTCGCTTAACCAACTGAGCCACCCAGGCGCCCGGGTCTCTTTTCTAATATGGGAAGGGTGGCCTCCAGTCTGAGATTGCCTGTGGTGAAAAGGAAAGTGCCTGTTGAGTTCAGAGTAGACCTGTATGCTGGAGCAACTCCTTATCAGTTAAAAACAAAACACCCCTCATGGTATTTGAAAACCAAAGGCCAGAGACCCAGGATTCTTTCTGCATAAATGTAAACAAAATTATACTTTAAGAGAAAATTCAGCTGGGGGAAAAACAAAATGGTCTGAACTAATTCTTTTTTTTTTTTTTTTTAAGATTTTATTTATTTATTTGACAGAGAGAGAATGAGAGAGAGAGAGCACATGAGAGGGGGGAGGGTCAGAGGGAGAAGCAGACTCCCTGCTGAGCAGGGAGCCCGATGCGGGACTCGATCCGGGGACTCCAGGATCATGACCTGAGCCGAAGGCAGTCACTTAACCAACTGAGCCACCCAGGCGCCCCTTTTTTTTTTTTTTTTGTCTGAACTAATTCTTAATCTTAAATCCTATCAGCACAGAAGATTCTGTTTGACTAATTCATCATGGGCCAAAACTAAAATCAAGCAAAGAAAATCCTATGTACCATGAAGAGAGTATTTCTTTCTCCAGCCATTTGGATTATAGGGCAAGGTCAGTGCCTTGACTGTAGGGATCCCTGGAAGTGGGCCCTCCAAATAGGTCATTGTGCTGCCTGCCATTGGTCCTGTCCCATCACTCAGGATAGTAAAGCTATGCACACACAGGTCATGTGACAGTTTGGTGCAGGATCAGCAGGTGTTGAGCACAAAGAAGATACAGTTTGGGATGTGGGTCAGGAGAGTGATCTTTAGACATCTGTGGGGCAACTATGCAGAAGAGAGAGGGATCAAAAAGTTTACAGAAGCAGAAGTTATAAATGGAAAAGTGTTGCTGTCTATCAGTGGTGTAGAATGCTTTGCAGAGTACTGTGTCCTCTTTTTTAGGGCATCAAACAGAGTTCTGAGTGTCCATTGGTGGGAGATGTTAGAGATTGCCTGAGAGGGGCCCAAAAAGGCGTGGTGATGTTGTTGATGATGGCCGAGAGCTACAACAAACTGATTTGTCCGCCCTATGCCAAGCCTTTTCAAAGTGCTCTTACCAAAAAAAAAAAGGTACTTTTACATATGAATGCAACCCTCCTACAACTTGTAGGTACTGTTATCATCCCACGTAGGGGTGAGGAACATGGGACCCAAAGTCAACATAGCAGTAAGTGGTGGAGCTGGAGTACAACCCCGGCAGCCTGGCTCTGAGCATCTCCATCTAGCAGACTTTGCTTCTGATGACTTTACCTCCTGGGGGAGCAAGTAAAATCAAGACGCTTTGGAGGGAGGGACTCCGTGTTCTGTTTTAAAGAAGAGAGTCCCATTAGTTGTCAGGGTAGAGGGCATTCTTGGTAGACTAGAAGTAATAGCATCTGCACATTCCCACTCACGCTGAGTGAAGGGGGCATCGGGCTGAAGATGGAGGGAACAGTCTTTATCTGGGCTGCTGTTGTAGCAGGTGTGAGAAAAAAAGACTAAGGCTGATGGGGGTGATGTGTGAGTGAAAGCTGTACCAGGCTCAGAAGGACAGACGAGGTGTGTGGGTTTGCATCTGGTGGCATTACAGGAGGAATGCTGGCCTCCTTGTTTGTGACAGAGGTGCCCTTCAGTCCAGGTACGGGGCATGTAATCATTGGGTTTTGCCAATGCTTCTCTCCCCCTTTTCTGCCACATCTAATCAGTCACCAAGTTCAGCCAAGTCTGCTTTCATCTTTTTCGGATCCCATCCCTTTTTCCTTAGTCCCACAGTTGTCACCCTCACTGCTCTCCCTAATTCTTTATGAGGCTTGCATACCTTTGACTCCAGAACCTGACAAATACATTATAAGAAAGAGGAATTGCAGATCAATTTTTGCAGAAGATGTATGTAAAAAAAAATCATGATAAGATATTAACAAATAGAACCCAGCTGTATATAAAAAGAATAATACAACAAAGTAGGGTTTATTCCTGGTATACAAGGTTGGTTTAATATTTTCAAAAAGCAGTCTTTGTAATTCATTGCTAATAGAAAAAGGGGAAAATCATAGGATTATCTTTTTATGTGAAAAAAAAAAAAACCATTTGACGGAATTTGACATTCATTTATGACAAAAAACTCTTGGCAAATAAGGCAACTTTGATAAAGCATATCCACACAAAACTATGGCAAATCTCATGCATTTCCCTGATATCTGGAAAAAATAAAGGAATACTTAAATTCATCACCTCAATTTAATATCCTTTTGGAGTTCATAGCCAGGGTAATAAGGCAAGAAAGGCAGGAGAATTTGAAAGCAATACGCACAACTGTCATTACTTACGGATGATATGATTGTCTACATAGGAAGTCTAAAAGAATCTATGTAGGAAGTATTACAGTCAATAAATTTGGAAAAGTTGCTATATACAAGGTAGACTTTTTAAAAAATTATACCATCAACAAATAGAAAATGAAGTGTAGAAATTGATAAATGTAACGTAGCATCAAAATTATACCAGAAATAAATTTAACAATAGGTATGTAGGTAATTCTGAAAAATTACCACACTCCTAGGAAATATTAAAGAAGGTTGGAATAAGATTAGATCTAAATAGAGACTATACCAGACTATGGTTTGAAAGACTCAATATGTAGATGGCAGTTCTGCAAATTTGTATATAAATTTAGTGTAATCCCAAACAGTAGTCCAGCAGGGTTTTTATGGAAATTGATAGGCTGATTCAAAATTCTCATAGAAATGCAAAGGGCTAAGGACTTAACACTACACAGTGTCAAGATCTGTCATAAAACTATAGTAAGTAAGATAGCCAGGTAGGCACACACAGAAAAATTCACCTCCCAAAACCCACAGGTATTTACCTGATTTATGATAATGATGATACTGATGTAGGGAAAAGAATGACCTTTTTACTAAATGATTCTGGGCCAGTTTATATCCATATCGAGGAACAATATGTCTAACACCTCACATGATGTACAAAAATCAATTCTGGGTGAATTGCAAATAGAAACATGAAAGGTAATAAGCTTTTAGAGGGAGACACAGAATACCTTTAAGACCTTGGTGTAGGCAAAAAATTTTAAAACGGATGCAGAGGGCACTAACTATCAAAGAAAAAAGATAGATAGGACTTCATTAAGATCAAGGACTTTTCTTTATTAAAAGACACCGTGAAGTGAATCCAAAGGCAACCCACAGAGAGGGAAAGATTCTTGCAACATATTAAGTATGACAAAGGACTTGTACCCAAATTATATAAAGAACTCCTACAAATCAAAAAGAAAAATACGACCTGGGTTTTGAATAATGGGCAAAGTACTTATACTTCCAAAAGAGGATATCTAAATGGAGGACAACCTAAAAGTATGACAAAAGTGCCCAGCTTCACTAGTCATCAGGGAAAGCAAACTAAAACCACAGTGAAACGTTAATACAAACAAATTAGATGGACTAAAATAAAATAGACAAAAAAATGCCAAATCTTGGCAAGGATGTAGGATAGCCAGGATGCTCATATATTACTTACAGGAATGTACATTTTAAAACACTGTTTACTAGTCTCTAATAAAGATGAACCCAAGCATGACCCAGAAATGCCATTCCTAGATATAATAACATATGCATAATAACATATAATGCATAATAACATATACATATATTTAATGAAAGACATATACTACAATGCTTATAATGGCCCTATTCAAAATAGCCCCAAACTGAAAAGTGCCTGGTTATCATCAACAGTAGAATGGGTAACTAAATTGTGGTCTGTTCAGACAAGGGAGTATTATATAACAATGAGAATGAATCCTCTTCCGTGGCATATAACAACGTCGATGAATCTCCCAAATGTTATGTTGAACAAAAAAAGCTGGACATCATTGTTCCTTCTAGACAGAAGAAAAACTGGCCAGGCTAATCTCTGCTCTTTGAAGTGAGGTAGGGAAGGGAAGAAATTGGAAGGGAGCATTAAGGGACTACTGGTTATAAGGATGTGTTCATTTTGTGAGATGTCTGTGATTGTTTACTATTCTGAATGTACTTCATACTTCAGTAGGAAGAGAAAACATGAGTGAAGGACAGTGGGGACAAAAGAGTTAAAGATCTTGGCAAAATGATGCCTGAGGTGGGGAAAGGTGGATTGGTGAGGACTGAAGGCAAGAAGGAGATGGCCACGTTGAGAAGGTAGAGGATAGAGCAGTTGAGCTCCAGTGGAAGGAGAGGAATGAGAGATGGGGCTGAGTGAGGGTTTGTGGTCGGGGGTGGGGTAGGAAGTTTGGATGTAAGTTTTCCAAGGTGGACTGGTTCTGTCTGATGGTGAGATCCAGAGTGTGAGGGGCCAAAGTGAAAAAAGATAAAGGTCACTGGAGTTTAAGAACACAAAGGAAGGAGAAGACCACAGGGCCTGGGGTAGGTGTTCCGTGTGGAGCGTGACATGAGTCAGGTGTTGACAAGGGCTCAGAGCCCAAAGGAGGGTAGTGATTCGGTTATCAAAGTCTGTACTCATGTAGCTGCAAGGACAAAACCCAAGTTAAACTGTCTTAAGTGCAAGTGAGAATTTATTATCTTCCATTGGTGAAAGGCTAGGGTAGAGCTTCAAAAGTCCTGGATCCAGGTGTTAAAATTGTCATGGGAGGGCTACCTGCACCCCCCCGCCCAACTCTGCTTTTCTTGGATTGGCCTTTAGTGACAGGCAGCCTTCCTCCACTTGTAGCTCCACAGTTCGGGTGCCCTTACGGTTACTCATCCCGGAAGGCACCCGGAGAAGTCCTGGGGTGACACCGCTGACTCCACTCAGGACCATTGTCCACGCTTAAAGTGGGAGCGGATCAACCCCCTGCACCACGTTCCCTGGGGGCAAGGGAGTAGAAGGTAAAAACCGTGTCCCCCATGGAGGTAAGTGCCAGATTGGCCTGACCCCCGGTGGTCTCTAAGCCAGAGGGGTGCAGGGAAGTGAGGACTCGGTGCTCTCGGCAGGAGCGGGATGTCGCCAAGAGCACTCATGGCGTGACTCTGTGTGGAGGAGGCAGGGCGCGGCAGAGCACCTGCCGGCGGCCAGAAGCTGCTCTGAACCGCGTGGTGCGGGAGGGGTGCAGGGCAGGGGCATCCGGCCCACCTGACATCGAAACTTGGCCTGTGCTGGATTAGTGTATCTCTACCCACGTTTAAATGTCCTCATCTCAGAACTGTCTCCTCTCGCCTAACGGACCGAGTGTGTTCTTTCCTTTTCAGCCAGCTGGAGTGTTGTGTTTTGTTTTGTTTTTTTGCTTCATCTTCCTGTTTGTCATGCTTATCTCGCTTTTCCATCTCGTGTCTGTGCATTTCTCTCTTCCTCGCCTTGTCTCAGGGAAGAGGAGAAGGAGGAAGAGGAACGGCCAGTCACGGAGCCCGATTCAGAGGAAGAGAGAGAGGACGATGCCCCCTGTCAGGGCAAGGACAGGTACCGAGCCTGGACCCTCCCAGGCTCCCACTAACAGCCCGAGGTTCCTTCCTAACAGATGGTTTGCAGCTACCTTTCAAAGATCTCCCTCACTGGCTCCCACTGGCCGTCTTTACCCTGAACACAGAGCCACAGAGTGACTAGTTTTGTAGAAACAGCTGAGCACGTGTCCATTAGAGAACCGCACTGTCCCTTCCTGACCTTGCTTTATGGAAAAAAAAATCGCATAACTGGTTTTCTCCCTGCTGTTCCCTCCCTCATTAGTGCTTTGGCTTAGGTTGACACTGACTAGAAAGATGTTCATGTCTGCTCGGAAAATGTTAGTAACCCTTTCAGCATGGTAGGAAGGATAATTCCATGTGTCCCCTTCTTCCTACTAATTTTACCAGTGTAACAGTTGCTAAAGTGTGTGGGTAACAACTATGTTAATGATGCAGGTTGGTTTTTTATCCAAATGGACAGGAGTACTTTTCACCCCATGCAGCCCAGAAAATGCTCCCATTATCTGTTTTCACCCTGAGCATAAGTACCATGATTCTGCAGCCTTTTGAAGGAGTTTCCTGTCCTCTGCTAATACCTTTCAAGTATGCGTTCTTTCTATCTTCAGGCAGCGTTAATAGATACAGACACCTTGCAGATACTTTTTTAATTTTGTAGGTATTTTCCCAAAATGATGTGTTTGTAAAAGATAAAAGTTGATCACCAGTAATTTCATCTTCTAACACTACACTGCAAATTGAATATTTTTACTGTTTATCCACAAATAAGCAAAATCGGGGCGCCTGGGTGGCTCAGTCGTTAAGCGTCTGCCTTTGGCTCAGGTCATGATCCCAGGGTCCTGGGATCGAGCCCCGCATCGGGCTCCCTGCTCCGCGGGAAGCCTGCTTCTCCCTCTCCCACTCCCCCTGCTTGTGTTCCCTCTCTGGCTGTGTCTCTCTCTGTCAAATAAATAAATAAAATCTTTAAACAAACAAAAAAACAAATAAGCAAAATCAAAGAGCTCTTGGATAAATTAGGATGAAACCTCTTTCTTACAAACTTCAAAATCAATGGGGTTCCTTGCTGCCTGGCCTCTTTCTCCAGGCCACCAGTACACAAAAAAGGGGTCCGTTTGACGTGCTGAGACACCCGTCATTCCCAGGGGCCATGGAATCCTCTCTGATCCGACAAACTAGTGATTGTTTCCCTGCTTTGGAAATGTCTGGGAAGAAGCCAGCAGGGTGGGGGTGTGGAGAGAGGAAAAGAATGACCTGGTCACAAAAAGTGAGCCACGCATGTCAGAATGAGGGGGGAGAAAGATTGTCATTAGCCACAGCCCCTCACCTATGGGGAGCTGCCATGCCTGCGGGTAATGATACCCAGGGGTGCTCTGGGGAGGGAGGAAGTTTGGTTGATAGTCCCGCCTTAGGTTGAAAATCAGCCACCGGAGATCCTGTAGGCCCTCAATGAAGACACTGGTTTGGCTCCACATGTCCTCACACGTGCGTGGTCTGTCCCACCCACACAAACCCATCGCCCTCGGCTACTCTCATGGTACAGCACCTCGGACCAGAAGGAGGAGTCTGGCTAGAAAGGGCAGCCTTCAAAGCATCCCTCTCGATGTCGTGCTGTCTTTACATAGGGTTGTTATTTCCACAGGTAGATGGTGGTTTATTGTTCTGTAAGGTCTTTTTTCTATACGATCCGATGCTGGAGGCATCCTTGATCAAAATACAGTTAGGCTTTCAGGTTTTAGGAAATAAAGTGGTGCATATTTAACACTGGGGTATATTTAACTGCCATCCCCTCATCCAGCCAGGGGAACCGTTATGTCCCTGGCCCTCTACACAGAGGGAGCTCCGAATTTGAGGTAGAAAAGAAAACAGATCACGTCCCATTCCCGAATGGGCATGGCTGGGAGTCAAGTTCTCCGGGAGAAGGACCGTGGTTTTGAAAAATGCGGAGTTTAACAGAGATTCTGTGGTTATAAGAGTGTACATCCAAAGATCTCAGTGGTCCAAATCCAGTCCTGTGAAAATGGAAAAGTTTTACAACTGTGGCAGAATTGGGCTGCCTGAAGGAGTCCAGATGTCTAGGGCTTAGTCGTAGAGGTGGGTGGTGGAGAAAGTGTGAAGTGGGCCAAATCTGACTTGAGTGTGCCAGTCCCTCTTTTCTGGCTGTTTGCGTTCCCTCTCCTTTGTCCTTTTCCATCCCTGCTTTTGAGGAAGCACCTGAAAGCAGGGACCTAAAGGATGAGGCTTGGGGAATACTTCTTCCTCCAGGCTGGGCTTTTTAGGAGGAGGACAGAACCTCGATTTGACCAAGAGAAAGGAATGAAGTTCAAATCGTGGAAATTCAGGTGTCAGTACAATCAGTGGGGAGAAACTGGGGAGACTGGGGAGCTGTTGAGCAAGAGCCTTAGGGGCTCCATTAAATCCCCACACAAAAGCCTCTGAAGGCCCAGAGGCCAGACTGGTTTGCAGGGATGTGTCCTTGCGCTCGTTTGGCAAGTCTTGCCTCCCAGATTGACAAGCCCAGGCGCCGGGATTGTTGGGCGAACGAAAGCTTCTGGTGGTGGGCTTCCATGCTGCAGTTCAAGAAACAGCTGATTCTGGAGTTAAGTGACCCTAACAGTAGTGGGGTTTCTGTGCCTTGTTTGCTTTCCTAACCTTTGCTTCCCTTTCCTCCTCCCGCTTCCCTTCCTCCCTGCTGGGTCAGCAGAGAGGCCAGACCTGCCTCGGAGCAGAGTCCCGCTGGCAAGGATGCTGCTCCCGAGAGCTCAGCCCTCTCCAGTGCCACCTCGCAGGGAAAGCAGCTTCCGGCCAGCACTGCAGTGGGGAGTCCCTTGCGCAGCGGGTCCTCCGGGGCTGCCCTCCTGTCACCGCCCCTGACCCCTGCCTCGGCCTCCCGGCCCTCCTCCACTGCACCTGGCCCCCCGAAGACATCACCGACCATAGAGAAGCTGCCCTATGTGCCCCACAGCCCTTTCCACCTCTTCTCCTATGACTTCGAGGATTCGCCCTTGTCTGCCAAGGAAAAGGAGGCCGAGTCCCCGAAGGAAAGCAGGTAGATCTAGCCTCCTGGAGGCCTGTGTGAGCTTCATCCAGGGAAGGAGACACAGCATGTTGACCATACCTTCTGGCTTGCCTGTGTGTTCGTGTGGATTCCGGTCCAAACTGAGGGCAGTTGTGGCATAAACTAACTCCCTAACCACTAACTACCTACCAGTGTTTAGGCAAGAGGCAGAAGAAAAGAGTCATCCGTTTGAATCAAAGAGCTCTTCTGCTATAATACAATTAAAAAATGGATTTTTAAGCATAAGGTTTTTAAAAATATGCATGGTCTGACAAAATCTATACATTTTGCACCTACCTGTGTGGGTCTTGTTTGACCTGCAGAATGTAGTAAAGTGTTCTGCCCTCTTTCTGTGCAGTGTTTTGAGTGGGATTTTCCTTCCTTTAACAGTCCCTCTGATTCTCTCCATTTGGGCACGTATTCTGCCTCTGAACCTTACAACTTCCGGTCTTTCTCTTCTAATAGGTGGGTGTCTTTATTTTCTCTCCCTTTTCTATTGCTTCCTGTTTCTATTCTAATGTGTGCGGTTTTCTTTCAAAGATTGCTCATGGCTCCCCAAGAGATGGCAAGCAATTGCAGTTTGAATCCCTTCACAGGCATTGATGCAATTACGTGACTTAAGTATGAGCGCTGCGATAATTCTTGCAAAAATTGGAGAGAGGAGCAGAGGGAGGGGGGTGTGCAAATCAGAACTGCACAAGGAGATTTTAGCAGGTGCTCGTCGCCTGCCTGTGTGCCTGCCCTTCACTGTTGTCTGGCTTAGGAGTTCTCTGCAGGGTGGGGAAAGGGGGACAGAGGGTTTAAATATTTTGAAAAACCAATAGTCCCAAATCAGTGATTGATAATACCGATGGCTTCTCCTATCTTAGAGTAATAATCATTGATAACACTTATCTATTGATTATGAGCTGGGCCCTATACCTCCCATGAAATTAGCATCTTAAAGTATTAGTGCTAAGAGGTAGGTTCTGTTACTAGCCCTTATTTACAAGGAGGAAACTAAGGCACAGAGAGCCAGGGAAATGAAGAGTGGTTTCTACCCCAAGCATCCTGCTCCAGGTTCTGATCCTAACTTGTAGGTTGTACAGGCCTCTCTTTTAGGCAGTCTGTTTCTCTCCTTCCTGGGGTCATCTACACAGCAACTCCAAATACCTGAACCCTGGCTGCTCCCCGTGAGGGGTTCTTCGGGCAAGTCCTTGTCAACAAAATGTTTCTGCCAGAGCCTGTATTTGGGGGACCCTCGGCCTGGGTGCCCAGCAAGAAGTTATACCTTGTTTTGAATGAAGGCGTATGGGACCCAGACCTGAAGAACCGCTCTTTCACACCATAAATAGGACCAGTTGCAATGGGTGTCAGATGCTTCATCTAATAAATAGGAGAATTAATCTAGAACTGTGACCATCAACCTTTCTGCTTACATATGACCCAAGAATATTTTGACACTTCCCTCAAAGTTTTTTTTAATTAAAGATTTATTTATTTAGAGACAGAGCGAGCGAGAGAGAGAGAGCATGTGTGCACATGGTGGGGGGAGGAGCAGAGGGAGAGAATCTCAAGCAGACTCCTCCCTGAGTGTGGAGCCCTACCCGGGGCTCGATCCCATGACCCATGAGATCATGACCTGAGCCAAAACCAAGAGTCAGAGACTTAACCAACTGGGCCACCCAGGCGCCCCATACTTCCCTCAGTTTTAAATAGCCTGTCTCAAGTTTTTTGTTAGGAGTTTAAACAGTTGTAAAAGATGTAATTTGTCTATTGTATATGTGCTTTAAATTCCTTTTTGTCAAAACCTTGGGGTTTCAGATTTAAATGATTAAATTCTGGGAAACACCTGCGTATGCCTGATTGACAAAGCCTGTTCTCAGACGAACGAGACTGAGTTTCTGTCAGAAAGTCTGACTTCATGTTTCAGTTCAAATACGTGCATATCCCTGTGACAACCATCTCACTTCTAGAATTGAGAAGCAAAACTGGACAGACTGTGAGGTATTTGGACTAACTGCTCAGCTATTTCAAAAAACCAACAGAGGGAAAAACGAATTATGCTTGTTTTATTATCATAATGACATTTAAACACAATTCCCAGGTAGGTGGGCAGGTAGATAGAGGGAATGCGTGAGGCCTGGCTCTGAGTTTACTCCTGGACAAAGTGGTGCCTTCTCCTTACTCAGTATTTCTTAAGGGATTCCCTCAAGAATGAGGCTTGTGCACACTGTTCCTTTGCCTGGAACCCTGGAGGTTTTGCTGCTCGAAGCACTGCCCCACGCTGATTGGGCCTGGGTGAGGGTGTTGCTTTTTTTTCCCTAAAAGTGGAAGGCCATCCTGGAAGGGGAGGCAGGAGAGGAGAACTTGGAGACCTTAGGAGTGGCTGCAGGCAGACCCATTTTAAGAAGAGAGCAGATATGGAACTCATTTCCTCTTGTTTCTAGGTTGGCTTGGTTTGCCTGCGGGAGTGTGTGGACTCCACTTCGGGCACCTTCAAACTGCAGGTTCTCTAGGAGTCTCTCGTAGGTCTCAAACTGTGGGCTTGCTGGATCTCTCCCGTGATTTTTATGGAGCGCCTCCAACACGGCTGTTAGGTCCTCCAAGAACAGTATCTGTGTGCAAAAGAGCTGTACATTTGCCTGGAATAAAAATAACTTGGCAACCTCATCTTCCCCAGCAGGGTAGTGGTAGCCCATGAGGGTGACTCTGGACTTTCTGCTGATGGTCTCATGGCCTCTGATGGGGCTTTCCTGGGCCCAGGTCCTTCCCACTTGGTCGTCGCCACTGCTTATAGTCCTGGGGGATGGGAGTAATAGAAACACATAAATTGCTGGAATGAATATACACATAAATTAAGAGAAACTGCTTCATGCTTGTGCATGAAGATTGCCCTACATTTAACTGAGAAATTTTTACAATTTTTTATCTTTTGTCTGATAGGAATTTGAATGCTGTATAAATATTGTTTGTACCTATTAATTTTCTGATGTCCACTCACTGTGGTTTTCATGGAGTCTGTACAGGTCAGTGGTTGACTGCCATTGAGCTGGTTCTAGTAGATACCAGCCAGTTAGTCCATGTAAAGCACCAAAGGAAAAAAGTACGGTGAATTGCGTGAGTCGTAGGATCCAGTTCATTGGGCTGAAATTGAGAAGCAAAACTGAATGGACTGTGAGGTCTTCGAATTAATTGCTCAGCCATTAGAAAAACCAAAGCAGGGGGGAATATGCATTATGCTTGTTTTTATTTCCATCAGGTCATTTAAACTCAATTTTAGTAAAGTAATCCTGTTATTAAAACATTCTCCAAGATGTCCACTTTTGGTGGGGAGGGGATTGTTTTAGATGCTTATGTGGAGTAACAAGCTGAGTGTCCAGGCGGCTGGGGGTGCAGGGCTGAAGCCTGAGCACAGGGGCCTCAGCTCCCTTAGGACTCAGAGCTCCTGACAGCATCCTCCTTCCCTGTCCACGTCACAGTGCTCTCTGCCTGCTTCTCTCCCTCTTCTCTGCTCCTAAGCTTTTTTCTCCTTTCTCTGCTGCCTCCTTTCTTTGTATGTTCTTTTCATCCTTTGCTTTTCTGCCCTCTCCATGCCCTGTGGTTTGGGAACATTCTCAAAAAGTCAAACTAGGGGCGCCTGGGTGGCTCAGTTGGTTAAGCGACTGCCTTCGGCTCAGGTCATGATCCTGGAGTCCCGGGATCAAGTCCCGCATCGGGCTCCCTGCTCGGCAGGGAGTCTGCTTCTCCCTCTGACCCTCCCCCCTCTCATGTGCTCTCTCTTATTCTCTCTCTCTCAAATAAATAATAAATAAAATCTTTAAAAAAAAAAAAAGTCAAACTAACCCTCACATGGAGAAGCAGTTAACCTGTTAGACACAGAGCATATTGGGTTGTTAAAGAGAAAAGAAAAGGGCGCCTGGGTGGCTCAGTTGGTTAAGCGACTGCCTTCAGCTTAGGTCATGATCCTGGAGTCCCGGAATCGAGTCCTGCATCGGGCTCCCTGCTCAGCAGGGAGTCTGCTTCTCCCTCTGACCCTCCTCCCTCTCATGCTCTCTGTCTCTCATTCTCTCTGTCTCAAATAAATAAATAAAAATCTTTAAAAATAAAAAATAAAAAAAAAATAAAGAGAAAAGAAAAGGAATGCCCAGAAACCAAGTCCCATGAAGGTGATGTGTTAAGTGAGGAGAACGGTAGAGTAAGATTGTGTGATCTGTGTCTTCATCTGCCTGGTGGCATGCCTGAGTACTAAGCACGGGCCTGACGTGTGATACCAAATACACAAGAATAACAATAGCTAAGCAGACCAGACTTGGCAGCACAGGATAGATTTGGGGTAATATAAATATTTTATTTACCATTATAATAATGTAATTTATTAAGTCAGATGGAAAATATATGTCTATATTCCACTTTTTAAAATAGATGGCCAGTTTTTAATTTTTTTCTATACATACCTTTTGATCTTTGAGATTATTTTTATACAGTTGTAATCTAACTTGGTATGAATATTATATTCTGATGTTTTACTTCAGCCTGTATATAAACATGTTCCCTACTATTATGTACAGAATTGGCAATCATTTTTAATGGTTGCATGATATTCCATGGATAGATAATAGGTCACACTTTTTAGCCATTCTTGCGTTGTTACCTACTTGGGTAATTTCCAGCTTTTCCACCGTGATCTTAATAATGCTCCAGTGAGTATCACCATGCATGACATTTTCAGTATGTAAATAACCATAAGGTTATGTTAGCTTCCCAAAAGTAGGCTTGCTTCTGTGAAAAGATATTCACATTTGATGTTAACTTGCTTCCCAGAATGATTCATGCTGATTTCTGTTGATGGGAGCTTGGACTGGATTCACTGTGTGTAGGAAGGTCCTTGCGCCCTTATATCATAGTGACCCATGGGATCCCACTCACCCAAATACAGTGTCCCCAACCAGTTTAGGGAAAGGAGTCGGCCCTGCCTTGTGGCTGAGTTGGTTGAGAGGCAGAGCTCATTGAATCTCATTGTTTGTAACTAATCATGAGTGTCTGCTCCCCAACTCCCCTTCCTCTGCCACAAGGGCTTCAGGGGATGCTTTGTTTTCTGGAAAAACACTGAGTGATACTAGCTAAATGCAAACTGCTAAAGGACAGCTTTTCGGAAAAACAAAGAAAACTCTAGAACTTTACAAATCCTGGAACTTGTAACAGATGACTGGGAAATGATAAAGGATCATTTAGACCCGGTGGCTGTACTCTTGGTTCAAAAGCAATATTGGCTGAAAACGTGAATACATGTACCTCTGGTCAGCAGATGAGTCCAGAAGTTCTAAGGACATTTTGGTCATCGGGCACGTGACAAGATGACATTTAATGAATGGCATTGATTTGGAAATACGTAAAGCAGAATTTTTAATAAGACGTTTGTTCAGCTTATCATTTGGTATTTTCTACAGATCTTTGATGGATTTAACATTAGTTGTAGCACCATGAGAGGCACGAAGAATCTTCATATTTTCAAGTGAAAATAATTTGGATTCTTTGTTAGCAAAGAATTTTAACATACATTTAACAAGGAGATACGAGGGTTTTACTTAAACCCTTTGTCATAAATCCTGCTGCCTAACAGTCTTGGCCTTTGAGAAACCTCTCTAAATGAGAAGTAATCAAAACAAAGCAGTTAGTAAATCTCTTTAAGTTAGGATAATCGCTAACGGTATTAGCATTTCCAAGCCTGATTTTCTTGCAAAAAATAAGATAGTTTGCTAAACGTTATTCATTTACTGACTTGTACTCATTTCTCTGTCCTTCCACCCTCTTCCCCACCTTAAACTTCTGCACTGTTTAGATACAACAGCCTTGGCAACACCTCTTACCACTCAAGACCTTCTGGATCTGCTGTGCCCGCCACCCCCACACCATCTCTCTCACCTCCACAGGAGGCCAGGCTGGAAAGGTAGGTTTTATAAGAAGCATGCTGAGCGCTTCACTGTCCTCCAGGGAAGGAAATCAGTTTAAGAGCGACTAAAGGAAAAGTATAAATAAAAAGCATAATCTGAGGTATTTTCCTTTACATAATGTAGTCCAGACGCAAGAATATCTTCTCTTTGACACTATCTACAAAGTAAATATTATATTAGAGGTGATATTTGTTACTATTGTCTCATCTCCTTACAAACTTTCCATAGAAAGTATAAAAATTTGTTCCCAAATATGTAAATGTGAATGCTTTGATTGACTTGTGAAAAACCAGTCTAGATTTTGTGTAAGGTCTGCATTGTGTCCTATATACATCAGTTTTTACCTTTGAATGATTAATTCCATATAAATCAGGGGGTAGCAGGCCCATTAAGGTCAATACCTTAATGTAATTAATCCAGGACCTACCAGAAGAGAAAAGAATTGCACGGGTCCATGGAAGGAATGTAACTTGGCAAGAGTATTAGACCACTAGAAATTAACTAATTATTACTTCTGGAAACCAGTGATTGCACAAGGATGTGTTTACAAGGAAAAGGTAAGACCTGTAATTTTAGAACAATTAAAAACAGTTACCCTTATATGGCAAGAGTGCTGAGTTAGAGAAGACTGGCCAGAGTTCCAACATACTCACTGGGAAGTTATTTAATCCCTGAGGGTGAAATACCACTTATGCCAACTCTTACCTTAGAGGGTGGTTTTGATGAGCCAATGAAAAGGTACCCATGAAAGCACTGTGTGAACCCCACCATGTGGGTCCAGTGGGAAGTGACAATATGTCATAAGATAGAACATCCAGCGGATCAAGATTGATCAGAAATCTAGACCGGAGCAATTCAGAGATCATTTGCCTCAAATCACGAATGTAAAACAAACTCAACCTGTATTCCATACTTTGGTCATCTTCTGCATATTCTGAAGTGTGTTTTGCTGAGCGTGGCTGGTGATTTGAGGTTTGGCTGGGATGGAGAGCAGGCAAGACCTTACAGCCCCAGGAAGAGGGGCTGTCCAATAGGCTTTATCTCACCACCCATCACATTAATCTCCAAGGGGCATATAAGCTCCATGTTGTCAAAATCTCAGGTTCCACAGCCCAGCATGGCCCTGGGCTTAGTTGGGCTTAGTTAGGTCTTGGCAGTAAGATAATAAGTGGATTACCTTGAAGACCCTGTCCTTCACCCTAGGGTACCTCTTCTTGGGATCAGCTGAGATCACTTCTGGTCCCACAGAGGTCACCAATGAAGAGAATCCTTGTCTTAAGGGATGTGAGATTTGGGGGCCAAAGTCAGGAATATTAGAGTCTTACTGAGAGTACATCTCACATCTTGTACCTGCTAGGTGGACAGCAACTTGGGGACAAGAAGCAGGTGCCATTCATTGCTGTGTGCCCCATAGTACCTGGGGCCTGGCTTTGGCAGCACTGGCAGTAAACACTAGTTGAAGGATCAGGTGAATTACCCACTTATTGGTTATTACCCACACCCGCAGTGTGGAGGTCCCTGAAGGTGACAAGTTATAAGGATGGGAAGTTTGCAGGTTTCCAAAGCCCTGGGCTTTGCGGGAAATTGCCCCTAGGTCCTAAAGAGGAAGCCCCAGCCTCTGCCTCCTTCTCATCCCCTGGCAGCCCAGTTCCAGGTTTGAGCTGTGGAGCCCTCTGGAAAGACTTCTGCTCTTGTCTCCTTCCCTGCTCCATCTGGCTGAGTGTCTCTTGGGGCCTGGGGTGGGGTGGGGATGAGGATTAAAAGAGGAAGGGTGGGGCTGGATCCCAGGGTGTCTGGGGAGGAGGCTAGTCTTCATCCTGAGACCTCAGGAGCTGCTAGGGTTTCGAAGCAGCTGGTGAGGTGCTCTAACCCATCCATAAATGGAGTCAGTGGGTTGAGGCCACGGGGACAGGGGCTGCCGGAAGCTGCGTCTGAGTCCAAGAGAGTTGACCATGCCCAGGAAGGGCAGTGGCCGTGGGGCTTGAGAGGAGCAATGGGTTTGGGCAGACTTGGAGGAGGGTGGGAGCAGAGGTGGCAGAATGAGTGAGGGTTCAGGCTTGCTTGAACATGAGGGTGTTAGAAACTAGGAACTGAGACAGAAGTTACTGGAAGAAAAGCAAATCGAAGGTGGAGATGTTCAGCCTGGGGCATGCAAGGCATGAGGAGTCTGTATGACACCCAGAGAGACATTGGGGGGCCCCAGGGAGGTGGACTCAGTGGTCCCTGGCTTGAAGAAGGTACTGGCATGAAATCCCTCCCGGCAGCCTGCTGAGACCTGGTGACTAGAGAAACCAGTAACGGAGGCCTTTCCTCTCCTAAGTGGTCTGTTCCCTCTTACAGCGTTCTCTGCCACAGAAAGTTCTTTACCTGCACCATCTACTGTATCCACTAGCAAGTAAAGCTTCAGAGGGTTTATTACTTCCTTTACATTTGCATGTTGTTGTTTTTTTCTCAACGATCACTGTCTATGGCTTTGCAAAACCATATGATGAATCATTTGAAACCTCAGATGTGCTGTTTCATTAAGACCAGCAAGGCCCCAGGCCTGGCCGTGCCACCATGTTTTACTCTTACTTTGCTGGCTTATATCGGTGACTGTAAAGAAAGGAAAATAAGGAGGGCCCCCAGCTCCAACTCATATTTGTATACCATCACCCAAATGTACAATGTCAGTTGTATGTATTTTAATATATAGCTTAATGCAGCTTAATTTTTTTCTTTTTCATTTTTGACTACTGGATTATTTGGATGTCACTCATAATCTGTTTTCACATGTATGACCATTTCCTGCCCTATTAAGGTATACGATTGTTTTTACTGAGGTATATACTTTAGTAGAATTTGTAAGGTTATTGAAATGTTTTATATACCCATAATTATTGAAACCAAAGCAAAAAACTCAGGAAAAATGTTGAAGTATTATGAACAATAGTTGGATTTTTGCAGTGAGAAACCACATCTTCTGTTAACACACTCCTGGCGAATAAACAGCTTGTCAGGGTCCTGTGCAGTACTGGAAAGATCTAGAACTCTATTCCCTTGATTTGGAAATAAGACTCCTTTCCCTGAAGTTCTAGGAGAATCAGGCCAACTAAAACACCCCTTCAGGCAGGTCGGGCCACTTACAACGGGCCCAAATACCACCCGGCATCATTGTGAGCTTAGAGTTTTCCGTATTTTTCCCAAGCATACTAGTATATTGGACATTAATCAAATTTGGAATGATAAATTGACCTAGAAAGGAAGAACTGAAGAAACAATATACAGAATTAAGTCAAGGCAAGGGTATTAAAATGAATCCATCTCCACATCTCCTATTATAGCTTCATTTATAGGACTCTCTTTCAGAAACAGTGTAACATTAATTTACATGAAATTGGAAGTTGAGTTGTGCCAAAACAAAAGAAAATAAGAAAACCAGAACTATTTGCGAAGGCCCTCAGGGATACAAGATGCAACTGTTTAAGGAAGGCAGACTTTCTAAATGCTTCAATTTTGAAAATGTGCTTTTTGAATGGAAACGTTCTAAATATTTTTAGAAGAAAAAATTGCAAGAATATTTGAACCATTCATGTTGAGTATTCAAATGAGACAAACAAGCAAACAATAATTATGCCACAGCAAATGTGTCTGGGAAGGTGGGAAGGGCAGAGCGCATTCTCTTTCCATCCCTGCAGTGACATCTCCATCTTGTGGGCCTTTTCAGAAATGGCGGCCATGTGCTTGTTTGGTGTGGTGACTGCAGGTACTGGGTGATTGTGAGGGGGTTGGAAGTCTAGTGCCTGTGGCTGAAGGTACTTTGAGGCCATCAGTCTTGGCGCTGGGCCTGGGGAGTACGCTGATGATGAGGCCCAGCTTATACCATGAAAGGGGGCATTAGGTGAACACACTGACTGCTCAGTGGGAGCACATTGGAAGAACCCAGGCCTAGATCTCAGGGGGCCGGGGGGACTTCTTTGAACACTCATTGAGCTGAAACCTGAAGGATCAGAATGTGCCTTAAGCAATGATTGCGTTCTCTCTTCCAGTTACAACAGTACCATTGGTTACTAGAAATGACAATCACCTGCCTGTTTTATAGATTCCTATCAAGAGCCTTTAGAGGGCGCCTGGGTGGCTCAGTTGGTTAAGCGACTGCCTTCGGCTCACGTCATGATCCTGGAGTCCCAGGATCGAGTCCCACATTGGGCTCCCTGCTCAGCAGGGGGTCTGCTTCTCCCTCTGCCCTCTTCCTTCTCGTGCTCTCTGTCTCTCATTCTCTCTCTCTCTCAAATGAATAAATAAAATCTTAAAAAAAAAAAAAAAGCCCTTAGAAAAGTTTGGGAATTGTCTGCCCCGTAGAGTTGTCCCAGGAGAGTTTTTCCTAATTCCTGGACAACAGTAAACCCATATATAAGTAGTGGCACCTCCACTGAGAGTAATAATGGATAATAAGGGATGAGTAAAGGATGCAACTTAAAATTTTAGTTTTATATGGGCTTTACGTGTACACCACATAGCATTTAAAAGGTGTAAAGGGCTGTTCAGTGAAAGTGAAGCCCTCTCCCCAGAAGCAACTACTCCTGGCAGTTTCTTTTTTCTTTTCTTTTTTTTTTTTAAAGATTTTATTTTTTATTTATTTATTTGAGAGAGAGAGAGAATGAGAGACAGAGAGCACGAGAGGGAAGAGGGCAGAGGGAGAAGCAGACTCCCCGCCGAGCAGGGAGCCCGATGCGGGACTCGATTCCGGGACTCCAGGATCATGACCTGAGCTGGAGGCAGTC
Organism: Mirounga leonina; assembly: GCF_011800145.1. Taxonomy (NCBI): domain Eukaryota; kingdom Metazoa; phylum Chordata; class Mammalia; order Carnivora; family Phocidae; genus Mirounga; species Mirounga leonina. The sequence goes on along the minus strand of NW_023270854.1, from coordinate 35,593,391 downwards.
GCTTAACCAACGGAGCCACCCAGGCGCCCTCTCCTGGCAGTTTCTTAGCTCTGCTTCCAGAGATGTGCTCGCTTCAGCAGCACATATGTTATGCTTCCAGAGATATTTGATGTTCACAGAAGCGTAGACATGTTTAATAATCTTTACACAAAGAGTAATACACTATACAAACTGTTCTGCATTCTGCTTTTTCACTTAAAAAAATGTACCACAGTACTTAAAATTGTTGCCTTCTTTTTGATGGCTGCATCCTACTTTTTTCTCTTCATATACCCAATTCCATATTGATGGGCCCCAGTGTTTTGCTGTGACCAGTGACACTGCAGTATAATTCATACCCATGTGTCATGTTGCATATGTGTGCTTATCCATAGGGTAAGTTCCTAGAAATAGATTTGGTAAGTCAGTGGATGCATTTTAAATTTTGTCAAATTGCTCTTCATGAAGATTGTACCCGTTTTGATTGTCAACCATAGTGTGTGACAGAGCTTGTTTGCCCATCCCCCTGCAAAAGGACCATTCGACTTCTCAACCTTTGCTTACCTGGTAGTGAAGAGTTGTAGGTCAGTAAAAATTTAAATTTGCGCTTCTCTTACCATGAATGTGATTGAGTGTGTTTTCATATGTCCACAAGCCTTTAATATTTCCTTTTCTGGGAATGTTTGGTTCATGGTCACTGAGTTCTTACCCAAGTGTAGGGGTTATTTATAGACTGTGATAAGAACAGCAATTATTTTCCTCAATCATTGGTCTTTTTACTTCATTTCTGGTGTTTTTGCCATGCAGAAAAATTTAAATTTTATGAGTTAAATGTATTAATCTTTTTTGTCTTCTGATTTTGTGTTCCTCATGAGGCAAACCTTTTTTCCCCATGCTTGCTTCCAGAATTTCGAGCTATAATTTTCACATTGAAATATTTTATCTATCTGGAAGTTATTTTGGCACATAGCATGAAGCAGAGATCCACCTTAAATGTTTTCACTTGTTTGCATACCATTTATTGAATAATCCATTATTTCCCTACCAATTTGTCATACACCGACAGGAATACAGATTCAAGCATGGGTCTGTGTTCAAACTGTTCCCTTAGGAGTATCTCCCATCTCCTGCCTTCTCTGAGGCTGTCAGGAGCTCTCCTTCCTCCCAGTTCTTGTCTTTACCATTCAGTCAGTTGTCTTTGGACTAGGACTGTATCATGGGCTACCTTGAAATGGTCCCATTATTTTTGTCATCTGCTATTGAGCAGTTTTTTTTTTATGGTAATTGACATATGGAATAGAGAATGAGGGGTATTTGGGGAGCCTGGGACAGAGCAGTGAGGACTAGGAGAATGGGAGCCTGCTGTGTTGAGCAGTGACTTCTCCCAAGTTAAGCTCCCCCTTGTGGGATCGCACTTCCTGTGACCCCCTTCAACACCTGTCTCCACCATTGGTGTGGCAACTTCTTCCTCAGAATGAAGATGTCTGTTTCCATGCATTTCCTGCCTGTTTTCAGGTACTTTAGCTCTTGTATTTATTACCTGCCTGGTAGGCTTTTTGACTGTTGCCCTGAGTGTAACTTGCTGATATCTGTCTTCCTCATCCTGATTTCCTCCTCCCCGTGGGCTTTCTGTTCGGCATGGATCTGCATGCTTGTGTCCTCTTGTTCTGGTCAGCTTTGGCTTTTATCGTTTCTTGCCTTCACTAGTACCTACATGTGCCTTGAGGTTTTATTTGTTTGGTCTCCAAACCACCGCCTTCTCCAAATATATGATTCATGTGTTTTTCTGGATCTCAAATACTTGCTGGCTATGTTCCATCACTTGATCTATATGGTACTTTGTTAAAAAATGTGTTAGTGGAGTCAAGAGCCCCACTGTCCATTGGGGCTTTAGTTAAAGGTTTTTTTTTTTTTCTTTAATTTTAAATTTAAATTGGTCAAAGTAGAATTTTTTAAAAGATTTTATTTATTTGTCAGAAAGAGAGAACATAACCAGGGGGAGCTGCAGGCAGAGGGGGAAGCAGGCTCCCTGCTGAGCAGGGAGCCTGATGCAGGGCTCCATCCCAGGACCGTGGGATCATGACCTGAGCCCAAGGCAGACACTTAAGCAACCGAGCCACCCAGGTGCCCCATCAAAGTAGATTTTAAAAAAAATAAACCTTGAACATCACTGAGAAAATCCTGAATAGCATATAAAATAAGATAAAAGGCATTGCCTTATTATATGATCACAATTAATGGCACCCAGTCTATAATTGCCAGTAGGAAATAAAAGGTACCAATGTAGACTGAGTCCCTACCAGTCAAAGAAGTTGTGTCCTCCTTTTACCATGTAGACTCCCTTCTCGCCTGCCGCAAATTCCTGATCCCAGTCTTGTTACACTGAGTTCCTGTAAGGCTCAGTGTGGTCCTGATTAATTGACTGTGTTACACCCAAAGCTCAGGAGGGGAGAAACGCCGGTGTGTTGGCTGAGTGAGTTTGTGGTAGGTCTGGCTCCCTGATGGTAGCTTCATGCGGTGACTCCAGGTGTTGGGGCACCATCAGCCTTCTGTCCTGCAGGAGGACTCTGAATCCTAAATAGACTCTAGAGACTCTTTCTCCCTCGTGTGTTTTGGAGCCAACTCCTCACCATTCCTACTACCAGAGATTTAGTTCAAGATCTGTGTCATGCCTGGACTAGCTATTGAGTGATCAATGTCCTTCTTAAACATAGATCTGAGCAGGTGACTTTTCCTGCTTAGAAACCTCGAATGACTCCCACTGCCTATCAGTGAAGCCCAGCTTGATTAACATCACCAATAGGATCTCTCACATTTGGGTCCTGCATGCACCTCCCAGCTTTATCAGCCATCACGTCCCCCATCCTCACTGTACTTTAACCCCATGGAGATGCCATGAGCATCCCAGGCTCCCCTGAGGCCCCTTCCTTCAAATTTGCTCTGTTCTTTGACTAGCCTCTCCTTTATTCATTCACTTGATTCCTTCTTGGCCTCTAAAAGCCATGTAGATGACATCTGTCCTATAAAACTCCTCTGACTTCCTCAGACAGAATGAATTGTAACGTCTTTGTGGATTCACATACCTCTCTTTCAGCTCTCGGCCCTTTGAATCATTATGCGTTTACCCTTTTGTTTCTAAAATGGGGTTCACAAATCTGCAGTGGTCTGTGGTAGTGGACTTGGGTCCCACAAAGCCATGGGATCAAGATGGTTAACTTTTCTAGACTGGCCATTTTATTATAAGATTTGGGGAAAATCATTGAGACAAGCAGGACGATGCTCTATAGGATCCATGTTCACATGACTTCTAAAGAGACCGTTTTTCTTTTTGCAAGGCAAAAAGCACTCTGTGCTGATCTCGCGTTCCTTGCCTTCTCCTGTAGGACAAGTGCTTCTTCTTCGCTGCTGTTGGGCAGAGCCATTTCTGTGTCTCCCACATGAGAGTCCCCAGCCTCCTGTTCGCTGCCCTGCCCCAAACCTCTTTGTCAAATAAACAGGCGCACAGATGCCTGGCCAGGTTTAACCTCACAGAATCCTGTTTTCTTCCTTTGGAAAGTGGGATTAGAATAGATTTTTTTAAATTACACAGTTCTCTCATCCTTGTTTCTATAAGAGGTAAATATAGCAACCTTCAAGGGACGTATCGTAATTCTGTTGGGAAGTGAGAACAGTGTGTATAACATTTAGAGTTAGGTGAGATCTCTAACAAGGAAATGCAAATACCACTCGTCAGAGAAATGCAGGTGGAACAGCTATGCACAGAGCAGCAGACAGTTACCCTGCGCTGTGCACTGAGCCCCTATGCCATTCCCCTTCTGTGCACCTGCTCCTAGTGTGTCAGCCCCTGATGACCTGGTTTCTGGTTATCATTGGCCACCGTGGTTTTGCACTAGCATTGTACAAAGATTACAGAGTGAAAAAGGGTAAGAATGAGGGAGAGATTGCTCACTCTGAAAATGTCCTCCTGGGTCCCTTGTCCCATTTCCCCCCACTGCTTCCCACAAAGCCCAGCCATAAGTAAATAAGCTTTACTATTAGAATGGGAGAGGCTGAGTTTCTTCCTGGGTTGATTTGAGAAAGAGTATGTGTGTGTAGACAGATAGCAAGATATATAGACAGAACCTCCCCCCCACCCTTCTCACTCTCTAAACTTTGTACGGTCCCAGTGCAAAACCAAGGTAGCCAGTGACAACCGGAAACCTAGCCACTGGGGGCTGCACGTGCTCATACACATGTATAATGACCCCTCTGTTTCATTCAGTAAATATTTTTTATTCAGTGCTCATGATGTGCCCCCCTATGCCGGCATGGGAATCCAGCATGGATTTCCTCAGACCCTGCTCCTGGCTTCATTGGGCTCACACTCTAGTGGCAGAAACAGATGATAAGCAAACCATCAGCAAATAGAGAGTTTCCATTGCAGTAAATTTTGTGAAGAAAATGAAATTTCATAGAAGAGCTTAGAGGCCATCAAAGTGGAAAGCCTAGCATAGGTTTTGGTCTTCGTGAGGGACACCTCTGGTAAGAGGTCTGGGAAACTGAGTCACCAATGTAAGACCTGCTGCATTTTATCCCTAGGTTTGCCAGCTCTCATGATGAGACAAGCAAGCCCATTTAAATGAAGAAAATTAAAAAAAAAAAAAAAGAGTCCACATCTGTCTTCAGAACAGATCCTGAGCTGGAGAACTATGTTTGGAAGAGATTTGGTGTTTAGAGAAGGAGTAGGCATACATGGGAGGTATAAGTTGGCCTGGAGAGGAGAGGAAGATAGAAGACGGGGAGGATGGACCTCTGGGCCAGCAAGGCCAGGAAGCCATGATGCAGGAGGTTCTAGTGGCAATCCATGTTTTGGAAGCTGCAAGAAGAGTTTAATTATGAAGCCACATTGGGTTGGTCCTGGAGCTGTGACAGGAAGACTGGCCTCCCAGCTGGCAGACTCATTTGATCTTGGACAGGAGGGTGGAAAGTAAGAACGAACTGGCCAGAACTGCTATGAGCCTGGGGTCAGGGCCTGCAGAAGGGGCCAGAGGACAGGTCGAAGCATGACACCAGCTAGGCCTGGAGGAACGGCCTCATGCCGTGCCCGTGATGAGCGTAGTCACGTGAGGCTGCACATGGGGCCGGTCTCCATGGCATGCTGCCCGAGCTCTGCTCTTCCCCCGTGTCTGGGAAGCTCAGACCTGTGCGGAAGCAGCATGGGACAGGCTGGAGAAGGGAAAGCAAAAGGAAGCCTTAAACCCATGTCCCAGTCTTTGATAGCAGAGGTCTCGGGATTGTAGCAGTGATGATGGAGAAAGGTTGCCTGTTTCTTAGGGCTGCCTCTGGGGTTTGCTCATTTCATCTTGAGAGCTGAGATGTAGCCCCAAAATGTGAAAGAAGACTCAGACATTTCCTCACTTCAGGTCAAGCAGACGCCTTTTATAGCTAGGCATCACCCGGAGTTCTCTCTTCTCCTGTGATCCTTAGATCGGGTGACCCCCAACTTCACAGCCAGGCTGTGAGGACAACCTCACTGTTGTGCATTGTCAAATTGCCATTTTATTACTATTCTTTTATCTCTATATCTTCATATGAAATTATCTACTGTGAATTAAGTGATTATTTCAAACACCAGATAATTTGTGACCTTAGTTTGACTTCTGTGACCGTATCACCAGAGATCATTTTTTTTTAATAAAAAATGTTGAAGATCTGCTGCTTTTACAAATAAGACTTTTACTTAACTCCAATTTACCAAAAGGAGTGTGTGTATTTAAATAGCTTATGCAGTATAATTGACATAAAAAAGTGGAGCAGAAGTGTCGACACACGTATGTGCGGGTTAAACAGTGCCGGCGGATCTCCGTCAGCCCAGACGCTGTCTCATGCCCTTCTGTGCTTAGAGCTGCCACTCCCCATCCCAAGCAACCAGGGTCTGCTTTCTGTCATTATAGATTAGTTTACATTTTTTAGAGTTTTACATAAACGTAATCACACTGTGTGGACTCTTAGAGGTTGACGTCTTTCAATTAACATAACCGTTTTAAAATCCAGTCATTGTGTTGTACGTTTAAAGACTTCATTCTTTTTTATTGCTGACTAGTACTCCGTTGTAGAAATAGACCACAGTTTATCTGTGGACCTGTCGATGGACATTTGAGTTGTTTCCAAACTGTGGCTATGAGCATTTGTTTGCAAGTCTTGGTATGGGAATGTGCTTTAATTTCTCTTGGTGAAATACCTAGAAATGAAATAGCTGAGTCATATGGTAGGTGTATGTTTAGCTTTTTAAGAAATTGCCAAGCTGTCTTCCAAAATGGTTGTACACCGGAGTACTGCTGGCCTCATAAAATGGGATGAAATGTATTCCTTCCTCTTGAACTTTCTCTAAGACCTTGGTCAACGAGGGGGCTCTGGCCTAACGGACTTATTTACATGCCCAGCTCTGCTATATCCCAAATGGGACTCCTCTGGCCTCCGTTTCCTCATCTATAAAGGGGAGAATAATGGAACTTCGTGCAAGAGGTCGTAGGGTTTAAAGAATCATTTCACATAAAATAATTGCCACCCGGTATTATTGTCTCCATAAATGGTAACTCTTATTATCAACCACATTTCAGTGAAATGGAGTTCCTGTTTCAGACATCCTGGCGAGGGAGGCTTTAACCAGATGGGTTGTCTGGGGCAGCCCCTGGGGCCTGGTATGGCCAAGATTAAATATTGCAATTCCTCTCCCTCAGAGTATATCATCCGCTCCGTTGCAAAATCTCTGGCTCTGCTCCACCTGCGTTCTTAGGTGGCTTCACTCGGGTGCAGTTGCCGCGGGTGTAACTGACGTGACTTCAGCTTTCCAGCCGTGTTCTGGGGTGGCTCGCCATCCCGGTGACTCACCGGCTGGAAGTCGCAGCAGGAAGTTTCGGATCAAATCCCCAGCCCACTCCTGCCTCTCAGCCTGGGAACTGCCAGGGTCCTATTCCAGATCTAGCCTTGGGGATGGCAGCTTAGCTTTCCCACCACATTTAGAGATTTTAGGCTCCCCACATAAACTGAGATGTGTCATGTACCCGTTATGGCCCAGATGCTGTGCTAAGCAAACGCCTACCTCAACTCTCATGTTAACCTTACGGTGCTTCATGAGCTGCTAGTAGTATTTTTTTTTTTTTTAAGATTTTATTTATTTGACAGAGAGACACACAGCGAGAGAGGGAACACCGCAGGGGGAGTGGGAGAGGGAGAAGCAGGCTTCCCGCTGAGCAGGGAGCCCTACGTGGGGCTGGATCCCAGGACTCTGGGATCATGACCTGAGCCGAAGGCAGACGCTTAACGACTGAGCCACCCAGGCACCCCGAGTTGCTAGTAGTATTACTACCATTTTACAAACAAGTAAACTAGGCTCACAGGTGTTCAATGATGGGCCATGCTCAGGTTTTCTCTAAGCCTTGTGCTCATTCCTTTTTGCCATAGCTGGCCCTCAGACCAGCCAAGATTAAACATCGCAGCAACTTCCAATCACTGTAGGTATTCTTCCTGGAAAACTTAATATGAAAGATAAAAATCTGTTAAAGATGCCTTTATAAGGAGAAGAACTTACCATGCTAGCTTGAATTTTGGCATTTGGGTGTTCATTTTTCTGTTTTGTTTTGTTTTTTTTGTTTTTTTTAAGGATGATCTGGGATATTCCACTTTGTCTGGTTTGAATGCATTCCAGCATTGATGTTATAGATTGAGCCCACTTCCAGAAACAGGATTTATAGGACCACAGTTTATGTTCTCACATGTTGGGCTTATCCAGGAGACCTAGGGAGGTCTTTATTAATTTATTAATATTATGTTTATAGTCTTTTGTTTCCAGTATGACTGAAGTGGCTTATATGCATCTAGGACAGAAAAGCTCATTGGGGGGAGGAGGGGTCTTTTAATTCTCCCTTCCTGCTACAGGGATCTGCCTTAGGGTGCTCAAGAGAATGGATCTTGAGTTGTTCAAGGCATTTTGTTTCATTTCCAGAAAAGAGGAACCATTCTGCTTTGCTTGGAGTTAACAGCTCATGTTTCGGTTCTTCCAAACTGAACTTATTAAGGAAGGAGACTTCACGTATTATTAATGCTGCCTGACAAAGCGTTTGCTGTGTTCTGACCAGAGTCAGTATGAGAGCTTCTTACAAGGTCCAAGTGGGCAGGAGCACAATCTGCAGGAAGGAATGGCCTATCCATTTGACTAAACTGGACCCTCCTCAACTTTCTCAAGTTCTACTACTACTTCAATTTTATACAGGCTCTAATGTTCATAGTTTATATAAGGAAATGATGTTATGTACCATATAGAGAAGCTTCACTGTGGCCTTCATTAGCATAGCCATTAATGGCCCATCAGTAAGTTATGTATTGTTTTTCCTAAAGTAAGCAGAAACGTTTAGAAGAACAAACTAAAGTCAGAAGTGTAAGGCAAGTGGCAAGGTCCTTATCTTGCTCTTCACCCAAGAGCACAGACCACCAAGTTGGCTCCTGTCTCTTACCTCTGAAAAGAAATCTCAGAAGGTAAAGCTGCTAGGGCTTAAAGAGACTAACTACACAGGGCAGGCTGGGAAGCTGTGCTGGATTCAAATCCCCCATATAGGGGAGAAACAGTCCCTCAAATAATTCTCCTGCGTAGAGTACCTTATTTTTTGTTTTAAAATTCTGAAACTAGGGGCGCCTGGGTGGCTCTTTCAAGTAAGCATGTGCCTTCGGCTCAGGTCATGATCCCAGGGTTCTGGGATGGAGCCCCACACTGGGCTACTTGCTCAGCAGGGAACCTGCTTCTTCCTCTCCCCCACTTGTGCTCTCTCGCTCACTCGCTCTTAAGTAAATAAGTAAAATCTTACAGATAAAATTCTGGAACTAGACTTAACTTTTGATGTTCAGCTAGCTTGGAGCTTCAAAGATATTTGATATTAAAAGAGAAGTACTTTTGATTCTTAAAGAGCAAAAGACTGACTTCAAAAAACATATTCCAGGCTTACAGAAGATTTTAGATAATGACAGAAAGTTATAGAGAGCTATAAAGAACATTGTATATAAAATTGAAGCCCTGTCCCTTTGATTTTTTTCTTCCCCAGTGATGACCACCTGAAATTGGTTTTATCATTTCCATACATGTTACTATATTTTTGCTAAATATAAACATATCCCTAAATAGTGTATGATTTTGCCTTGCATATATTTAAACTTCACAGAAATAATAGCATACTATTCATATTCTTCAAACTACTTTTCATTGTAAATAAATTGTGCTTTTGAGAATCACCCATGTTAGTCCATTTCACTCTATTCGTTTTTCACAGGTATAAGGTATTTCTTTGTAAAAATATACTATATTTTTTTCTATATAGATATTTCTAATCATTAAACATTAACAATACAAAACAGTGTAACACATAGTATTCTTGTATGTATTGGCCATCTTTAGCATGCAAAAGTTGCTCTCTAGTATAAATCTGAAAGTGGAATTGCTGGGTGGTAGGATGTGCACATCTTCAAATGTATTAAGTGCTTCTCCAAAATGATTATATCAACTTAGACTCCCAGAAGCAACATAAGAGAGTTCTTGTCTTGTTCTGTACCAGTGCTTCAGGTCATTAGGCATTAGTTTTTGTCAATCTGCAATCTGAGACCTCTGAAACAATACATCACTATGGGTTTAATTTGCATTCTTTTTCCCTCATTTCTAGTGCAGCATTTGTATATTTATTGGCCATTTAATTTCTTCTTCAGCAAAATGTTCGTTATCTTTTGCTCATTTTTCCACTGAGTGGTTTCTTTTTTTCTAATGTGGAGTGGTTCTTTTTGTTGTACATATACTAATCCTTTGTGGTTTATCTGTATTACAAGTAGCTCTTCCTAGGTGGTGGCTTCTCTTTGTTCTTAAATAAATGCATACAAATTTTAAATGTTAATGTATCAAGTTTTTCCTGTTTAATTGCCCTCTTTGGTTTCTGGTATAAAAGTTCTTTACTGAGACCTAAACATTGCAAAGTTTTGCTTTTTACATTTTCCACTTAAACTCCTAGGATTTATTTTTGTGTTTGGTATGTGGAAGGCCTAATTGTATTTTGCTTTATGTGGCTAATAGTGCAATTGTTAAATAGTCCATCATTTCCCCACTGATTGATCAATTCTAACATTAAGATACTCTTAATGTTCCAGCATTGAGTAATGTTTACCATAGTTTTAAAAAAATTTGTTTGCTAAATACCCATTGTCAGGTTAAGACAGTGCTCTCCAATCCTATGCTTGCTGAAGTTGTTGTTGTTGTTGTTGTTTAATAACAAATGAGTATTGCATTTAAAGCTTTTTCTGCATCTACAGAGGTAGTCATGGCTTTTCTCCTATATCTATTAATGTGGTAAATTACAGTCATTGATATTTTCATCTTAAACATCCTTGCATTCATTGGACAAACAAAACGTGATTTTATTTTAGATCTTGCAGTGGTGTTTATATTTGCAGTCAGGATATAAGTTTCTGTCTTCATACTGTTCTTGTTTGGGTTTTGTGTCAGAGTATTAGTAATCACATAACATGAGCTGGGGAGCTTTTTCTATTCTCTGAAACTCTGTATATGATTAAAATGAGCACTTCTTTGATTATTTTATAGAAAATACCTTTAAAAAATCTGAGACTTGTTGCGGGGGGGGGGGTTGTTTCATTTTGGTGTGTCTGGATATATCTGTAACAAATTGGTTCAATTTCTTAAGGTTAATAGGGCTTTCTAAAATATCTATTTCTTAGTCAGGTTTGGTAAGTTATTTTTAGAAAATTGTCCATTTCTTCAAAGTTTCCAAATGTATGGTCATAAAAATTTCTCCTCATTTTCTCGTAATTTTGTCTCTCGTAATATTGTTGTATCTATGTACCATTTTTGAATATTGCTTATTTGTAGCTTTTTTCTTGAACAATTTTGACAGAATATTATTATTTTTAAAAATTATAAATCAGCTTTGATTTTGTTGATTTTCTCTATATATCTTGATTTCTCTATTTCATTCATACCTTTATTTCCTTTCTTTTACCTTCTTTGAATTTATTCTACTGTTGCTTTTCAGATTATTGAGTTAATTTCTTTTCTAATATAAACACTGGAGGCAATAAATCTCCTAAGTACTACTGTAGAAGCATCCAATAGCTTTTTCATTATAGTACCCTTTGAATATTTTCCAATTTTCTATACTTTTCTTCTTTGGCCTGAGTTATTTAGCAGTGTTTACAATTTTCCAATTATATCAATTTTTAAATTTTATCTTATTTTCAACTCAGTTGCATTGTGATTAAGAAGGTAGCCCATATGAAACCAATTTTTGGCGTCTCTTTATGAGCTTTGTGGCAGGATCAGTGGTCAGTTTTTAGACAGTCTCTGTGTATTTGAGAAGAATGTTTTCTCTAACTTGGGGCATTGGGTGTATATGTTCCTTTGTCATGTTAAACTTATGAATCAAGCTGAAAAAAATCTGTTATGTCCATAACAGTTATCACTGTGTGAGAGGTATAGTAAACCTGTCCACTTTGTGGCTTAGATTTAGCTGCATGTAACAGAAAAATAAGAGCAACTTAAGCAAGATAGTCTGGTCTTCATTCATGTGAAAGAGAAATCAAATTCTATACATGCCTGAGTGTCCAGGGCTGAGGGAGTAGTTCCTTAGTGAGCCTGGAGCTACCAGGAATGGCAGTTTCTTCCCTCTACTTCTGCCACTTCTGAACGAGAGCCAGAGGCAGCCCCACTTTTCTAGGGAGAACGGCTGTGGGACTTACGGCAGAATGTGAGCGATACCAGAGTCCTCTTTCTCCCACACTAAGGAACCTTGTGTTCCCCACTAGGCAGGCATATTTTCATTGAATTCCAGTACGATTTCACCCAACCAATATTTCAGAAATAGTTATATCTTAGTTTTGGAATTTTTTTTTCAATAAATTAAGGCCTCCTTGTCCATACAGATTTGTTTTGTTATTCCCCAGAGGTCCGACAGACTCCTCTTTCCAACAAACTCCCTTCCTTATTGTTCACGTGCTTACATAATTTTCCCTTTTCCCACCCATTCTCCTGACTTAACATTTCCTGTGATATCCACCCCTGTGATCCCTCACTGAGGCCTCCCACAGCTGGCTGTCCCCATGATGCCATCTTCAGTGGACATTCTTCACCATGAGTGAAGTCCTTTGAACATGCTGTATGTTCTTGGATGCTTCTTGACCTAGAATGAAATTTCCTTAATTCCAATCAGATTTCAGACCATTGCTGTGTCTTTTTTTCTTCATCTGTTATCCCAACACCTGTTTTAAGATGACACAATTATTTTGAGGGGGTATATTGAGAATCTGGTGTACAGTAAAATATTTTTAGCATATATAAAATAGAAAACAGTTTTTTTCCTAAAGATAGATTTATTTTTATTTTATTTTATTTAAATTCAATGAACATATAATGTATTATTGGGTTCAGAGGTAGAGGTCAGTGATTCATCAGTTGTATATAACACCTAGTGCTCATTACATCATATAATTAATTCCCATCACCCAGTTACCCCATCCGCCCACCCCCTCCCCTTTAGCAACCCTCAGTTTGCTTCCTATAGTTAAGAGTCTCTTATGGTTTGTCTCCCTCTCTGATTTTGTCCTATTTTATTTTTCCCTCCTTTCCCCTATGATCCTCTGTTTTGTTTCTTAAATTCCACATATGAGTGAGACCATATGATAATTGTCTTTCTCTGACTGACTTACTTCGCTTAGCATAATACCCCCTAGTTCCATCCATGTTGTTGCAAATGGTAAGAGTTCATTTTTTTTTATTGATGGCTGAGTAAGAAAACAGTTTTAGATTGAATGTTGATTCTGTATAATCTTTCTGTAGACAAATTTAAAGTGTGTGTGTATCTCTCTATAAAGAGGGAGAAAGGGAGGGGGAGAGTGAGGATGAACCTGTATTTATGTTATGCATATTACTGGAATTCTTTTGGGTAATAACAGCACCATTATTGATGACTGCTTGTATGCCAAGCATGGTGCTTAGTACTTTATACACATTACCACCTTCTTGTCCTTCTAGCACATGAAGTGTGTTACTCACCTCCATCTACAGATGAAGATCCTGAGACACTCAGTTATTTTCCCCCAGCAATCCCTAGGTACCAGTGGACCAGACGCTCAGTTCTAACTGCAATCTGGCTGGTTCCTACTTGGGTACTTTTCATCACAGACCACTCCACTAAAGCCCAAACTCTGTGTCTTTAGGTCATCACTGAGTGGCCTTCTCACCTCGCCCTTTAGGCAGCACCAAGAGTCCTGGGCAGCAGAGAGAGCGCGGCGGCGGCAGGAGAGAGAAGAAAGGCTGCAGAGAATAGAACGGGAAGAAAGGAACAAATTCAAGTAAGAGGAATTTCAAGATTTTGTAAATAACAAATTGAAAATTAAAGCACATACCTTCCTGCTCTATTTGATTAATACTGGTCTGAGGGGTTAGGTAGGAATATGTTTGCTTTAGATTCTGCCTCTGTTTTTAAGGAACAGCAAGACATTCCTGAAATGGGCTATAGCTCTGGCTTGTTATGGCCTTTTTCCTCTAACCTTATGGCAGGAAGCACAGAAAGCCAGCCAAATACAATTAGGAACTTGTGTATTTTAGGGTCCTCCATTATCTAAAATGGTCTTATGCAGGCCTTCCTGAAGACTGAGAGCCTAATTGTCTTAACTTAATTTGTCATTTCCCCCTAAAGCTACTCATGTTTTATTCATATTCTATTGGATGCCAAAAGAAAATGCTTTTCCCACTTTCTGGTTTGCTTCTTTGCTCCCTGTAGCAATCTTCAGTATATTTTTTTGAACAATAATCTCTCCTCCTATGGAGGAGAAAGGCATTCTGACGATTACTCCCAGCCCATTATCCCACTGATCTCTTTGGTCTCCATCCAGCTCTGAGGCTGTGTTCCTGTCACGGCCTGTCTGTCCCCGCTGAATCCAGCATTGCTCTGTTTCTCCTCCAGCTCCAGCCTGTGCACCTGTTCTCCCCCAGCCTCCTGGTCGACCTCCTTCCACTTCTCTCCCCTGAGCTTCGTGCTGTGTGGTGCTTTATGGACACCTGCTGAGTCTTTCCTTACACATTTCATTCCTTCTACTCTTCCTTTCCCTGCTTCCTCTCCTCCTCCTAATCTCCCCCTTTGTCATCTTCCCAGTCATCGCTCCTAGACCTTCTATGTTCTTTCTTGTTTTCTTTTCTCACCACATCTTCACTTCCTGTTTCCTCAGTTCAATTTCTTTGGCAAACAGTATTCCCTTTAAACCCACTCCCGTTTAAACCCACAAAGAGTATAAAACATTGTAAGGGAGGATTTACAGTTTCAATAATGTTTTTTCAGAACCCAGGAGAGTATGTGTAATTGTAGAGATGGTCAAAATATAAGCAGAGTTATGAAGTTGCCTTAACTGTAACTCTATTACATGGAAACAAATCTCCCCAAGTCTTGGGTGAAGAGCGAATCCTGGCTTTTGTAAGGCTGGGTTAATGGCCTGCATGAAGTAAACCAACATCATTCCTCCACTGTGATCGCATGGCATACCCTGAGCTGTCAGACTTTTCCCAAATTATACATGGAAATGCCACACCTGAATACACTATTTCTCATGAGGTAACTTTGGAAGTTGTCGCTTCTGGAAAGACCATTTGTAAAACCACTGGAACAGGTTAAATCCTTCCTGAGCAGGGCTTTCTGAGAGATTTGCATATTTTGCTACCAAGTAGAAGCAGAGAATCTGAAAGAAACACTTGGAAGATTCAGAGATTCGTCTACATATATAAGGATTTTGTTGGAAAAACCTATTAAAACTGGGTGCCAGTTTGGGGGAAGATGGAATATGTATACTCCCTCCTGTCTCTTCTACTTCATCACTGAATGCAATCAGAAATTATGGACAGAATGTGTGGAGCTCTGAAAATTCCAAACTGTAAAAGGGAGCAGGTGAACTGGGGACAGAGGCTAGTCTTCTAAGTTCCAAGCCAGTGAGAGCATACCCTTCTTTTCCTCCACTATCACCTGGTGTGTCCTCAGAGGTACCCCGGAACCCAGAAGCACATACTAAGTGTGAACTAAGAGAGAGCCTCTCTTCCTGGACCAAGGAGCAGCAAACGGAGGTCCTAAGAGTCAGACTGGAGAAATGTCTTGTTTTTTCATATTTTCCCCCTTTTTTCCTATCCCAGCCTTGAAGCTATATTGTTACAGAAGCACAATGATGGCAGCAGTGTCCACAGGTGCCTAAAATTCTGAGGGGACCCTCCCTCTGACCAGAGGAACTATGACTCCAAGAGCGCTAGGGAAATAACCATTTTTTTTCTCTGTGTCCTTCTGGCACACTGCAGATGGGTGCAGATGGAATTACTGAAAGTAGCAGCAGAACATAGAAGATAAAGCTCAAGCTTTCTGTCTAGAGGAGCAGGAAGGGAGACCCAGGGAAGCCAGAAAATTATAGGAAGGCCACAAAGAGTAGAAAAATCAAGAGAGCACTCCTAGCTCATCTCCAGTTGTGCACATGTAGCTTAAACCCTAAACTACATCACAGACTTTGAGAACTAAATACAGAGTGTCCCAGACTGGCCACTGGATGGGTGCACACAAGGGCTTGATTTGGAGAAAATTAAAAATATTTGAAAACTGAGCTAATATCAGAACCAATATCAGAAGGCAGTCAGAACTTGCAGGCTGAACCTAACCTAGTTGACTGCCTGCTAGAGCAAAACAAGATTCTTGATAGAATTCAAGGAAGACCCAGAGTGTCCTTTCAAAATATTTAAAATGTTCTCAATGCAATCCAAAGTAACTTGTCACACACACACAAAAACAGGAGAGTCTTAAAGGAAAAAGAGAATCAAAATACTCTAACTGCAAAAGGACATAGATGTCATTACCAGACAAAGACTAAAGCAGCTACTATAAACATGTTCTAAGATTGTAAAAGCAAATACTTTTGAAACTAATGAAAATATAAGTCTCTGTAAAGAAATAGAAGCTATAAAGAAGAACCAAATGGAAATACTTATAGAACTGAGAAATACAGTAATCAAAATGGAAAATTCATTGGATGGGTTCAATAGCAGAATGGAGATGAGAGAAGAAAGGGTCATTAAACTGGAAGATATAACAATAGGAATATTATCCGATCCAAAAAATGAAGCAAAACATTAGAAGAAATGTACATTCTCTCAGGGACCTATAGAACAATAACAGAATGCCTCGCACTCATATAGTTGAGTCCCAGAAGACCAGGACAAGAGTGCATTGTACTATATATTAAGCTGTCTACCTATCTGTATGTATGTATGTAGGCAAAAACTGTACTCGTAACTATCCACTATTTGCTCTTGGTCCCAAGTGGGTCTCACTTCTCATTTAAGACACAGAGAGATCCTGGCAAAACAACTCTGTCCAAGAAGGAATGTTGATCATCAGGACAGACTACATACAGCTACTAATTATGATGACTGTAGTTCCATCCTGAAAGTCTTAGGACGTGAATGAAAAGCAGTTCAAAAAAGGAAATAGGAAAAGCTTTATCAAGTAGTCCCTGGGATTACCCAAATGGCTGACCTTTCTTCAGCCATTTTATTAAGTTACTCAGTCTTCTTGTGCTTTTTCCCTTGCAAAGCATCCTTATCTGTTGTTATTTTTATTGAATATGATCTTAAGCTTTCTGGGTTATGGGACATCCTTATCTGTTGTTATTTTTGTTGAATATGATCTTAAGCTTCCTGGGTTCTAATGTGGAAAGTGATGAGGACAGGTGCTTATAAATGATAACAAATCTGGGTCTTTGCTGAGTTTTCTCCTTCTCCTGCTTTAATTGCTCTGACTTACTGTCCCTTCATATCCTGTTAACAGTGCATGGAGGGGTAGAATACTTAACTACATTGTGAGATCTGGTGTAGAAAACCATGAAGTCATAATTTTTCAAGAAAATAAGTGGTCCACTGAGAAGTGGCTGATCTTAAGTCTTTTTTTTTTTAATTCTTATTTATTTATTTATTTGACACAGAGAGAGAGAGAGACAATGAGAGAGGGAACACAAGCAGGGGGAGTGGGAGAGGGAGAAGCAGGCTCCTGGCTGAGCAGGGAGCCCGATGCGGGGCTCGATCCCAGGACCCTGTGATCACGACCTGAGCCAAAGGCAGATGCTTAACAACGGAGCCACCCAGGCGCCCCTGGTCTTAAGTCTTAAACTTAGATTCAAGCTGGAATCTCATCAGCCAGAGCAGAACAACAAACATTAAAATTGGACGAAGTTTGGCATTTTGTGAGTGCAAACAAGAAAATGTACAAAGTAAGAGCTTCCCATGCTCCCTGCATAGAAACTGGGAATGTGAAGGGTGAAGAGAAAGAATCCTGCACTGTGGGATGAATGTCCAAACTGTAGAGTGCCACACAAAATGGCCAAGATGCCTGGACACACCCATATTTAATTCTTGAGATCAAAGTTGTGGAGCCTACCAGAATTTGATTAGATGTTAATAGTCTCTGAAAGCTGTTGTTTGCTTGCAGTTGCCATATGTTACTTGTGTATTGTTTGACATTTTAAAAAGTTTTTTCTTCTCCCCTCTCCCCCATATACCTAAATTCTTCTTTCTTTAATTGTAGTCTCCCATGTTCTCATCCCTGTGATTTTATAGGAAATCCGTTATATTTAGTACTTTTAAAATGTAGCCTTTGTATTTGTTGTTTTTTTAAAAATCCAACACAACCACTTTCCACTTCTGAGGCAATAAAGTCTTTCATGATACACTGTCAGTAATTTCTTGGCAACTTCATGAGCATCTAATTCTGTTATTTTCTTTCCCTATTTTGTTTCTCCTGCATATTTCCATTAGCCGAGAGTATTTAGACAAAAGAGAGGAGCAAAGACAAGCAAGAGAAGAAAGGTTTGTATATTTCTTCTTTCCCATTATAACCAAATGTCACTTGACTTTGCATTCCTAACCAAGCATGCTAAGGAGACTGTGTTAATTAAAATAAACAGCCTCACTTAAGACATCTAAGACTTTGGGTAACTGGTATGTTGTGGTATAGAGTGTCTTAGTTATCTAAATTTTCCAAGAAAGTACAGATTTTGTATGGGTGCCATCATAGTGTGAAATATATGTCTGTTCCTCCAGACTCCTCTCCACGTGAGCACATTAGTTTAGCATATTGACATATGGTACATATTTTAAATACCCTGCGCCACCACCACTGAGCTTGGAGTAGGTGTCCCTACTGTGTGTTCCCAGGTCACTCATTCAGCATTCCTTTAACAAATATTTGAATGTGCATACTATTCCAGGCGCTGACTGAGGTGCCAAACATTCCTGAGACTCTTGCAGGATATGTCTGACCACTTGCCTGTCTCCCTACTGAACTATTCTCAGTTCCTAGATGGCAGGAACCATGTCTCATTTTCCTTGTTGTCCCAATGCCCTCCACAGTGCTTGGCACATAGCAGGTACTTAGGAAGGATATATGGAATAAATGAGCAAATGAACCCACAGCCTTATTTAAAATATTAAGCTCTAAACTCTTTTGTTTTTTCAATGGTACCATGCTTTGAATCCTACTAAAATATCCAAAGTGAATGTATTCAATGTCTGATAAACTAAGATAAGCAAAAGAAAGTGTTTTAGGAGTAAACCAGCAAAGGACAAGTTTTGACCCTGTAGCAATTCCCTCTACCACCAGATGGCAATAGTACATGGAGCAATGAAAAGGCTGATTTCATACTAGAGCCAGTTGGGAACCTCACTATCTGTGAACTATGCCAATAAGTGGAATTTTGCTGAATTTTCTTAGACACCTTCAGCTAAATAGTTCAAGACAGTCTGAGGGCAGGGAAGAGTGGAGTCTGCCTGTGACCAATTAAACAATTAGATGCTTAGGTCAGACATAAACAAAACTATGGCATTGCTTTAATTCCAGTGTTTTATTAGATTATTGCCATCATAGTAACCAGTTGTGGCCAGCAAATTTAGAGCAAAAGAAACAAGAAAATTCTATTTTTCTAATTCATACCCATTTTTGACATTGGAGGACATAGACTTTTACTAAAAATGCTGTCAACTTTATGCCCAGGCTTAAGAAACCAAATTTTATTTTATTTTTTAGCTTTCCCTCCAGATTCTGCGTTTTTTTTGAGCTTTTGACAACTTGACTGTCAGGTTATATCTGCACAAGCAAGGCTTGAAAGCTTCTGGGGAGATCTCAAGGCCTGTACTGGCTCAGACCTCAGAATTTTCCCAAACGATTGAAGGCTCCTTCTTTCTGGATAGCAAAGTACAGCATCACTTATGCCTGGAAAACCTGTACAGAGGGGTGTTTGCCACTCATCTCCCAGCTCCTCTTGCTCTGACATCAGTCCTTGCCCCGTGCCACCCATCTGCTTGGGCCTTCTTCGCTGGTGCAGGAGTGACCTCTCCATGGCCTCATGTGGGCCCCATCTCTGCTTACATGGAGGGTTATGGAAGCAGCCAAGAATTTCCCTTTGGTTTGGACCAGTCACTTCTCTTGGTTAGTTTGCTTCTTGAGTTACCTGGTGAAGAAGGGCAAGAGGGATATAAACTTTTGTCCCTGTTTGGAAAGCTGTAGGGGCTTTCTGGTAGACCAGGAAAAGATAAAATTTCCAAGTATAATGGGATTCAGAAATGGATGGGGAAACTGGAGATTAGAGGTGGAAGGAGATTCAGAAATAAGGAAGAGGACTCCATGTAGAAAGTTTTTTTTTTTTTTTAAACATTTATTTATTTGAGAGAGAAGGGGGAAGGGCAGAGGGAAAGGGAGAGAGAAACTTAAGCAGAATCCCCACTGAGTGCAAAGCCCTACAGGGGGCTCAGTCTCATGACCCTGAGGTCACTACTGAAACCAAGAGTTAGATATTTAACCAACTGTGACACCCAGGAGCCCCTAGTAACTCTTGGTAGAGCCAGGTGTGTTTGTTGGGTCCCATGTCTCTTACTCTAAATGCAATGACTCAGAGACTAACATGGCCAGAGTCACAGCAGAGGGTTTTCTGAGGTTTATAGTATAACAAGGTGAATGTGGTTTTGCTATTTTGAGGTGTAATAGCTATCCAGGCACATTTGATTTTATTTTGATTTATTTTCTATTATTCCATAATCTCAGGCAAACTATTTTATTGACAATGGTGCAGACCCAGAGTAAGATTCTGTTCAGGTGCTACTTCTGATTTTTTTTTTAAGTATTAGGAGAAAGACTTTATCTGATCATAATTAAGTGACAGTCACAAATAATCTTTTTAAGGGAGTAAGAAAGAACGAGATCCAGGCTGAGCATATGTTGGGGTGAGGTTGGGGCAGGGATTTGTCTAAGGAGGATGGCATAGGAAATGCCTATGACAAGTGGGGGTTATGGGAACAGAGTGCAAGGGGAAGGTCAGGACTGGGCTAGGATTAGAGAAATGATGCATAAAAGTGATGAGTGAAGCATTAAGCGAGGATTCTGAGCATTGCTTAGCAGGTCTGAGGACAGAGTAGAACTTAGAAGGAGCCAGATTTCGGTTTAATGTAAGGGAGAGTTCATAAGTAGGAGAGTGGCAGGAAAAGTCATCAGTAAGTGGGTTTGGGTTAATTTCAAGTCAAGCAGTTTCTATAGGGCCCTATATATGTTCCCTCGACTGTCTACCAGCCCCTGCAGCCCATGACCTTGGCGGATGTGTGAATTCATTCCTAAGGTTTGTTTGCCTGTCTTTCCCACTGAACTGTGAGCTCCACGAGGGTGGGGGTTTTCTTGTTTATTATGAAATCTCTAGTACCTACGGCAGCTCTTAGCACATGACAGGCACTCAACAAATGTTCAATAAATAATGAAAAGATGAATGAATAAAAGATACAGGCAGAGATGTTTAGATGAAAGTGGTAAAGGTGAAAAGTCTCTCCTTGAGGCTGTGGTCTATGGATGGAAAACCCAGGGCTTTGCACACAGGAAACTTCAAGAGAGTCTATCGGGTAAAACCATAGGGACATACGATCGTCCTCTCAGGGGCTGCTGGGCTCCTGGGATCAGGTACTGTTGGGCCTCTCAGGGCGCTCAGTGTGTCTGTAAGGGAAGGTGGTCACCTAGGGCGAGCTGCTTCTGCAGGGGCTGCCAGGGGTCGACATGGGCCAGGGGAGGTTGCGAAGCTATACGGCAGTTAACCCCAGGTGGCTTAGTCCTTCCCAGGCACTCTGGCCCATTGCACATGGACACTGACCCTGCTCTTCCACAAAGATTTAGTCACTTTTTGTTTATTTGACCGAGAAACAGTGAGAGAGGGAACACAGCAGGGGGAGTGGGAGAGGGAGAAGCAGGCTTCCCGCGGAGCAGGGAGCCCAATGCGGGGCTCGATCCCGGGACCCTGGGAACATGACCTGAGCCGAAGGCAGATGTTTAAGGACTGAGCCACCCAGGTGCCCCTGATTTAGTCACTCTTGACCTCGGTGCCCCCACCCCGTCCCTGCCATTTTTTAAATGTCTTTAATTGTGGGGAGGGGCACCTGGGTGGCTCAGTCCGTTAAGCATCCGACTCTTGGTTTCGGCTCAGGTCATGATCTCAGGGTCGTGAGGGTCCATGTTGGGCGTGGAGCCTGCTTAAGATTCTCTCTCTCTCCCTCTCCCTCTGTGCACCCCCCCGCCCCCACTTGCACGCACATGTGCGCACTCTCTCAAAAAAAATAAATAAAAATAAAAGTCTTGATTGTGGCAAAATACACATAACGTCAAATTTACCATTTTAACCATTTTAAGCGTACAATTCAGTATTGGTAGGTATGGTCACATTGTTGTGTGACCATCTCCAGAACTCCTTTCATCTTGTAAAACTGAAACTTGATACCCATCAAACAAGCCCCCAGGCCCTGCCATTTTTGTCTACCAGATAAGCCTCAGAAGAATTCACATTAAATCCTTGACTCTTCCCATGTCCTCTGGATCCTCTATGGATGACATCTATGAGGCAGAGGGTGTGCAGGAAACCTTTGAGTCGTATCTATCCAGACTCTGGATGAACAACCCCTGGCATCCCCTGGGAAGTGGGGTGAACCCCACATCCCTGCTAGTCTGGCTGCCCGCAGGGGTGTGGAGAGGCCAGATCCAGGACTGGGCCACCTGAAATGAAGGTCATGAATGGCTTGTCCTCTGGCCTGAAGCCTTGGACCTTTGTAGGTCTCCTTGTCTGCACTCCATTTCTCGGCCGCCCCTTTCTCCTGTGGCAGAAGGCTTGGACTCAGCGTGGGGATACCTCCCACACCCCTCCTGGGCTCTCAGCATTGCTGGCCTGAGGGTGCCACCACCTCATTTAGAACCTGCCTCCTCTTGGGGCTCTGACTCTTGCCCTCAAGGTCACTTTCTTCCAAGATTCCGCAGCCAGGTGGTTTTCCTTGCTGGTCCAAGTTAAGTTCAGAAATAGCTTCCTTTTGTTCCCTCTCCTACCTTTTGAGAGGTGACATTGTTGGCGAGGAAAGTCCAGAGTTTCTAAAGCTTTCTGTCGGGGCAGAGTTCCCTCACCCTGTCACCGTGAGGCAGCCACTCTCCAGACAATGCCCCAGACGTTTGTGTGTGCAGACCCATCACGTGCCTTTATCAGCAAGGGAGATGGTTGCATTTGCCACCCCGGGCCTCCAGGTGCTACAGGGAGACCTCTGCAGGTGGGGTGCTGCCTCGAAGGCTCCTCGCCGCACGCCTTGCCTGCTTCCCCTCGGCCTGGCAATTGCAAGGCGCCGAGGGAAAGAACAAAGGATGCTAATCTTCTGTTCTCAGAAATCCTATTATCTGCTTGTTGAGAACAGACACACACATGTGAAAAGATGACTAAATATGCCAGGCAGTAAATGTAAAATGCCATCTGAGTTGAATGGACTACATATCCGACATGAGTTCAGAGGCAAGGCCAAGATCACTTCCAGCTGTGGTGGTCAAGGCAGGCCTCGCTGAGGGAGATACGAGTGTGAGCCTGGCCTGTGGGGCAGATTGTCTTTGGCCTGGCAGGGCGAAGGGGTGAGGACCACGGACAGACAGACATGGGGGAGCCACACCCACCTTACGGATGCATAAAGAAATGCATGCTTTTTCAATGCATTCTTTTTAAAGGTTTTATATATGCGCTCTGCCTTTCTTATGCGAGTGAATTTGGAATGCCGTGTGCAGCGTCTGGTGGGGGCTCCAGGGGGCTAGAGTTGGGGGGCTTGCCCATTGGGAGGAACTGAAGCAGTGAGTCTGGATGGATGTGAGTGAGGGTCTTGAATAACCTGTTTCAAAGTTTAGTGGTTGGTGAGATAGAAACCTGCTCCAGCTGAATTCAGAAATTTATTTCTGAACAAATAATGGTGGGTAAAATTAGCAGACATCTGGAAGAGGCACATATTTCAAAGTTATTTTGGTCTGATCTATAAAGCGCACTATGAGGAATATGATTGGTAGCTGGTCTTAATAAACAGTTAGTGGGTTCTGCCTGCCTGAAATGCAAAACAGATGTATCTTTGTTCTTTTAAACTGACTTTGATGAATAAACTATATGTGACGTCAGGTCCAAGCTATTGGATGGCTGAGTCCTACTCAGAAATATTTTAGAATATAAAAAAGTTTCCATGGTCGACACTGAGAGAACAAAGTGAATTCCAGTCGCATTGCTGTTAGCATTGAAGCAGGTTCAGAAATTCAGGGAGGGCTTCGTCCAACAACCCCTTTTGGTATTTTGGGGGCACTGTTGCTCTCCGCTGCACCAAGCCACCCTCCCATCTCACAGCTGCAAGCTCTGAGTGCGTGTGGTTTTCAGCTGTCATTGCTGGGGCTCTGTAGTGGGCATAATTGCTGTTTTGCTTATTTGTACACATGTTTCCTAAAAGGGCAAAATCGGATTCTGCAGCAGTGATCCAGTATCTGGAGACTGTGTGATGTTGCCATTTCTCCCAATTTGTTTGGTTATGAATGATGCAGGGTTTTTAATCATTAGCATCTTGGCTTTGCTGGCTGGTTTTGGCAGACTGGCCCTCCAGCCAGCCCTGTGCTGTGCTCTGTGCATCAGGAGACCAGCTCACTC
The DNA here is from genome assembly GCF_011800145.1 of Mirounga leonina. Taxonomy (NCBI): domain Eukaryota; kingdom Metazoa; phylum Chordata; class Mammalia; order Carnivora; family Phocidae; genus Mirounga; species Mirounga leonina. The sequence goes on along the minus strand of NW_023270854.1, from coordinate 35,569,364 downwards.
TGCAGGTGTTTCAGCCATAAACAAGCATCAGCCACGGGCTCCTCTTTGTTTTTACGGAAACCCTTTGGAATTTAACTTTCAGATACAAATACTTGGAACAGTTGGCAGCTGAGGCGCACGAGAAGGAACTGAGAAGCCGGAGTGTGAGCCGGGGCAGAGGTGAACTCTCCTTGGACCTGACCTCCCCAGCAGCCCCTGCCTCCCCCACCTCTCTGCGCAGGAGCCCTCCGTCTCTAGACTCACAAGAGGCTCTCCTGGGAGCCGCCTCCTCTCCGGAAGCAGCTCAGCATCCCCAAGGTGAGTGCTGGGAGGGTAGAGGGAACTCTGATGGGGTAATTCGTGTTAGGCTTCTGGGCAGTAGGGACCAGTGCTATGTGCAAAGTGGTACTGAGTAGTAACTAAGGATAAACTCAGGGCAATTGCACCACACTAATAAACCAGCTGCCTTCAGAGCCACTTCTACTAAAGCAATATTATGTGTGAAGATTGTCAGTGCATGGTCATTGAGAAGGGAGAATATTGAAAATAAGGCTTACTTGGCCATTTCTTCCTAAATCACAGGGAATTAACTTAGTACCCCATAATTTGGATATTATTTATTTATTGGCTCTGCCCAGTAAAGCGACCACTTTAGAATGTTCTGACCTTAAGAATTATGGGTCTGTTTCCAATTAAACCGATGGAGAATAAAATTAATCAAAGCAAGCAAGGAAAAATGCAGACTTAGTGGAAATAGAAGTTAAACACTGAAGCAGGAGAAAGGGAAGATAGTAGCGATCACTGGTGCGTGTGGTGGGGGTGTAGACGCTTGTGTGCAGACAGGCTCTCCCTGGAGAAATTGTCTGTCATCTTAGCTTTATTTGGAGAAAAACCATGTAGTGCACTGCAGCCTGAGAGCATCAGCTGTTTTCCTAATTGCTCTGAGGACGGTTGGGTCCGTTTTCTCTCACATTAACAGAGAGGATGGGTCTTGGGCACTGCCATCTACACTGCGTGCTGACGAGCCTGTAGCTAGCACTGTTCAGTGTGACCGGGTGTTATGGCTTGCAGCCTGACCGAGGCTTAGCCAACGGAAGGCAACAGAGAAGCTCAACTTTTAACTCTCAGAGGGCTGACTAAATATGGCGTCAAATAAGGCAGGACTGCATGAACTCAGCAGAACTGGGGGTAACGCAACAGTCTTGTCTGTCCAAGTCTTCGCTGGCTCTCCAAGCCTCGGGGCTCATTCTGCAGGAGCCGGCTGGCTTCCCTGCAGCTTTCTATCACATCCAGTTCCTGCTGGTCCCTGAGCTGTGGAAGATTGTCCTGGGCAGATGGCTCGGTCATAGATGAGTAATGTTGGTCTGAAAACCCTGAGACTCGAAGAATCAGGAAAACAGCCTGTTCTAGGACAGCTCTGTGCTTTCCAGACCCTGCCTGGTATCCCTGCTCTATCTGAATTGTGGTATTGCCAGAGGCGATATGAAAAACATTCCCCTGCAAAGTTGTGGTTCAACACTTAATCTTGGGACTTTTAACTCTAAAAGTTGTACCCTCGCCAGTTTACAGAATGGTTGTCTAAACTGGGAAATACAGAGCGGCCCCAAGCTGAGAGAGAATTGTCAGTATCTATAAAAATTGTTTGTCCTCAAAACTTTTAGTCTTCTTGATGTTTGTGACGAAAAGGCAGTTCCTTGAGTATTTTGCCCAGTGATGGTCAAAGTTGAGGCTGTTCTAACCAATTAAAGAGGCAGAATATGTTTTTTAAAAGATTTTATTTATTTGAGAAAGAGCAACTGAGAGAGAGAGAGAGAGAGAGCACAAGCAGAGGGGGAGGGAGAAGCAGACTCCCCACTGAGCAGGAAGCCCAATACTGAGCACGGAGCCTGATGTGGGACTCAATCCCAGGACCCTGCGATCATGACCTGAGGTGAAGGCAGATGCTTAATCAACTGAGCCACCCAGGTGCCCCAAAAGGCAGAATATTTTAAACTTAGGAAGAACATAGAAAATACTTATCTAGGGTACCTGCAATATGCATTGGGGGAAAATAAAGTTATTTCAGTATGCTTTCAGGAAGATTAATAGTAGATGTCATTTTCCTCTCCAGAGAAGGGACTCAGACTGGGAGAATGTTTGACTGAAATCACACCACACGCATATGAAATAGGAATACTGGGCTTGAAATGAGACATAATTACAAATTAATGAAATAGCGTTGTATGATGTTTGCTTTGTCCAAAAAAACAAAGCAGTGATTCTTGTGGAACCTGGGAAAGCTGTCCGTCATACATTAAGTAATTATCCCCATCAGTCAGAACCAGCAAAGTAATCTAAAGTCTGTCCTCAAACATCACTGAATTCCACAATTGGCAATTATAAGTGTATAAGAAGAAATGCTACGAGAGGATTGTCTCAGAAAAGTGCTAAGACTTCCTTCTGATTTGGAGACCTTTGCCCTTATGGCAGAAACACAAAGTTGGACTGGCAGCAAGGTTCTTCTCAGCCTAGCTTGCTATTGTTCTCTGAAGCATTCTACTAGCCTCCAATTCATAGTCTTTTCTTTTTACCAGGTCCCATTTTTAAAGGCTCAAAGTAATTTTTTGCTTACCCCTAACATTTACAATATCCCAACATCTGGGGGAAGAATAAAAAAATCAAATCACACATCCAGATGTTTGTCCTGCTCCAAACACCTGGCACTATGTGGTCCAAACATGCCCAGGTTGACTCACTTTTTCATTCTCTCTGCTTGTGGAATCATATGATCATCTTCACACTTGGGTAGTGCTCTGTCCCTCCCTCCCAAATGCTACTGTTTAACACCTTCTCGGGCATCTGAGGAAGCTGAGGGGAGATGCGATTATCCATATATTACTGAGACTCAAATAAATGGGAAGGGGCACCATTTGCGGATCTTGTTGGCACCATCCTGGGGGGTAGAAGCCATCTTTTCATGCTCAGCTCAGGCATTTATCAGGACGTCATGGTACCCCAGTATTTGTGGCGATGTTCCCATTCATGCCACACCACCCCTTTCCTTCGACCCCTTCCGCAATATCTGCATACACTGCAGCCTACGTTTCAGAGTTATGTTTGCAAAGAAAAGGAAAAACAGATATTTGTGACTGAATTATATATATCTTGGGATTAAAGGTCACATTATGGGTTTTTTTTTATTAAAGATTCTGGAGAACCTTTAATCGCAGAAGATAGGAAAACATTAAACACTTCTTTACCTTTTCTCTTAAATACATTTAGAAAGAAGGCAGGGTAAATGTTAAAATACCAATAGCATTATGTGCCATCTAGTGAGATCTTTCAGCCAAAAAACTTCCCAGCTAAATCTGCTATAACTTTTGTATAACTTAAGCCACTACCCCCACCATCAAGTCTGTGTGCTTGAATTATTTTTCCATCTGGCCCTCTTGTGGCTCATAGCAGATGTGTGTCCCAGTACTGCCTAGACTTCGTGGTGATGGTCTGAATATTTTTCCTCTGTGTGAAACTACCAGGCCCGAGTGAGGAGCAAACACATACATGTGTTCTCACTTGCAACGTGCTGCAATTAATGGAGACAATCAGCCCCCAATTTAGGTAAACATAAAGGGCCTCTCTCTTCATGGCTTTAATTAGCCTTTCCTTATTTTCACTGAGCCCTGGTAGTATAGATCAGAATATCTAGTAAGTTTACTTTCTATTATTTTACGAAACTCACAGGTGTCTCTGGAAATAAATTATTCTCACTGATTAGAGAAAAAGGTTCAGTATTCTTATTGGGAGAGAATTCTTTGCTATGACTCTTGAGGAAGTTACTGAGGAGTAAAAATAATCTGTGTACCCACAAGTGAGATCATTTTAGCCAAGTAAGCTATTATCCTAGTGGGTGTCAGATCTACATAACCTATTTCATGGAAAGAAAATGGAGAAACCATGCATCTCAAAACCAGGTGTTGAGGTTGGTCCCTGCCGGGTGGCCCTGTTTAAAACCACCTTTCCTGGAGGCTAGCGCTGGGTGGCTTTCTTGTTCCCTGGCTGATACACCTGCATCCAGCCCGAGGCTAAGTGGAGAGAAATTACCTTTCCCGTGAATGAATTCACAAGTGGCTTTTACCCACTAATGTAGCCATGAAAGCATACATCGTGGCTAGATTATTTTCCTTTCTTTTAGCTCGGTGCTCTCTACATTGCACACAGAAATAATACTTTAGAGATGCATTTGAAAACTTTACCACACCATATTAATTTTATGTTGGGGAAAAATATGTTCAATGGTGATTTTTTTTTCTTCCCGTACCTGGATTCCTAGATATTTCCAAATGTCTTATTGTTGGGCCTTAGAGATATAAAATATAACCTATATGGCCATGGCCTACTCACCAGCATTCACCTGGAGGCATTTATAGAAATTACTCACAAGCTGTACTGATATTTTCTCTCACAGATCCAAGCTTTTAAAGTGCTGGTAAATAGGACTCTTCCTCTAACTTCCTTATCCTCTCACCTGGAAATAAAATATAGACCTATAGCTATATCCTGAAATGTTCCATTGGCTTAAATGAATAATCATTTTTCACGTAGGCATCGTTCATCATCACAGCTGTTGTCATTGTTACCAGTCATTGAGCACCTTTGTCACCTTGTGTGACATGTCTTGAGTCTCCTTCAGGTGTAGACACTCTCCTAAGTTACCCAATCCACGTGGCAGAAATCAGAAACATCTGGTATCCTATTTCCAATTGGCCCAGTAACAATGGACTATCATCAGGCATCAGCCTAATGCATGCTGGTTCCCTGGCATAAAGCTTTTGGACACCTCCAGTCCAGTATTTCATGAATTGGCAGGAAACTAGATTCCTTGTGGTTCTGTGACTCAGGGTGGCCCCACCTCCTCACACCTCACCTGACTGCTACAACTTGATGCCATTTGGTCAGTTAGACAAAATCCCTCAGAAACTCTACCCAAGGCCAAGGCACTGCCTGCAACACCTACTGTGGAACTGCTTTATGAGACTTTGCAAATCATTGGGTTTTCCTGCCTTGCTTGTTCTGTCTCTAAAAATGGAAAAGGGCAAAACTTTCCCTTTTGCCCCTCCTATAGAAAATGACAGTTGCCTGCGGCCTGTTTTTGTGCACCATATTGTAAAACAGTCTTGAATTCTTTCAAAGTAGATCAAGTATGAGTCTTACTTAAGTATGCTTAAGTGAAGACAAGGCATGGAATGGCATTGGAAAAGTTGTTAAAGAATGGTATTATGTGATCAACATGATCATTTCATAGGTAGTAATTAGCTATCAAAAACTGAAGGGTCTAAGACTTCACCGACTTGTAAGTTAATAAGTTAGTTTGCCACAATTTTGTGGATGGGGGCACAAGAAATGAAACTGCAGGGTCAGAGACAATGGACTTCATTACTCATAGCAATAGTAGTAGCCAGAGTATCAGCATTTGTGCCATTTCTCCAAGCCCCAGTTCCTGCAAGTTGATGTGAATAGGCCCAAGTGATGGCTGCCTACACAGAGAGGAACCTTGAACTTAGGGACCCCACATCTTTTATAGTGGGCAGTAAACATGTCTTCCCTTTGTCCCAGAGGGACACATTATCTTTATCACAGTGAGCTATAAACCAACCAGTCCTTTGCTTCAGGGGAGACACCATCTGTGTCTTCAAGGCCATTTGCTATGCACACATCCTTAGAAAGACATCCCAGAACTAAGACTGTCAGTGCCTCTGCTCGTAAGACTGCAGAAACACAAGAGACCCGTGGAGAATTGTTTCCAAGCATTGGATTATAATGGTTTTTAACCAACATTTACAAATTTGCATCTTAAAATCTGTTTAACAGAAACAAAATATTCAACTTTAGAACAGGAATCAGCTTGTTTGTTCTTATTTGACAAAAGGAAAGCAGATCAGGAGTTGCAAAACCCAGTCTGGAGGAGGCACTGGGGGTGAATGAGCTTGTCTGCATCTGGAGGTGCTAACAGGGAATCTGGAAAGACATCAGTGCCTTTCATCCCAGGTGGGAGCCTTGGGTAAAAGATCCCAGGGACATTCAGTAGGCCTCCACAGATAGGAACACTGGGCATTCTTCAGTCAGTGTGGTAACTTTGAATTTCCAGAGTCGTTGACTAAGAACTGAGAGATAACAAAGACGAATAACTACCTGGTTCCTTGTAGCATTCTTACCTGTGGTCAGGACCTCGATCACCACTCTGCCACTCCACTTTTCCCTCCAGCACCCCTGCCCCCACTCTACCACCCCTGCCTTTCCCTCACCCACCCTGATAAGGCATTTGTGCAAAATGATAGACTATTTGCACTGTGACAGAATAATCACACGTTAGCTTTCCTGTCCCTAAAGTATGCTTTTCCAAGAGAACTCCTGGCGTCAGTGACCCTGCAATGCATCTTATCTGCCTCTGAACATGGCACGAATCTTTAGAGCCTTCTGAAGCTGGAACATCCTCTTAGAAACCTGCTTCCACCAGATACATTTGGAAGTTCCAGTAGATGTTTGTTGACTCTCTAGATCAAGCAGTTCTTGGTCCTTCCTTATGTATCCTCTAGATAATTTCCAGACTCAGCATGTTATTTGGCTTTCATATCTTCTGCATTTCTCATCACTGTTTTGTCATCATTTATCTCAGTCTTTCTCGTCATTCTGTTTGTCTTCTTACTGACTCTTCTGCCTGCCTGCCTCCTAAGTATTGGGTTTTTCCAAGGGACCTCTCCCAGCAACCCTCTGTTTTTATACCTAACTTCTGGCTGTTTTCTCACATCCCCACCTGTGATTGTTAACTACCTACCATATGATGAAAACTTCTAGGTCTGCATCTGCAGCCTTGGCCTTCTTGAGCTCAGGACACATGTATCCAACCTCCTTAGACATCAGCATCTGAATGCTCCACAGACATGTCACACTCAACAGGTGCCCATCAGGGGCATTCAGATGGGGGAGATTCACCCATCTCTCACCCGTAAACTCCCTACCCCCCAAACCTGTTCATACCTTCCAATCCTCATCTGGTTTAGACCATCTCTCTTGGCCTAGTCATTTAAGCTGGAAGCATGCATATAATTTTTTACTCCTCCCTCAATGCTCACATCTACATGCAATCACCAAGTGTTCATGTGCTTCTTTCTCTGAGCTCAGCCCTCTTTCCTGTCTCCCCGTTGCCAATGCCTTACTTCTGCTCTTAACCATCTCTCATCCAGACCATTTCAGTAACTTCTAATAGATCCCCTATCTTCCAGGTTCTTATTAGCAACCCAGCCAAAAAAAAAAAAAAATCATATCTGTTTTTAAACAGCTCTAGTGGCTCTCCATTATCTATGGCATAAAGACAAGACCTTACATGGCATTCAAGACTTTGGTTCTCCAGTCCCTACTACCAGTCTTTTACCTCCACAACCACCCCTACCTGTTACTTTCAATCAGCACCAAACCACGGTCACTACCTGAAAGGTGCTATGTATGTTTCTGTGCTTCTGTGCTTGAGAGCCCTCTTCCTCTTGGTGCCCACTGGGCTCTTAGCCATCTAGTTGAAGCATCTTTTCTAAAGCCTACTTGGATTCATCTTACATGTTTGCCTTACATCTTGTGCATACCAGGGATACAGGGCTTATCTCACTGTATTTGCAATAAATGGTCCCCCCTCTTCATCTGTGTGTTCCCCAGAGGAGAGCCCATGCCTGCACTCACCTTTGTTATCTCCCAATGCTTGGAGCAGAATAGACATTCGGTAAATGTTTTATGAGCTAGTGAATGAACAAATAGCATGAAAAAATAAAATAAATTCTGTAGAGACAGCTGTTTCCCCTATATCCAGAAATTTACTACATGGGTCATGATGGAGGACACATATTTGAAAATCTCGTCTACTCTATAAAGACTGAAGGAAGGATGGTGGGTTAATGTAGAAAGGGAACTTTTGCAGAGAATTAACATACGTGGGCCATGTCCTTCTGAGGATCTAACCCTAAAGGAGGAAGAAAATTCAGAGGATGACTCTTGATAAATTGATCATTATTTATTGAACCACCTATTAAAATACCCCTTATTTTAAGTGGGTCTTTCTCCATTTTTTTTATGAAATTTGCCAACAAGTTCAGATAAACTAAGTTGTTGACTAAGTGGATGGGTGACTAAATATAAGTGAAGAAGGGTCAACTGTTTGGGGTGAGAGCTTAAAAGTGAGATTTCTAGTTGTACCCCAATTGTAGGCCAGCTGGTTCTGCTTAGGCATGGTCAGACTTACTGGCAGGAAGAGCTAACATTTTCTTTAGATAATAGTTGTTTTGAGTCCATATTTCTCTTGGCTAGACCACTTTATCCTGAAAAATATTTTGGGGAAGATATTTTTCACATCTGATTTCCTCATGCCTAGCACAGTGCCTGGCACATCAGAGGTATCAATAAATATTGACAGAGTGAGTGTTGCTGCTAATTACATTAGAACATCTAATTAAAAGTAACTACCTCCTGCTAAGCCTGAAAGAGTGAATTAATGAATTAACCAAAAAACTCAAGTTCAATCAATTTATTTGCTAGCTGTTATTACTCAGGGCTATCCATTTTAATGCTAGTGTATACTTTCCAAAATAGCCATTTTGTTTTGATGTCATTGATGTTCTGTCTGGGACTATGACAAGAGCTAGAGGTGCTCTTGAAATGCATTGCCGGTTTGGAATTAGACACTGTCTTCATCCTTGAGGAAAGGCTTGTCTTCCTTTTTGCTCTTTTGAGAAAATGAGCATGTAGTTAACCTAGAAGCTCCACCAGCCCTACTGGGCATGGAAAGACAAATGTATATTGGAGCTGACCTTGAACTGATCCTGAGCCAAGACAAGATCTCTCTATCTGATTTTAGAAGAATTTAAACAAGCTCAAAGGAAGTCTTCATATCCAGGGGTTGATGTTTGGGGTCATATGGTTCTAGTTCAAGATAATGAGAAAGCAATGATACAATACGGATAGAGTAATGATACATGATACAATTATCTTAAATTGTTTTTTTTTTTCATTTTCTGTTTATAGTGTGAAATAGAATCTATCCATTAACCAATATTGCAATAATTGGACCTGAAACTAGAAACTGTCCTGTCTGATAATGCAGTAGAATTACATCCTGTACATGTTTAATCAAGTGAACTCCATCAGAAGCATAATCTGAGGGGCAAAGGTGGGGGAGTGAAAAATCACAATTTGAATAGTGCTTGTAATCCTGCCCAGCATCCAACTCAGATGTAGGTTTCCATGTGATGAGCGTGACATGAGGGCCACAGATCTGTTTTTTTCTTGAGTCATTCCTGACTTTCATGTGCCTCTTAGAGTATGAACAGCCTGCTGCATCAAATGTGATTTTAGAGTATAAGGATTTGTGTTTCGTGGTACTACAAGCCCAGTACTTCTTACGGCATTCCATTGAAACTAAATGAACACCTTGATTGTTGGAGCTGTGCGGGTTGGTATGGTATCTATAAAATGGCGTCTTCCAAAAGGCCTTCCGAAGGTAATTTTGGCCATGTAGGGTTTTCATCTTAAGAGGTGGCTTAGGCTGAGCCTGTTTAGGAAATACAGTTCTCAATTTTGAGAATAAAACTGGGCTAAATTTTGAAGACATACGAATTCACTAGACTGATGGATCAGTATTTTGCACATGATAAAGTGGGGTTTTTTTTGTTTGTTTGTATAAAGCTTGAAGTGGCTGAGTTTGAGCCCATCCTAATGAAACTGTTCCCTTAGGGTAGTGATTCTCAATACAGGATGATCCCTGCTGCCCCCTCCCCCACTCCCTCCAAGAGACATTTGGCAGTGTCTGGAGATATTTTTAGTTGTCCCAACTGAGGAGGAGGTGCTGTTGGCCTCCAGTGGGTAGAGGCCAGGAATGCTGCTAAACACCCTACAGTGCACAGGAGAGCCCTCCCACAACCAAGAATTCTCCAACCCCAAATATCCATGGTATTAAGGCCAAGAAATCCTGCTTTAGAGTGAATGTGAGTGAACAGCTTAGCATGAACTGGCCCAACACCAAAGGCAAAGTCTGAAGAATTTTCAAAGTTGTGAGCTTTTTCTCTTGGGACCTTTTTCACATTTATGTGATTAAACCACAAGTTTAAAGTTGATGGTGTTGGTTATTAGCTCTGAACTGGGGAGGTCCCTGGAATGTACATGACTTGGAGCAAGTATTATAGAATTGGCTGGCCCAGCCCTTGGTTTCGTAAGACCTGCCAGAAAGCCAAGTCCTGGCAGAGTCATCGAGACACCATCACAGACTGAAATCAACTGAAGCCACCCAAAGACTTACTAAGTTCAGATCTGTCTACCAGCAATTTATCTCTTCGAAGAAGAGTTGCATGATAGGAGATTCCAACTGGACACTCTGGACTCAACTGGCAGGGACATGGATGAAAGCAGACCTGGAATGGTTGTGCACCCTGCATGTTCTATTTGTTTGTTTGTCTCTTCAGGAATGATTATGTGCTTCTCCTTTACAGCATAAGTCACCCACCTCACAGTTTACCATCGTGATTAATAGCCTGAGGTTTTCAGTCAGTCCCGTTGGGGTCCAAATCCCAGCTCTGCTTGTCGGTGAGGCTGGAAGGAGAGGGACATGCTTAGAGGGTGCCTGAGGGCAGCCAGTGAAGGGACAGTTCACAGAGGTGTGGGGAAGGTCATAGGACCATTGGGTGGAGAAGTCCCCAGAGACGAGCAGCAGTGGGCGACTATCAACACTGCTCCCACCTCCAGGCCTGGAGGAACTTGGTCCATGCCTGGGACTCAGTGAGAGCTGTAGCCTTGGGAGGGAGCGCACAGGACAGAAACGGTGGCCTGACCACTTCTGCCAAACTGAGGCCCCACGTGAAGAGAGTGGAGGCATAAATACTCCTGCCTGTCCTCCCTCCCTCTCTCCCTCCCTCCCAGCCTCCCGGGGCACAGAGCAGAGCAGAGGGTGGCTCTGGAGGAGCAGCTGTGAGCATCCGGCCCACTGTGTAGCCCCAGACAAGTTGCTTAACCTCTCTGGAGAGGTGTCCTCACTTCTTACATGGGGACACTAATCTTCATGCTGCCGATGTGAGGGCTCCAGAGAGTGGTGTGGACGTGGTTCCGGGGACGCAACAGGGTGTAGAAGGCACTTGGGACCCAGTACGCTGGGCCTGACATCTAGTGAGGTTTCCGGGACCAGATGAGGAGTTGGTGCTGGGCTTTTGGAGGGACAAAGAGAGCTAGCTGTTAGGAGCCGTCCTCTGCCCTGGCTGAATTCCTCAGGGCCTGCTCGCTCTCAGCTCCCTCCCGGCTTTGTGATCTGTGTGAGGGAAGTCCCAGCATCTGACTGGGCACCCTTTTATATTCTCTCAACAAAAGCAGTGAAGTTTTCCCTCTTTCCCTGTGGTTCTCATGTTGATGGGTTCCCATCCTGCTCCCATGCCCAGTCTCTCTGTTCTGTAATGTCTGTTTTCTTTGGATAAAGAATTCCCTTCAGTGGTCATGCTCGGGTTATAGGCCCATTCCCAGGATGGTTACAACCAGGTTCCTTGTTACTTCTTTCTGAATATACTGTGGATCTCTTCCTTTCAATGATTTCTTCCACATGACCTAAATTATCCATTCCTATATCCCTTTATGCAGTTTAATTTTGATTTTTTTTCTCCTTTTTCTCCTCTCTGCACTCCCACCTTAAAATTTAATTTAAAGCCCTTTGAATCAGGTCAGTGCAGGTTCTGGCCAAATACATTTTTCTGGCCTTTGCTAAGCGCTTTCTGGCAACGCCAGGATCCCATTAGTCTGCTCGCTTAGGATGTGGTCCAGGAAGATGGGTCCTGGTTTTGGATGCCTTTTATGTTGCCAGGCATTTCTTGCCATGTCCTCCCTTCACATCCATATTCATGCCTGCCGCGGGAAGAAGGACTACATGGCCCCTGGCCCAGGAACTTCTCGCAACTCCTCTCCTCCTCGGCCCAGCCCCAGATCTTTACATCCTTCCTCCGTCTGAGGTGATGGGTGGGCATGGCTGGTGATGGAAAAGCTGGGGGGCCCTGGCAGCTCCTGACTTGCAGGTTTGGTTTATTGCAGTCACTTCTGACCCTGCACCAAAGGCAGGGCTTCAGGGTCCTTACAGGCATGTGCTCGGGAGTGGGTACCCTGCCCCTTCCTGCCAAACACCATGGCCTGGGCCTTCACTCTTTTCTCCCCAGCCTTGCTTTCTGAGGGCAACATGAGAGGCCTCCCCACAGAGGGGTTGTGCAGATTTAGTAGACTGTTCATGTGAGGTGTGCTCAGTTGCAGTCCTCAGATGCTGACACGCTACGTCCCCCAGTGGCTCTCTGGCGTGGGGAACAGCTTCCCATTGGCGCCATGTTTTTATTCATCATCGTCTGTTGAGCCCATGTCTGGCATTCGCTTCTTCCTCCTTGGTCTCTGTCTGCAGGGTTTGTTTCCTGGACTATGTGCTCCACACGACTGAGGAGCTTCATCCATAGCACCAGGCATGTGTCAGCTGTCCCAGCGGGAAGTATTTGCCTGTGTCTACCTACAGCTGCCATCACCACCCTCAGCGTGACATCCCAGCTCCTCACCCCACCTTGCAAGGCCCCTGCCAGAGCGCCAACACCAGGTCGCTTTCCTTCCTCCAGACCGGCCCATGCCGGTCTCTGCACTTGCTCTTCCCTCTGCCCAGAACATTCTCGTGTCCACTTTTCCCCCTTTTAACTCATTTTCCTCCTTGGAGACCCTGCCTAAATGTCCTTTTGGCCCAGCAACTTATGTTTCTTCCCAGGCCTTGCCAAAGTCCCTTGCCATACCACCCCCAGGCCCCCAGGGCACCATGCTTTTGCTTTTAGCGCACTGTCACGTGTATAGATACGTTTAACTGTGTCTGGGTGAGCCAAGGGGCTGGGATTTCCATGTTCATTGGTGGTAGGGTTCCCCCACCTTTGCCATGCAGAGGCCATGGCCAGGCACATAGGTTCTCTTCGCTCCTCTGTAATCCCTATGATGACAAGCACTGGGTCACTCATGTATCACTGTGTCTTTCGCCACCAACACCATTGTTAGGCTAGAGAAAGCTCATTTAATACAAGGATGGGCAATAGTGGGAAGTTGTGAGCAGTTTCCACCCCTAGGTGTTGAGAAATGCCTTAGCTCTCTTTAGGGCTCCTCCTGGACACTCATAGGATACGGCTCCTCCTGCTTCCTGGGCACTCCGTGAGGGTAGATGATACCTTTTCCCTGTCTGCCCAGAGTGCGGCAGCCTGGCAGAGCATAGTGACTCAAGGAATGGGTGTGTATGTGTGGATGGGGTGCTGGTGAGAGAGGTCTTGATGAAAGAGAATGGGAAAGGGGAGCAGAAATGCTCTGGAACTCGGGGTGCAGTCTGCAGGAGCTTTCTGGGTGTCAGCGAAGCCTTTGTGAGCAGATGTCAGTCCAGTACTGTGCTGGGGGCTCGTGGACACGAGAGGAAGGTCAGGTCTCAGCCCTCGGGGACCTTTTGCCCTTGTCATTCCTGTGTTTGGTTGATGCAGCTGCAGAAGGGCCCTGCCATGGGTCCCGGCTGCTCCTTCCAGGGGGCCCCTGTCACTTGTTATCCAGTGCCTTCTCTTGGGTGCCCGGCTACATACCACTGTGATCCCCGTTGATGGGTTTTTACGTCCCGTTTCCCTAGCCAAGGAGCGAGCCCTCTGAAAGCCGGGATGTGTGTTCTGTCAGTGACAAGTGTGGCGCCTGGCGTGTGTGGGACAGGGATTTGTCAGGAAGGAGCAGCGATATGTGTTTGCTTTCACACCGTCGCTCTCTAGCTTCACTGGTTTTGCTTGACTCAAATGTGTGTGAATATTATTTGTCCATCGCTAGGACAACCTCACATGCCACGGATTTGCAGTCAGGCCTCATGATGCTGAGTCTGCATTCTGGTCAGGAGGCGCTTTTGGAGATGGCTACCTCCCCAGAAGTAATGACACAGAGAAACCACCTGGTGGTCGGATCACACACAGAAATGACTGCACGAAGTGAGGCCCCAGTATGGGGGGGGGGGGGTGAAATTGCTTAGTGTTTTAGCCACAAGAACGCATGGCTCTCTAGCATGTGCATGTCCGTTACCACACCTGTCCAGACTGCCCCTGCTCATCAGGGGCCAGAGTTGCTGCTTCCATGGAAGGAAACATGATGGTGGCGTGCGCGTGGGCTGAAGTCACACCGCCACCAAATCATGGGTCTTTCCTACTTCGTGTGCCTAGTGTCCTGGGGATGGAGAGTAGACACAGGCTTATGGCAATCCACTGCACCCATCTCCCTGTCAGTGATAAAGCCCCATGGAGGCACCCCAGCCAGTGTTTGCCAGATGCTCACCAATTAAAACTCAAATGCCTGCCACATGCTAGACTGTTGGAAACACATTTTCGTTTTGATGTGGCTATTCTGCAGTAAATGTGCGCAAGGACATATGCCTTCTGTCAACCAACGGATGACAGTGGTATTGGTAACACGGTGCTTCCGCCCTGCTCGTAAATGAAGGAGTGTTTGTAGCTCCTTGCTAAATATTTTATTATCAGATGAAGAAGAAATCACCATAAAAATTCCTCTGATACCAAGGGGAATTTTTCTCAAGGATGTATTCACTCTTTCCTTGTGCTCAGCTCAGTCTTTGCTTTTGAGGAACAGTGTTGGACAGTACCACGCTTAGATATGTGGGCTCACGGTTGTATGTCCTTCGGTTTCCTCCTGCTACTGCCAAGCAGCACATCTCGGCCTAGAAACTTTGTCCTCATATCACCAGTTCTTGGGGACACCCAGCCGGGGCAGCCAGTAGACAGCAGAGGGCCTTTGCTGCCACGGCCTGCCTTCCTCCTGTCTCCCAGGGAAGCAGGTTCCTTTACTAGACTAGAAGATATGCAACCTGTCATGAAGCCACAGGCAGGTGGAAGGGAGAGGCGCTCTGACCTCTACACTCAGTTCCTACCTGAAGGGCACTGGAGAGACTCTCCTGGAGGAGTCATTCTTCCTTTGGTGGTTGGAAGTTACCCAAGGACATAAGGAGAAGCTGACGTTGCGCCTTCCCCAATTCCCTCTTTCTCAGAGGAAGGCAGCCTGAGAGAAGATGAGGGGTGGGCGAACTGGACCCCGGGAGTCCTGGCAGAATGACTTCTGGCTGGGAAGCTGAGGGCAGCTGGGCTCCCTGCCCAGTGAGGCCTGAGCTCTCCTCTCCCGTAGGAATGGCACTGCCTGGCCTGCTGGAGGGCCTCTACTGCCAATTCCATTGCCAGCCATCCCCACTCACCTGAGCCAGCAGGTTGCCTCCACAGAGGGAGCACCCTGATCTGCTTGTCCTCCTGGGGTCTGGGCAGGTCTCCTATAGTTCCTGCCCCATGCAGATCCTGCTGAATTTCTGTGTTTGCGTAGCATATGCCTAGGCCTTGAGCACACGCTCTTGGGGCACGCTGCCATGAGTCCAGCAATGTGGTTTTGTCCAGGCCTGAGGATCACTCTCTCAGGAGTGACCTGTCTCCCTCTGGCCTTCACATGTGGCAGTTCGCTCAGAATTTTCTGTATTCTCAATCATTTTGCTACCCATATACAGTGCACAGCTGAGAATTCTGCTCAGTAAAACCATGCAAAGCCATACTATGCCATTTTCCTGTTCTGTAGAGGAGTCACACATGGGAGCATGAACATTTGACCTTGCTATGAGCATCAAATTTCCAGTCTTGATAGGTTTACAAATAGTCCGCTGTCTGCGATTCTCCTGAACAACTTTCAAAATGATGGGCTAATCAAATTATGAGCAAACCTAATTCAAGCAAAGGGCGACAGTCCTCATTGGTTTGGCTACCGATAAAACATAGGGCAGCTCCTGGCGCATAACAAATTACCACAGTGATTCAAAATGGACCCATTCATTATCTCACAGTTTCCGTAGGTCAGAAGTCCAGCAGGGTATAACTGGGTGCTCAGCCCTGGGTATGATGACGCTTCGCTCAAGGCTGTGGCTGGCCTGTCTCTCACTGGGAGGCCCTGGGAAGAATCCACCTCCAGGTTCATTTAGGTTGTTGGCAGAAGTCAGTTTCTTGGGCCCACAAGCCCAAAGTCCCTGTTCTTTCTTTTATGTTGGCCAGGAATTAATCTCAGCTCCTAGAGGCCACTCACATTCCATGTCCGTCACATCACTCCTCCATCTTTAAAGCCACATGCTTCTAATCTCTCTGACTTTGTTTTTTTGTGGCCAACCAGAACGCACTGTGCTTGTAAAAGTCTCACCAGATTGTATCGGGCCCCTGGAGATAATCTCCACATCTTAGAGTCAAGTGGCTCTAAGTGCCCGATCCCTTCCCAGCAGCGTCTAGAGGAGTGTTTGGCTGAATGGCCAGGGGATGGGAATCCTGGGGGCCATCTTTAGAAATCTGCCCACAACAAGCAGCAGAGAGAAATCCACCTCATGTCTACTTTCACACCTCACTTGCCATTGCCGAGAAATTCCTGTTGTGATTATAATCTCCATTGTTGTCTCCACCAGCGAGTGCGGGGGATCCTGAGCCTGGACCGGAGGCGGAGGCGGGGCAGGGTACGGATGAGGCTAGCCCGGAAGTAGCGCCAGCCCGCGTGGGAGCGGAGAAGGAAGTGGAGCAAGCGCTGGAACAAGAGCTGGAAGAGCGGGCCTCTCTCAGTGAGAAAGAGAGGCAGAGTGAGGAGGTGAACGAGAAGGACAACTGCTCTGCCTCCAGCATCTCATCCTCCAGCAGCACGTTAGAGAGGGAGGAGAAGGAGGACAAGCTCTCCAGGGACAGGGGAACTGGTAATACAGCCCCTTTTCTCAGTAAATATGTTCCAGGGACCACTGGGTGGGGGACTTGGTTTGCTGGCCACTGAGATGACCCTGCTGGCTCAGCTCACTCACTGGGCTGTGTCCCCTGGTGTCAGGAGGTGAAGGGCATGGCCACACTGTGGACAGCCCTCAGCTTCCTGCCCCATGGGACGGTGGCCCCCATGCCCTGTGCCATGCTGTTATACCATCACTTTGACAGGTGGGGAAAGGGCCCGATAATGAGGACAGCAAAGGACTTTTCCTGAGGAATGAGTCCCAAAAGAGAACTTCCTCATTTCCTTCTAATTGCTTGTTAATAGTAAATGTAGCTTTTTTTCCGAGTTAAATTGAGATATACGTCATGTTGCTATCTGCCCCCTCGGAAGTTTCTTCAGTGAAGTGTGCTAAGCCATTATGATGGACACTGCAGACCACAGCAATTTGGTTGTTAAAATGAACTGAATGAGTACTTCTAGAAAGTGGCAGTTCAAAGTGTGCTGAAGTCAGTTTGATGTACTCTAGTGGAATATACATGATTTAAGTAACTTTCTACAGTCTGCTCAGGGCTGCTCTTTTGTTAGAAAGTATCTGCTTTTCTTTATGAAATTAGATCCTTTTGGCATTATAGCTGATATTCATTCAGTTCATCTGTGTCATGGCAACTATATGATGAGAGACCAAATGGAATGTTAATCCTCACTGGGGACTCGGGGAGGGTGCCACAGAGGATTATAGGAATTGTAAAGGATTCATATAATCATTTGAATTATGGTTCACATGCAACACCATAGGGTTGGTTTTCCTACCCACGACTTGCATGCTGTTGAGATGACAGCCACCTCTCTCAACTAACACCCTCCACCAGGGGAGGCATGTCTTACTAGCCAGACTTCATTAACTTACAGGCTGATACACACACAAGGAGCTTATGTCTTGGGCCCAAAGTGCATCATGAAGGCTCCACAAGGGCTTGCCAGCTGGTGACATGACCCATGCATGGCTCATTAGCTCACAGATTAAGAATACATGGTCTCTGAAGCATGTATGTGTGAATGAAAATTGAATGAAAATGAATGGAGCTATAATGCCTGCCATGAGACCTATCAATCAATGTCTTAGTCCTAGTTGATATTTGAGTTTTTACCAGCCATATTAATAAGTTTTATTCTTTATATTGCTGGTCATTATGATGCACTGAAGAAGAACTGAAAGACTTTATTAGTTTGCATCTTAGTAATTATTGCACTGAAAATCTCGTGTCTGTTTGGTTGAAGATGTATGTGCTAGAAGGTAGTACATATATTGATATTTATTTAATTTTCTTTCAAAGTCAGATGGCAGTTAGTCTCCCAAATTGTACTTGTTAGTATTCACATTTAATGTGATTAGGGTCACAGTGCAGGGGGTCAGGTCGTGTAAATCTTCTTGATCAGTTTGGTCTTAAATCATGTTTTATTATAAATAGCTGTAGGAATTATTCGTCATCACTAGGTTTAGGAAGCCTAAAACATATCAACAAGTTGGGTTAGTGAAAAGAAGCCAAGGAACAGAACTTTCTTGGATCAGGATTGTCCAATATTTTTCCAAATAAGGGCAACTTTCCAAAAATGGAGACTCTACTCCCAGTGAAGAACCATTGACTTTCTACCAAAAGCTGGTGGTGTCCAAGATTATTGACTCAGGAATTAGGGCTTTGCAGTGATTTTTTTTTTCTGCTTCAGCCTGGGGCTATTAAAAGATGCGATCATGTTTATTTGTTGTAGCTTTTTAGTTCCTAGAAAATCCCACTGCTCCCAGGCACCATCAGCAGCTGTAAAGTCAGGCAGCTCTTACCTTTCAGAGTGTTCTCAAATCACAAAAGCAATCATAATGATCCTAATGATTGTATCCATTACTCAGAAATGAATCTGTAGGGTTTGAAAGAGTCTCAACTTATTCTGGTTGTGTGGCTTTTTCTTTTTGTTTCGTATGTTCTGCTCCATGGTGTTAGTGTGAGAGGTTTTATTGTAGCATTTGTTACACTTTGCTGTAATGCCTTATATAACTGTCCTTTATCTCCACTTGAATGTAAGCTTTGTGAGGATGGGGATGTCTGTCTTGTTCATTGTGAGTCCTCACTTCCTAGCTATAGGACTGAACATAGTAAAGGCTCAAAAAAACCACTGATGAATAATTGAATGAAGAGGCATCTGGCTAAGATGGAGCAGCTCTATTGTTCCCAGTTCCTTCCTCTTACAACTAAACTAGGAACACCCTGGGCATAACACAACAATCAACCATAGGAGGACTCTGAAAATTGGAAAGAAGGCAGACTGTCTAAGGACGTTTGGACTTCAATGACATGGCAGTGAAGCTCTAAGTAAATCCTATTCCCATAGCCAAAGAATTGGGAAAAGGATTGCCTAACAGAACAGATAATCTTTTTGGCTATAAATACATTGCCCTACCCTAGAAAATTACTAATGGAAAATCTGCTACTATCCTAATGCTCCCCCACCTGGTAGTTTCAGTGGGACCAAAGACGAAGTGATCTTCTATAACCTCCACTCCATGGGAACAGGGGTGACACAGTTCCCATTCTCCCCTCCCTCCAACTCTTTGGTGTCAGTGGGACTCAGGAGGGAGCTAGTCCTCTATCCCCTGCCCAATAGAAGCCGATAGTGCTCTCTTATTTCCTTGCTGGGGTAGTTCTGGCCTAATGGAGAACTGATATTCTATCCCCTATGGGGCAGAAGCAAGTGGCATCCCAGTTCCCCTATTGGGGTAGTGTCAGTGGGGTCCTATAGAGATCTGAGCTTACACCTTCACCCAGTAGGAGAGAGACTTGAGGCAGTGGAAGAGGACTAACCACCATTCTATTGCCCCTGCCCTCCTTCTCTGACACCAGCTGGGCCCAGCAAGGAGCTCAGTCTCTATCCCCACCTGGCATAAAAAAGGTAGAATGATGTGGTTGGAGGTAGAACTAGGCTTCAATCTATTCTCCCCAACCCAGAATCAGTAGAGACCAATGGGAAGGTGAACCTTTACCTCCACTTGCAGGCAATGTGAGTAAGTGTTCCACTTTCACTGGGAAGATGCCAGTGGGGTCAAGGGGCTGCTGCACCCCTACCCTGCCCATCTGCAGTGAGGGTGAGTCAGCCCTCTTGCTGGGGTGGTGACAGTAGGACCCAGTAGGGAGCTGAACATCTACCCCCACCAAGACCTGTACACCACAACTAAACAGGGTGAGCACCTGCTGAAAGAGAAAACGTGATCCAAAGTCTAGCAAGTAATCCCCAAAATATCCAGGACACACTCTAAAATCACTTATCATATCAAGAACTAGGGCAATCACAACCTGAATGGGAAAAGACAAGCAACAGATGCCAACACCGGGATCAGCTGGATGTTGGAATTATCTGAGAAGATAATTTTAAAGCACCCATCATGATAATGCTTCAGTAAACAGTTCAAACATTCAGGAAACACATGAAAGAAATGAAATATCTTAGCAGAGATAGAAGATATTAGAAAGAACCAAAGAGAAATTATAGAACTGAAAAATACAATGTCCAAAATAAAATACTTGTTGGGCTCCATAGTAGATTGGAGACAATAAAGGAAATAATCTGTGCAGTTGAAAACAGATCAGTAGAAATTACCAAATCTGAATAACAGAGGGGAAAATAGACTAAAGAATGAACAGAACCTCAGGGACCTGTAAGACTGTATCAACAGAACTAACATTCATTTCATCAGAGTCTGAGAGGGAGAGGAGAAAGCCTGCAGGGCTGGAAAAATACTTGAAGAAATAATGACTGAAAATTTCCCAAATTTGGCAAAAAGCATACACCTCCAGATTTAAGAAGCTAAGCAAATACTAATGGGGATAAATCCAGAGAAATTCACACCAAAACAAATGATAAGCAAACTTCTGAAAATTAAAGATCGAAAATAAAAAATCTTGAAAGGGAGTAGGAAGAAAACATGTGTTACATATAGAAGAACACCAATTCAAATGTTTCATCTGAAACATGGAGGTGAACAGGAAGGGGCACAGCATTTGTCAAGTGCTGAAAGACTAGAATTATCAACCCTGAATTCTGGATCCAGTGAAAGTAGCCTTTAAGAATGAAGAGAAAATGAGGACATTCTCTGTCAAAGAAAAACTAGGAGAATTTGTCACTAGCAGGCCATTCTTTTTTTTTTTTTTTTTTTTTTATTCATGAGAGACAGAGCGAGAGAGAAAGGCAGAGGGAGAAGCAGGCTCCCAAGGAGCAGGGAGCCCAATGCGGGACTCGATCCCAGGACCCTGAGATCATGACCCGAGCCGAAGGCAGATGCTTAACCATCTGAGCCACCCAGGCGCCCACTAGCAGGCCATTCTTAAAGAATGGCCAAAGGATGTTCTCTGAACAGAAAGAGAGTGATGACAGAAGAAGGCTCGGAATTTGGGGAAAAAAAACAGAACAATGGAATAGGTAAAAATAGTAAATAAAAAAGACTATCTTTTGCATCATAAGTTTCTTAAATCATATGTGATGGTGGAAGCAAGAATTAGAATGTGATGTGTTGTGCTCAAGTATGTAGAGGAAATACTTAAGACAATACTGTTTTTAAAGTAGGGAGGGTAAAATGATCTAAATGGAATTAAGGGTTCTATGCTTCAAAGTAGTAGAACATCAAACCAGCACACAGAGAAGTTAGTGTTTATATCGTAATTCCTAGAGCAACTGCTAAGAAAATTATATGAAGCAGTGTACTCAAAAACAGTAAAAATCAAATTGAAATTCTAAAAATATTCAGGTAACCCACCTGTGACCCAAAAAGGAGAAACAGGAACTAAAAGGGAACAAACAAAAAATAAAGAGGCAGACTGAAGCCCTAACGTAATACTTTATTTTTTTTTCAAAGTAGTTTCTATACCTAACATGGGGCTCGGATTCACAACCTCAAGATTGAGAGTCACATACTCTACCAACTGAGCCAGCCAGGTGCCCCAATAATCACTTTAAATTAAAAGACGGAGATTTGCAGAGTGGATAAAAATATAACCCAACTATATATATATGCTGTGTATACAAGAATCCTTTTAAACATAAGGGTATAGGTAGATGGAAAGTTAAAAGTTGGGAAAAGATATACCATGCTACCATTAATCAAAGGAGAGCAGGAGAGGCTATATTAATATCGGATAAAGTAGACTTCAGAGCAAAGGAAATTACTAGAGATAAAGAAGCAACACTACGTAATGATCCAAGAAGGCCTAAGTGAATAAAAAGAGTAAGGGAGAAAATCAGCACTTTTTTTTTTTTTTAAGATTTTATTTATTTATTTGACACAGAGAGAGAGACAGCGAAAGAGGGAACACAAGCAGGGGAAGTGGGAGAGGGAGAAGCAGGCTTCCCTCTGAGCAGGGAGCCTGATGTGGGGCTCGATCCCAGGACCCTGGGATCATGACCTGAGCCGAAGGCAGAGCCACTTAATGACTGAGCCACCCAGGTGCCCCAAAAACCAGCATTTAAAATATTACCTGATTGTATCCTTTTCTTTTTCCTTCTCCACTTTATGTGTTGCAGTCTTCTGACCTCAAAGCAGTCTTCCTGTTTACAGGACTGTCCGGCCAGTTGTAGGGACTCCAGATCCCAGATTTTCCCATCATGTCCTCAAATGCTGTCTCCTCCCTCTTTGATGGTGGTTGTCTCCTAAGTGTATTCTTTGAAACCTGCAAGAGGGTTCAAGAGCTCCTTGTTCGGGTATTGGTCCTTTGGTGAGGTTAGGTCACTGCTGAGCAGAGGACAAAGCTACAGAGGAAACAGAGCACCAGGGACCTTTGTGCTCCCCAATAATGCCTCCTCTAAGATCAAGGCAGGGCCATGGGAGAGACCAGTGTCCCTCCCAGCATGTTTTTTTTTTTTTTAAAGATTTTATTTATTTGTTTGAGAGAGAGAGAGAGAGAGAGCACAAGAGGGGGAGAGCGGCAGAGGGAGAAGCAGACTCCCCGCTGAGCAGGGAGTCCGATGTGGGACTCGATCCCGGGACTCCAGGATCATGACCTGAGCCCAAGGCAGTCGTTTAACCAACTGAGCCACCCAGGCACCCTCAGCATGTTTGATTGGGCCATTCTCCTTTGGTGGAACAAAAGGTACATCGATGCGCATGTCCGTGGCCTAGGTCCCTGCCATCCCCCAACACAAGTATCCACAGAGGCCTTGGGTATGTGATGGAACTCACATCCTGAATGCCTGCCATACAGCCCTGCTGGCCCTTAGGAAGCAAACTCAGAGGAATAACATTCCTGACCATTCACTGATTCATTGATTCATCCTAGATGCTGGGAGTACAACAGTGAACAACAGCAACAACGAAACCCCAATTCCTGCTCTTACAGAGTTTACATTCCAATGAAGAGGACGTTTTTAACAATTGTAATTGTTCCAGTGGTAGGACAAAGGCAGCAATAAAATAAATAAGGAAAATGAGGCAGTAATAAGTGCTCTGGTGACGAATGCCAGAAAGGGCGATAAATGGCACTGGGGAGAGGGCAGGAAATTTTAGGGCACAATTTTAAGTAAGGTGGTTGGGGAGGACTTCACTGGGAAGATACTGTTTGAGCAAAGACCTAAAAGGAGGTTGAGAAGCAGATTGTGTGGTTAAATGGGTGCCATTTGTCCTGGGATGGGCAAAGGCCCTGAGGCCAGACCATGCCTGGTGAGGTCTAGGAAGGTCAAGCAGCTACTGTAGCTAAAGAGGTCCAGGTCATCAAGAAAATTAAGGTGGGTTCATGCTAGGCTTGGGAACATTGAAAAGTCACTGATTTTTTACTTGGTGAAATGTGGCAGCGTTAGAAGTCTTTGAGCAGAAAGATCTGATCAGACATTTTAACACATGGCATTGCATTAAGAACTGATTCTCGAGGGATGTGCATGGAAGTTGGGACCAGCTAAGGGACATCCCTGCAGTGTTGCAGGCAAGAAACCATGCTGGCTCAGACCAGGACCATGGCAGGGCAGGTGATGAGAAAAGTGGGTGGATTCTGGATGTGACTTGAAGATTTAGCTAACTGGACACCCTGCTGTGTTAGATGTGCCCATGAAAGAACAGGAGGAGTCCATTGACTTGAGATGTTTGGAATTGACAGCAGGATGGATGAAAGTTGCCATGTCTGAGATAAGAAAGGGCTGCAGGAGAAGCAGGTTTGGAGAGGGGGTGGGGATGAGGGCAGAGGTGGTAGCTAAAGCCAGAAGACTGGATGAGATGGGAAGTGTACAAGGACACAAGAGGTCCAAGGACATTTAAAGGGCAAAGATAAGGAGGAACTGGCATAGGAGATTGAGAGAGAGCAGCCAGAGAAAAGGCAGCAAACCAGGTGAGTACAGTGTCCTAGAAGTCACCCGAAGGATATAAGTAAAGGAGGGAGTGAGCTGCTGGGTCTAGTGTAGCACCAAAGTCTTCGGCCACCTGGGAAGGAGCAGCTTTGAAAGGTGGTGAGAGCAAAAACTTCATTAGACTGGGTTCAAGAGAGAGAATAAGAAAAACTGGAGCAGTGAGACAAACAACTCTGATAAGCAGCTTTACTTGAAAGGAGAAAAGTTGGATTATAGCTGAGGGCTAAGTGGAGTTGAGTTTTGTTTTTTTTTTTTTAAGATGGGTGAAATTATACCATGTTTATATGCCAGCAGGAAGGTCTAGTGGGAGGAGCATGGGAAATGCAGGACAGAGAACCGCAGGAATGGCTTCCAGATGCACATGTGGAGTGGCTGACTCTGCTGAAGGGGATGGTTTATCGGTAGTCACAGGAGGGAGGCCATGGTTGGGGTTCAGGTGCGGGTGGCGGGGGCAGGGGGAGGTTGGATGAGACCCTGGAAGATCTCCTCTGACTTATTCTGTTAAGCTGTTGAACTAGGAAGCAAGGCTATGCTGGTGTGCAGATGAGATGGTGGGGAAGTTAGAGGAGAGAGGGGAGGTGGGAAAAGTCCCCCAGGAGAGGTCGTGGATGAGGCTGCCAGGCAGCATTAAGGGTTTCCTGAAGACTGGTGCCCATGGACTTAAGGTATGACCAGTGACTTGGTTTGTGTGTTTCCCCAGGTATTTGAGCTGCACTGATGCAGATGCAGAGTGTGGGGGGGAAAACAGACATAACTCCGCAGCCTTTCCAACACCTGTCCTATGGTGGGCAAGGGAGCATCTTCCTTGCCTCCCCGTGTCTAGTTAGGACAGAAGCCCCTTAGTTATCTGTGGCTCAGTGGGTCCTGACCCACTGTCATGGGTGGGCAGGAAGAGTGAGGAAAACAGTCCCATGAGCCAGGGTGGGAGCCAAGAGTGGTATCCTACCTACAAGAGTCTTGGGCCCTGGAACAAGTCATTGAGACTTTGATGCAACGTCTCTTCCTGGTCAAGAGCATCCTGTCAGCTATGACCACCTGCCTCTTAAATTGCTTTATTTCAGTGTCTTCTCTGAAGTCACTCTGTGTGTAAGGCCTCCGTTATTACCTAACTGCTTTCTCATGAGATTGAGGCACCTGCCACTTGCTCACTTTGTTTTTTTCCTCTCCTGTACGCTTTCAGGTCTGTGGTCGGCGGGTGTTCAGGATGCCGGTGTAAATGAGCAGTGTGGCGACATCCTCACCAACAAACGGTTCATGCTGGACATGCTGTATGCCCATAACAGAAAGCCCACGGATGACGAGGAGAAGGGGGAGGGCGAGAACGGGAGGACTGAGCCGGGTGCGGAGGCGGTGGCCAGCCTGGCTAGCAGGATATCCACCCTGCAGGCCAACTCTGTGGCCCAGGATGACAGCGTCAGGAGGGTGGACGTTGGCTGTCTGGACAATCGGGGCAGCGTGAAAGCCTTTGCTGAGAAATTCAACAGCGGGGACCTAGGGAGAGGGTCCGTCTCCCCTGACGCCGAGCCTAATGACAGGGTCCCAGAGAAAGCATCTGCACAGCCGAAGACGGAATCTGACTACATCTGGGACCAGCTCATGGCCAACCCGAGGGAGCTCAGAATCCAAGACATGGATTTCACCGACCTGGGGGAGGAAGATGATGTGGACGTCCTGGACGTGGACCTGGGCCCCAGGGAGGCCCCGGGGCCACCGCCCCCACCCCCGCCCACCTTTCTGGGTTTGCCGCCCCCACCCCCACCGCCCCTGCTGGACAGCGTACCTCCCCCTCCAGTCCCCGGTAATTTATTGGCTCCTCCTCCAGTAGTCAACGCTCCTCAGGGCTTAGGGTGGCCCCAGGTCCCCCGGGGTCAGCCGGCATTCACCAAGAAAAAGAAGACCATCCGTCTCTTCTGGAATGAAGTGCGGCCGTTCGAGTGGCCATGTAAGAAGAACAACCGGCGCTGCAGGGAATTCCTGTGGTCAAAACTGGAACCCATCAAGGTGGACACTTCCAGGCTGGAGCACCTGTTTGAGTCTAAATCTAAGGAACTGTCCGTCTCTAAGGTACGGCTAGCATCCCGAATGCTTCTTGATTTAAAGAGTTCCTTTCCGCTGTTGAGTAGGGCTGAGAGATCTGTTGTATTTAAAAATCCCTTCGTGCTGCTTTGGCTATGTGGTGGGGGAGAAAAAGGCGGACGGTATAAAAATCGGACCTTTTAGAGATTAGTCTGTGCCCTACGCTAGAGGTAAGCTGCATGAGTACAGGACCCTTGATTGGCTAACATGGACGGCAGCCTACAAACACCGTTAGGGAAAGTAGCTTTCAAAGAACCAAATAACCGAAAAGACAGAATGATTCACCAGGGAACATTAGCATAGCCCAGTCATAGACGCTGACATTAACTGGAGGAAAGTCATCTTGCAAATTTATCAAACACATGGACTTTATCCATGGGTCTATTTACTCTTGCCTTGATTGATTATAGTTGATGGTAGTAGTAATTGGGACCTCGGCTGTAAGCACACGGTAATTTAGAGTCTGCAAGACTTACCTGCAAGAACTTACCATAAATTAGTTTTAGCTCCATGTGTTCCATTTATCAGGATTTTGGGTGAGTATAAAGCTACCTGAGTTGGGATCCCCAACCTGCCAGTCAAGTACCAATTCTGATTCACAAAGTATGTGCAGCATCCTCAGGACAAGAGTGTCCTTCAGACAAGGGGCCAGGTGACAGGGTCAGTGCCTGGAGGGGGTGCAGGAGTAGGGCTGCTCTTCCTGAGTTGACCTTTACCCTGGGTGTCAGTTTCTACCCAGTCTCAGCAAGGATGTGAATCTAAACTATTCCAGCCTCAGGAATCCGCCCGCGTCAGAATTAAAGCTTCCTCCTGCTTATAAATCCAAACAGCTAGGATCCAACAAAGCAAATCATGTCCTGTCAGTGCTGTCCTTCAGCTGAAAGTAGATCCCCCTTTTGTCCTCTCTAGGAAATGACATCGAGGAAAGTGAGGTTGGGCACCCGCTCTGTGTGTCTGTCTCCTGACTTTGCCAGGACTGGTGACATGTGGTGCTGAGCCACCCACACGCCCCCTTCGGTTCTTCCAGCGCAGCCCGGCATTTGGGAGAAGACAGGCCTGGCTGGTTAAAAGAGCAGTCTCAGGTGGCCCAGGGTTACCCAGGGCCTGCCCTCCCTCACACCACTCTCCAACCCACGGATCTAGTTGGCTGGTCTCCCTCAGCCACCACCTCCCATGTGGGCTCATCTGGCTGGTGCGCCCTCTGGGCTTCTCCTGGTTGCTCAGCACCCGTAGGTTGCTGGCCCTTGACTTGGGTGGGAGGAAGAAAAGGGAGTATTGGTTTGGCAGTGAAGTTACTTCTGACTTCATTTTTACAAAGGAAATAGCAAAATTAAAAGCTTCACTGAGAGAACCCAAAACGGGCAGTCCACTTGCCTCCCTCCTTCTCGTGGCCCTACTCTGGTTGGTGACAAGAGTCTGGTCAGTGCCCTCTCAGTAGCCCAAAGTTCCATTCTTGCTTGAAGTAGGTCGTGACCTCATAAAATACTTCATTGCCTGGCTAAAGGACAAATGTTTGCCTAGTTTTTATGAGGTGAGAGCATAAGAGAAAAGTAATAGTATATTGAAAAATTTACCAAATGGATTCAAGTGTGTTCTTCAGTGGGACCCAGAAACCCATACCTTTGTTCTTTGGGCGGGGCCGGGGGGGGCAGATAAGAAATGTGAGCAGGAACTAATTCACAAATGTTACAAAAGGTGAAAATGCACATTAAAATACATCACATTGGAGAGTTGAATCCCTTAAGTGTACATTAGCAATGCAGATATAACCAATTTTACTTCTGTTTCTAATCCTTGACTGTGATTTTCATAAAACACAGCTGTAAACAGCCACTTCCGAATTCTGGCTTATGAGAAGTTTTTCATTAAACACAATAGCGAGCAACACAAATAAAATGGAATAGACTTCACAAGCCAGCACAGAGCAGAGGGAACTGGTTTTGGGTTTTGTCAGAAAACTTATAGCAGACCAGAGTTCCAGAACATTCTTATGACCAGGTCACCCCCAAGATAAAGATTCATGTTCCAGATCCAAGGCTGGGTGACCACTTAGTGGAAATAAGTACAGAAAAATATGCTTTTGTATTTCCTTTCCAAATAGTTTTTGGAACTGGAGCTATTTTTCTCTCTCAGCAGGAAATATACATAGCTTTTTAGTAAGATGACTTTAATTATGTTTTGTGGAGAAAGGCAGAAATCCTGTGCTAAATTTCATCATGTTGTGTTTCTACTGCTGGTCTGAGGTGTGGCACATCACAGAGGAAATCATAGAAGTGACCCCAGAGAAAGATGTCAGGGCAGAAAGCCCCTGGAGATAAGGGGAAATACCCCTGTGGACCTGGCATCATCCTGAGGAGTCCCCAGGAAGTGGTCTTCAACCTGTGTGCCTAATCAAGAGTAGCAAAGCCCCTCCTGCTCCCAAAAGGCAGTTTTTAGATCTTAAGTTATGGACAGATTCAGACAGGTGTGAAGTGGAAGAGGAAACAGAAGGAAGGAAGAGACTTGGTTTCCCCTTTGGGGACTCAGTCCTGTCTTACTCCCTTGGGCTTGTTCGGTTTATTATGGAGAGGGAGCGCCAAAATGGGTTTGGAGAAATTTTTTCAACTCTATTTACCCTGGCATTTCAAAGTATATCAGAAACAATTAGCAGTGACTTGTTAAGAAAATTCAGAGAATGAGGATTTATTTGGTCTGGGGTGAGCCCCAGCCTGGGTTGTTTTTAAAGGCTCCCCAGGGACTCAACCAAAGTTGTACACCACTGATTTAAAGTGAAAAATGAGGCACCAATGAGGAGGGCATTGATCCCCTCCACCACCACTCTCCATGTTGACTCCCCCACCCCCTACCCTACTCCGTTTTATTCTCCCCCAAGAAGAGAGTCAAGTTTTCCTACCCAGTATTCTAGTTCAGGATGTACAGAAATGTTATTTTATTTAACATTGCCCTCAGAAAACTGAATTCTCTCTGGAAGTTCAAAACCCAGCATTGGGACTTAAGTGGGCGGACCATACATCTGGTGTACCCAGGTTGGCCCAGGTGTATGCCTGAAGAGCACAGTCCCTTGCTCCCTCAGGGGTCTCCTGGTTAGGGTACTAGACGCACTCCGTTGCCATGTGAAATGTAGCTGTTTTGCAGCTGGCCTCAGCTACAGAAGACTACTGCAGAAGAATGGGGAAATTAATACTTTTTTTCCTAAGCTTCGTGATAAGGCTAGCCTATTCTGACAAGTTCCTCAGAGACTCCATGCCTAACGACGGGATTTTCAGTCTGTCTTTAGACATCGTTGGTGATGTTGTTGCCTTAATGCTCGCCCATGTGTATCGGTCTCCCTTGTTACAGGACTTAGGAAAATTCCACAGTTGTCACATCTTTATGACATCTGTATCGTGGCCTCATTGTCATTGTCACTTTCTCAACAGACAGTTTTGAAAATATCCTCTGGCGTCACTCTTCTGGCAGTTAGCGGGGAGTGAAGAGGGATGATTTATTGTCATAAAGCCCGTGCTTTGCTGAGCCAGACCCAGGGGCTGCGACAGTGATGCTGAGAAGTGTTTTGAGAGGTCATGCATTTCATGGGAGTGTTCTCCAGCTTAGGGCTGTTCATCTAACAAATCACATCCTGAGCACAGTTTCTATGTTCAGTCACAGCACCATCTGGGTAACAAGTTCTATACACTGAATATCCACTCTTTGAAGGTTGCATCCTTTATTTCTAGTAAAATCGATCTTTAAAAATTCAAAGGAGTGACTCTTCATGGCGGCATCAGGAGACTGGAAACCAAGCCCTGTTTACCTGCCCAGATTGCATGCCTCCACACCTGTCCCCTCTTCCCATCCCCCCGCACTTCTCATTTCATACTCACCCCTCATGAGGAGTTTTCTGCCTTCACTGGAGCCCTACTCTGGACCTTGGTCCTCCCTACCGTGGTGTGCCACAGACAGAAGCCCCAGGACTGTGTGGAGAGGAAGAGCCAGGTTTTCTGTTTTATTTCCAAGAGCCACACCCATGATGTGGTTTCGTGGTGTTAGCTGTGGCAGGACGTGTGTCCGTGTCTTCAGGAGTCAGCTGCACCCAACCCCAGAGCCTCCCATGCTGCTTTACCCCTGAGTGTGGAAAGACTGTTTCTCTGTAGCTGACAGCTTAGCTCCCTGTGCTGGGATGTGAGCTTGGCATTTGTTGGGCATGTCAGTCTCGTAACATTGATAAAAGAAAACTCCCTGCATTGTCTATAGCTGTTGGGACTTTATCCCACCTCATTCATAAAAATGGTAGAACCGGTCCTGGTTACATCTTAGAATGGACAGGAGGACCCTGTTACTCTTTTTCTATTTTAAGAAATAATCTCTTATCCCTGCCTTTCGTTTCCTATTTTTAAATTGCATTCCTCTTGAAAGAACACCTTTCTACTCAACAATCCTGCTTCAAAAGCCTTTAGACTTACAGAAAATCTAAATCAGTGACCCTAATTGCATAAGAGATTATTTAATGTTTATGACCCGTGTGCCCTTCTCCAGACCAAGGAGATCAGAATCTCAGAGGATAGAACCCAGGTGTCACTGATGTTTAGAAGTACCACTGAAGATTCTCTGTGTACCCACCATTGTAAAGCACTGGTGTAAAAAAACTACATTTTCTGGTTTTCCTTTCAGAAAGTGTCCGTAGATTGATCAGGCCTGTTTCCTCCTCAGATACATGATGTTGAATTTCTCCCAGCTAGTGCTAGTGACTTAATGTTTACCCATCAGTCATGGAGGCAGCCATGGAAAAGGAGAATCTCCTGTACTTTCTCCAGAATATCCCTTTGCGTTAGTCCTGGAGACCAGTCTGTTAGCTTCGGAAGGGAATTCGGCATGTGGAAATCACCATGATAGTCTTCATTAAAAACAGAAACCAAGATGTTCTCTACATTCTTTTTTGGAAGATCATTAGTACCCCTGAAAGTGTACTCATTTTCTGGGATTCTATATGCCTGGAGGTCTAGACTCTAATGAACACTCATGAGATATTTTCAGTCATTCACAAAGCCCCATGCAAAGTGCCATGTGCCTGACAAGCAGCTCTGTGGGCTACACTGAGTATCGGGTCTCTACACTGGCCTCTGGAACTACCACTCTCCAGGGTGGGGACGCTGATCTGACCTGAAATTCCTGTTTGTATAGGTGCATTTGATCAGTAAACGTGGTAAATGCGTTAGGCGTGAAAAATATACATTGATAGACCACATATTTTTAAAATGTCAATGGAGTAAAAACAATAAAAAGGAATCACTCTTGGTGAAATAAGTAAGAACTCATTTTTAGAAAGCAGTATGTTCCAGGCATTGTCGTGAGGACTTTACATGTATTAATCCCAGTAATATTATTCTGATTGTTCTGGCAAATACCTCTGTACTGCCTGCTGTGAGCCAGGCATTAGTCTCACTGCTTTACATTCATTGTCTCATTTATTCTCACAGCAAACCTTGTGAGATATGTGCCAGAGAGGAAACTGAGGCACAGAGAGGGCCAGTGACTTGCCAAAATCACACAGCCACGAATGGTCAGATCCCAGCTGAAGCTCCCTTTCAGGGCTCCCGAGTCTGTCCATGTGATCCTTGGATTCCATTTTGTTTCTACTGCTTTTTGATAAAAGGTCATCAGCCAAAAAGCT
The DNA here is from genome assembly GCF_011800145.1 of Mirounga leonina. Lineage (NCBI taxonomy): Eukaryota > Metazoa > Chordata > Mammalia > Carnivora > Phocidae > Mirounga > Mirounga leonina. The sequence continues at coordinate 35,537,494 of NW_023270854.1, read as the reverse complement.
CTGTCCTCCACCTCAGCTAGTCTCAAGAACTGTCAGGGAGGAAAGGATTGCTGGAAGGAGGCTCCTGGGGGCCCAGGCTCTGGGCACAGCATGCTAGACTAGGGCTTGGTGGAAAGTGAAAACAAGAACAGCAGACTCTGGGCTAAGATAGTTGCCCCAACAACAGAGTGGTAAGGAGGCAGGGTGGGGAAACCACCGTGGAGCTGTATCTGAACATGCCACTTCTCCAAATATGTCCCAAAGTGTTCAGGGGAAAGGGGAAACTTCTTTAATGGGTTGGGGTACCCTGGGAAGAAGCCAGGCTCAGTTTTGCTTCCAGAAAGCCTGGTTAACCCGAACTCTTGAGCAGAATCAGGCAGCAATGCTTAGCATCTAGGAGAGTACCACCTTTGAAACCCCAGCTATCAGGGATCGTCCAGCATGCCAATAGTTGCCTTTCCAGAAATACTGTCTCTAGGGAAATGTGTCAGCCTTGGATGCCATGTAGGGCTTTTGTTTGCTTTTGTTTCTGATTCAGCCAAGAAGATTACAAGGTGGGGGGCGGGGGCAGTGTAGATGGCCAAACTGGTAAGAAAAGAGGTTACCCTCCATGGAAAGGGATTCTGTCAAGGCGAGCAGAGAACTCTCAGAAGGGTCAGGAAGGAGGTCCCTAAAACAATTCAACTCCGTTTTTCCAAACTATGCAAGAAGACTGGAGGTCTAGCTTCCAGGAAGGCAGCAGTGACCCCTTCCAGGAAGAAGCTTCAAATAGGCAGCACCCAAGGCCACAAGGGTTAGAGGATTTCTGGGAAGCATAGAGGAGGTCATCAATTTAAGTGGTTATTGCTAGCTGCAAAGGCTTGGGGGAGAGCCGTGACCATTCCCTGCAGCCCCAGATTCACCTAGTTGTCAGCTTCCTGGATTGGGGTCTGCTCTCTGGAACCAATCTGCTCTAAGACGCAGGGCCCTGCAAATAGGTACTCTGTCATAGGGCCATGTGAAGGACATCATGAAGGTCACACTTGCTACTCTGGGGCTTTGACCACAGAAAGACAATTGAAATGGATCATACTCGATGACTGCTGATCCTGAGACATGGACATGTGCTCCCAGGCACAGAGAACTTTGGCTCACCCTGGAAGGTGCTTCTCTAGGTTATTGTGGGAGGGAAGGAGAGAGTCGGACATCCCCACGTGACCCCTCCTTTGTCTCGGGCAAAACAGACCCTGGGGCACTTGCGTGCTCAGCAGCATCCAGTGGAGTTTGTTTTAATTATGAAGAACAGCATTTAAAACACCTCTTGGATAAAATCCAGAGATTGAAAAGTTCCGTTTCAGATATTTAATTCTTCCTCTTTCCGTCACCAAGTGGGTTGAAGTGCTCTGAAAACGCATGGAGTCACCTTTGGGGACAGCTCTCCCTGTCATTTCAGGATGCTCAGTGGCTTGCTGTTCCCTGACTCTTAGGGGCGTGTGTGGGCGTGTCCACTGGTGTAAATTGAGTTCTGTTGGGAATGGGGACAAGGAAGTGTCAGGCTCAGAGCCATCCCGTAGGTGTCTGCAGGTTGTTTGCTGTAAGTGAATGCTGACCGGGGGCGGGGGGGGGGGGGCTGAATTCTGAGGGTGCTTCTCTCTCAAGCTGTTTGCCATGGGGCTGTGTCTCTCCAGAGGGGGCATCTTTTTCTCATTTGCACAAAGGCTGGTTGGGCTGAGTCTGCCCAGGCATCTTTCCAGGCTCTTGGAGTGAGAGGGGCTATATAGATGAGGAGCAAAGGGCTAATGATTCCCAGGGAATCCCTGTCTTCCAGGAAATGCCTCCTGTCCTGGAGCCTGGCTGTGGGTATTGCCTCTCCTGCCTTGCCTGCTACCCTCCTCGAGTGGCACCATTCCTTGTGTTCATGGGATGTCTACCGTAGGGTCTCCAGGCCTCATGTCCTGGCATCCCTCTTCATTGCCTCTACCCAGCCTTTTGCCAAACCTTTGCTCGTTCCTTCTTCTCTTTCCACACACACAAAAATACCTTAGATTTGAAAGCTGAATTTCAGGGGCTCCCAGTAAGCTTCCTTGACTGAGTACGTAGAAGATCCGTTTGCCCTGCAGCGTAGGGATGCTTCTACACATGTCCCTGGGCCTTCCAAACTGATCACACCCACAAGAATTGTTCCTCCTGGCCACCAGACCCCAGAACAGCTGCGATGCTTTCAGTTCTTTTCTTCGTGAGGAAATTTTAATTTATTCCCAAATGCATATTTAAGGATTTAAAATAGAATTTTAGCAATTGAGTTTGGACAGGCTTAGGAGGACGTAAGGAACCACAGCCCGTTTTTCCTTGCCAGCTTCCGGCCTCCAGGGTTACAGCAAGCCAGCTTCTCTAGAGGGCCCAGCCGCTCGCAGGCCCGGCCAGTCGGGAGGGCCTCCGCACAGCAGACCGACCGACCGACAGCCGTCTGCGTGCCGCGGAACTGGAGCGGCTTTTCCTGACGTCCCCTGCCGGCGGCCCCCAAGCCTCCAGCGTCGTCCCTGGCCGTTCCCAGCCAGCTAGACAAAGCCCCTTCTCTCCTTCACTCCCTGGTTCCAGGCTCCATCCTAGACATTGTTTAGGGCCCAGCTCCAGTGTCAGCTCCTCCGGACCCTGACCCCCTGCACCCCCCAGGTGAGGTAGTTACCCCGCCGCTGAGCCCTTTCCCATGGGGAGCACACCCACCGTCGTGCTGAACAGGTCTTTTCCTTCAGGAGATCCATTGTGCCTTATTCATCATTGTCATCCTGGGCTTGCTACATATGTGAACACAGTCATCCCCCCAGCTCTGTTTTGTCTCAAGAGAAACCTGAGCACGAACAGGGTGCTTGCTGAGTCGGATCTCTTCCACTTTTTCCCACCATTAACTTTTGGAGAGCTGAAGGGGAGAGTGGAGGGCATTGTCATCTCGGCCCTGGCTTTGGTTGGCTTTACCCCCTCACAGACGTGTTAGGCTCTGGTCACGTGCTAGCCCAGGGCCTGCCTCCCAAGGAGCACCCAGGTCAGCAGGGAAGCCATACACACAAGGGCTCTGTGAGGACACCTGTCCCCCTCTTTGTCCCCTGTACCCATTCATCCCTCACTGGTCTTGAGCAGATTCCCTTTGGTTTCCCTTCCTCGGAAGGTCCCTCTTCACCTATCCAGTGGGCAGCCATCCAGGTGTCTAAGTGTGACAGGTGCTCTGTTGTTAGGGACAGAGGATGTTGAAATGGTGAGAGGAGCCTTGAGACGATGCAGCCGGGGATGCAGAGGAGCTGACTGGCCAACAATGGTGGATTCTCCTCATCACTCTTGTCTTCTCAGCGTGTATACTGATGGTCTCCATCTCTGGGCTCATACCATGTGCGCTAGGGCCAACCAAGGCACATTCCGACACCTTGCAGCCTGCAGGAAGGGAGTTCTGAGAGGTTTTAGTTTTGTTTCCACTGCTTCTATGGAAAAAAACAGGTTTTGTTTTTTTTTCTTGCCAAATATCACATTTTTCCCAATTGAAGGAAAATCAATTTTATTTTGTAATGTGTCTGACTCGCGAAGTTCCACTGCTGACCCATGCTTGGCGGCTTCTCAGAGCTAATCCTTGATCTCTTTCTTCTGTGCTGAGCAGTAGCCAGTCCTTCCCTGACCTGAATCGGGGCCATTTGTTTTCATCTCTAAATAAGTAGTGAGTTTGCTTTTAAATAATGAAACACAGAAAAGACCAAAGATGATGCATTAATCTTGGATTCTCCTTATTTTAATACCAAGAAAACTGCTGCAGATGGAAAAAGGCAGGAGGTCATCGTCCTGGACCCCAAGAGGAGCAATGCCATTAATATTGGTCTGACAGTGCTGCCCCCTCCGAGAACGATTAAGATAGCCATTTTGAATTTTGATGAATATGCCTTAAACAAAGAAGGAATTGAGGTAAGAAGCTCTATCAAGCATTATTTGTATTCTGTTAACGTGTCCCATATGTAAAGCATTACTGTGTCCAATATGACTCTCTCCACAGGGGGCTTGCCATTTTTCTGTTTCAGCCAGACTCTGAATAATGTTAATTAATTCTCACATTTTTTTTTTTTTAAAGTTCTGGGTCGTGGGGGGAAGCCCCACTTGGCCTGTGAAGTTCAGTGAGCCTCACTCTCTGGTTCTTTTACTGTCTGCCTTCTGACCACGCTCACCTACCTCAGCGTGGAAGAAGACGAGGATAACCTCCTGAGGGGGCTGGTGGGGTCTTCTTTCACGTCATTTCCCACCGAACATGCTGGACGAACCATCTCGCGAGTAGGGCTTCCCGCGTGTGCTTACATCCCTGTGAATGACCTTCGGATGTGTAGAGCTAGCCTGTGGGTGATAAGCTGGAGAACCCATGCCACACGCTGTTAGCAGCTGTTGATCTGAATGGTGGCAGTGAAGAGGGAGGAGTCACTGGCTGGGTCTGTAGGGCCTGCGGGGCTCAGTGCTCTTCCACCAGGCCCTGTTCTGCATCCACCGTGGGCTGCTGCCTCTCTCTGGCGAGTTAAAGCTCCTCTTCTAGCAACAAAGAAAGAGTGAGTGGGGCAAGCGGCCCAGCATGGAGATTCCTCCGGAAGGGCAGTATAGCTTGGGGCTCGCTGGGGCACCGTGGGGATGTGAGGACGCAGCTTTGTGGTGTTGGGTGACACTCCATCCTCCTATTGGCAAGGAGCCAGGGATCCCTTTAAAGCCTTCCCATAGTTGGGGTTCATTCAAGCGCAGGGTTATCTGAGATAACCCTAGGAGAGTGGACAGGACCAGTGAAGACTGGCTGCAGAGGGAGAATGAGCCCCTGACAGAGAGGAAGGGCCCAGGACCATGGTGCAAGGCTCATCCATGGCCCCAAGTGTGGGAAGGAGCAGTGGGGCCCATGGGGCCAAGTGGGTCTGAACCCAGCAGGGTGGGCATGCCTCTGTGCTTTAGAAAGAGGAGTCCCCCACAGGAAAAACTGTGCTCCTAGAAGTTTATACCGGATTACTAGTGTCCCTTCAAAATCCATGTCTACCCACAATCTCAGAATATGACCTTATTTGGAAATAGGGTCTTGGCAGAGGCAATCAAGATAATGTCATATTCAATTAGGGTTGGCCCTACTCCAGGGATTACTGTCCTTAAGAGAAGAGGGAAGTTTGGACAGAGACACAGAGAGGGGAATGCCATCCTGTGAAGACAGAGAACACAGGGACACACATGGAACAGACTGCCATGTGATGACTGAGGCAGAGATTGGAGTGATGCGTTTAGAAGCCAAGGGACACCAAGGATCGCCTGCAACTACCAGAAGCTAGGAAGAGGTGAGGAAGGTTCCTCCCTAGAGCCTTCAGAGAGAACACCACCCTGCTGACAGCTTGATGTCAGACTTGTAGTCTCTCAAACTGAGAGAATTCTGTTGTTTCAACCACCCAGTTCTGTAGTCCTTTGGCAACCCTAGGAAACCAATGCAAGGCCTGAGCAGCTCAACTCTGAGAAACACACACACACCCTGTCCCAGGAGCCCGGTACAAGGTGGAGCATGCATCTGCTTTCTGCTTGGAGAGGAAACAGCGCCGAGCTCTGGAGTCAGGCCAGGCAGCAGAGCAGGTGAATATATCTAGGTGGGCAGCCAAGGAGTGAGAGGACATGGCAGACTGAGGCAGGGGTATAAAGGAGAGAGCCGGTGACAGCAGGCAAATAGAGGAACACTGAGGCAGCTGCTGGACAGTGAGGAGGCGGCAGGCCGGGCCTCAGTGTGAGGCAGTCCCTCTCTGGGGCCCCCAGAGAAGCGAGGGAAGAGCAGAGCGTTGGCTGGCCACTAGGCAGGTGGGAGCTGCCGACCTGGAAGAATCCAGCACAACGCGTCTTTCATCTAGGGCAAACTACGTGGTAGGCCCTAGCACACATTCCAGCCGTCCTATTGACTTAGCAGCGTCCTTGGGAGATTGCAAAAGCTTCAGATTCATGCAAAGAGAGGCCTCAAATGCAGCCAGAGCCAGCCTGATGGAAGGGAAGAATGACATCTTCCCCCATAAAAAATATTTCCCTTTCTTGTCATGAGGACTTGAAAGTCCGTCAGGAAAGATTGATTTCCTTTGGGTTTTGCCTTTGTTCTTTCCTGAAACGTAGCTCTCCATGGGCAGGGAAAGTTTCAGATACAATAAGTTACTTCGATTTTAGAAGAAGGCAAATTACTTGGTTTTTTTTTTTCCTGACTGGTTTCCAGCAAGGACCTTTTTGATGCAGGAAGGAGTTATGCAAGCAACAGTAGTGCTGCTGAGGGGTACGGGAGCAACAAGGCAGCACCAAACATGGCTTCCGGAGCTTTCTTCTGTGGCCAGGCGCAAGCCACGCGCTCTACACAGATGCTTGTGAGGTACAACTGTTGTGTTCCCCATCTTGAAGATGAGGGAGTCCCAGTGTCAGTCAGGGCCCGGGCTCATGTGACAAAAAGAACAAGAGGGAATCTGAAAGGTTAGGGAGAAGACTCCTGAGACCGGCAGTCTGCCTCACAGCGCCACCTACAGGGTGCCCCTGGGAGGAAGTAGCTGATGGGCGGAATGGTTCCAGCAGGGGGATGCAGCCATAGAACCACCATTGAACCCGTCCTGAGCGCTGTCAGGGCAGCCCCACTCACAACAGCATAGGGGATGGCACATTTTTTATCACAGTGTTTATCTCAACAGGGTTTCTCAACTGTGTCACTACCGACATTCTGGATTGGCTGTTTCTTTGTTGCGGGAGCTGTTCTCTGCGTTGTAGGGTGATTAGCAGCGTCCCTGGCCTCCACCCAAAGAGGCTAGTGGTACCGCCCCAGTGGAGACAACCAAATATGTTTCCAGCTTTGTCAGATGTGCCCTGGGGGCAAAATCCCCCTGAGAATACCTGATCAGAAGGCTGCCCATGTGAATCCAGGGACCGTGTATATTTTTCTTTTTTTTCTTTTAAGATTTTGTTTTTTTGAAAGAGAGAACACAAGTAGGGGGGGAGGGGAGAGGGGCAGAGGGAGAAGCAGACGCCCCGCTGAGTATGGAGTCCAACCGACCGGGTCTCAATCCCAGGACCCTGAGATCATGACCTGAGCCGAAGGCAGACGCTTAACCGACTGAGCCACCCAGGCGCCCCAGGGACCATGTATATTTTTCAGTTCTGGTTAGTCATGCTGAGAAGAGTCCAGTGGAAACCGGACACGCTCATCTGTCACCTGCCATCTCTGGCCATTGATCTCCCGGACCTGAGGGGGCATAGCTGCTCTAGATCCATGTCCTGAGCAACTACCCAGAACTTACTCTCTAGGCTTGTTGTTCAGGAGCTAAGTCAGGACTGAGAAGAGATGGAAGGTGTATCCTTAAGATCTTTACTAATAAGATTTCCAGCTAATGCCTGAAGGGCCTTTTGCCAAACAGACCATCTGCTTCTTGGGTGTAGGCACTGTAGCATGGTACCACGGCTTCATAGGGCCGTTTGAAACCTCTGTGTACCAAATGTGATTAGGATGGATTAAATTACATCCTGTGGCTTTGCCTAGCAACTCAGTGATATGTATCCAGCTTTGTCAAGAAAACCTGAGAGAGTGGTTAACAACTTCATTAAGGAAGTAATCTTTCATAAGAGTATTAAACTTTAGAGCACATTTTGGGGCCATCTCTAAGTAGTATTCATGATATTTTCCCAAATAAAAGACGCCATCAGCTTATCATAAATGAAGTATGAAGGGTTTTCCTCTTTTCTCTAGCTTTTCTAATTTTTATCATCTGTATCTACAGAGAATAGCACAGTTGGATGGTCCCAAATGACACTTACCTTGGCTCATGTTGGCTGCCAGGCCTGCTAGCATCCTAGAAACGGAAAGTCCCTTTGGCCAAGTATACAAAACTGTAGCACATTTTTAGGCCTTTTGTGCGGTGCAACCCCCGTCCGAGTGGGTGCTGGACACACAGATGAGCCTGGGCCTGGGAGCCACAGTCACTCAGCCGGGCCAGAGAACCAGAATGTCCCTGCAGCTGGGCACCTTAGACACGCCAGTGGTTTTGCCTTTCTGGCTGAATGGCCTCAAACTGTGGCAATGGTGCTGGGAAAGTAGGAGCAGGCCCCTTGGTGGTTCTTCAGCTCTGCCTTGATTGAGCCAGCCTACCTTCAGGCAAACCATGTCACTTGCAAATGTGATGCAACAATTTCTGCCCCACGTGCCTCACTGAGGAGTCATAAAAATGGAAGAAAATACAATCAAGATACCTTGAGAAGTAAAGGGAAAAAAATCCCTGCGTAAGAATAAGTGCATGAGTAGAGAGCCATTGACTCATGAGGTTATGCAAGTTGTACACAAACCAGCCTCAGCTCTGAGTGCTCCAGCTTCCTGCTATTGTCACCAAAACCCCTGAGCTAGATTCTCACCCAGAGCTCTAGCAGGTTCTGCTCAAAACTCATGGGGCAGAATAATTACTCGTGATAGTCTTATCTGCAGGTGAATGAGATGGCCAAACCCAAAAGCATTTGGGCTCACAAAAAATGAGACCCCTCCATTGTTCTCTGAACTACGGTTTTCAGATAACCAAGCAAGTAGACTGAAAGCAGTGCTGGTGGGACACCGTCTGGAAGAAAGCAAAAAAGGAAAACAAACACAGAGATTATTACATAGTGGTTTTGTTTGGCATCTTTTTCCCCGTGAAACCAAATGGTGACCATAAAACCATCCGTAAATTCACAGACATGGTGGGAGAGCAAATTAAAGGCACCTCTTCCCACTCATCCCTTATCGTCTGCTCCTGGAAAGAGAGGGCCATCAGCTCATTGAAGGTGACTTCAACCCACCGTTCCCCCATCTTAACGGCTATTTTTATTGCCAGGGATGTGTAAAAAGATAAAGTGAAATAAACTGGCAGATGGCAACCTCATAAATCTTCAGTGGTGAACAAATGGTTTAAATTAGTCAGAGAAGTAAAAAACAAAAGGTGTTCGATTACTTTCCCAAAAGAAAGAAGCAGCTAAAATCATTGCAGGAAAATGCCTCTGAGGAAGGGGGGAGAAGCGTTGACAATTTTTTGTTTTGGAATTCTCGTACACGCTTCAAACAACTTAAGCAGTATGAAAGTTAAAATACAAATGCAGTTTTTGTTTTGAAGGCTAGTTCAGGTCAGATCCTGGATGTTTTTAAAGGAGTGACATCTGCTCAGATTGTTTTGGTTATTTTTCTTAATACCATCTGTGTGGACAGGTGGGAGCAAGAGCGTGAGCCTCTGGGGGAGCAAGGAGCATTGTTGCTGAATATGTGCCCAGATGCTCAGATTCTACCCACCCGTCTCAGTGTTAGGGCCACGATGAAGGAAACCTAGGCTCCCCTTCTGCAGTGTCACCATGACCAAAGCACAGAACACTTTGGCATCACTGGCTTCTAAGAAACTGTAGAGATGACCAGCCCTGAGAACTCTCTCATCAGACCCAGGATGACAGCCACCCCACCCAGATAGATCCTGAATCACAGTCATGTGAACATTTGTGCATTTGTGGATTAGGCTGTCTTGTCCAGTTTTTTATTTTTATTTTTTTGCATTAATAAAAAGGCAAATTGACTTGTCCAGTTCTAGGACTTTTAAAATCTATAAATTCCTGTAGTGACCATTGTAGTCAGGATTCAGAACCACCCAGAAAAGGTCTTGTGCTAGCTCTTTCTAGTCACACCCTTCACCCACCTGAAGCCTCTGGTGACCACTGATCTCTTCCCATGACTATGGTTTTGTCTTTTCAAGAATGTCATATAAATGGAACCGTGCAGTGTGTAACCTTTTGAGACTGGCTTCTTTCACTCAGCATGATTGATGCTTTTGAGATTCATCCAAGTTGTGGTATGTATCTGTAGTTGGTCCCTTTTTATTGCTGAGCACCACTGCATTACAGGCGGGTGCCATGGTTGGTCTGTTCATCTGTCGAAGGATTATGTAGCTTGGTCTGCTTTTTGGCAATTGTGAATAAAGCTGCTACAGATACTCATAAGTTTTTAGGTGAATATAAGTTTTCATTGTTCTAGTGTCAATACCTACAAATGGAATTCCTGGGTCATATGGTAAATCTGTGTTTAACAACTTTGAGGAACTATAATTTGTCTTTTTGTTCTCTCCACAGTGTCTTTCACAGAGGAAAGGGCTTTTAACTTGGATGAAATTACAATTTCTCAACCTATTCTTTTTTGATATCATGTCTTAAGAGTTCATTGCCCTAACATGGGTCACAAAAATTTCCTTCTGTGTTTCCTTTTACAAGTTTTGTCGTGTTACCTTTGCCTTTGAGATCTGTGATGCCTTTTGAGTTAATTTATGTGTAACTTTTAAGGTTTGAGGTTCAAATTTTTTTTTTTTGCATGTGAATTCCAGTTCCAACACTACTTGTTGAAAATACTATCCTTTCTCTGTGGAACTGCCTTTGCACCTTGGTCAAAATCGCTGGGCTGTATTTGTGTCCTCTATTTCCAGACTCCCTGTATTGTCCCATTGATCCATATGTCTGTCCCATGACACTCTAGAGTAGATCTTACCCGTTTTCAAAATTGTTTTGGTTCATCTGTTTTGCCATATAGCATTTAGAACCCGCTTGTCTAAATCCACAAAAAACTCATGGTGGTATTTTTATTGGAATTGAGTCAGATTTGTAGATCAGTTTGGGGAAAATTAACATCTTGACTATATTGAGTCAGTCCAGGAACATAGTATATCCCCATTAGTTTAGATTGTCTTTGATTGCTTTCACCAGCACTTTTACTTTCCAGCATGTAGATTCTGCATATGATTCATTAGATTTATACCTAAATATTTCACTATACATAGTATTTTAAAAAAATTTCAGTTTGTAACTTTATTATCAATATAGAGATAAAATGGTTTTTTATGTATGAACCTTAAATCATACATAAATTGTTCTTTCTTTAACATATTGTTAAACTCATAGTTTTATAAATTTTTTGTAGATTTCTCACAATTTTTTACATAGACAATTATGCTGTCTATGATGGGAATAGTTTTGCTTTTTCCTTTCTGATCTACATGTCTTTTTTAAATTTTATAAACCCTGTCTTGTTCCCAATCTCAGTCTGTCACCATTAAGTATGATATGAGCTGTAGGTTTTTCATAAATGTCATTTATCAGCTGGAGGAGATTCCTTCTATTGCTGGGTTGCTGAGAGTTTTCTGTTATGGATGGATACTGAATTTTATCAAAAATATGTCTGCATCAATTGACATTTTTTTTTTTTAAAGATTATTGATTTGAGAGGAGGATGGTGAGAGGGGCAGAGGGAGAGAATCACAAGCAGAGTCCCCACTGAGTGCAGAGCCTGATGCTGGGCCCAATCCCACATCCCTGAGATCATGACCTGAGCTGAAATCAAGAGTCAGATGCTCAACCGATTGAGGCACCCAAGTGCCCCACCAGTTGACATCATTGTGTGAATTTTCTTGTTCAGACCGTTAATATGGTAGATTAATTGCATTTATTGTTTTTTTTTGTACTGAACCGACCTTGTGGTTATTATTTTTAATATATTTATGAAATACAGCAATGTTTATATATCTTAATATATTGACACATATTTAAAAATAGTTTTCAGGATTTCTGCATCTAGGTTCATCAGGGACATTGGTCTATAGTTTTCTTGTAGTATCTTTTCTAGTGATTCTGGTCTTGTAAAAAAAGAAAGGAAAGAAAGAAAGAGAAAGGAGGAGGGTGAAGGAAGGAAGGAAATAAATTATTCCCCCACTTGCTTGGGTTCAGGCCACAGGTTCTGACCTGCCTCTTTTAAACTGTGGTTCCAGTGTCAGCTCAGTTTTCAAAGTCTTTGATACAACGTTTAAGGTCAGATTCACACATAAACAGCTCAGGGATGACCCCAGAAGTTCTTTTTTTTTTTTAAGATTTTTATTTATTTATTTGACAGAGACACAGGGAGAGAGGGAACACAAGCAAGGGGTGTGGGAGAGGGAGAAGCAGGCTTCCCGTGGAGCAGGGAGTCCGATGTGGGGCTCGATCCCAGGACCCTGGGCTCATGACCCGAGCCGAAGGCAGACACTTAATGGCTGAGCCATCCAGGCACCCCGACCCCAGAAGTTCTTTTTTTTTTAAAGATTTTTTATTTATTTATTTATTTGAGAGAGAGAATGAGATAGAGAGCATGAGAAGGGGGAGGGTCAGAGAGAGAGGCAGACTCCCTGCCGAGCAGGGAGCCCGACGTGGGACTCGATCCCGGGACTCCAGGATCATGACCTGAGCCGAAGGCAGTTGCTCAACCAACTGAGCCACCCAGGCGCCCCTGGACCCCAGAAGTTCTTAAATAACATTTTGCACTTGCTTTGCCAGGCTCTTCATTTTCCCTGACCTCCCAAGTACTTTCTAGTTCCCTGGGGCTTTCCTTTTTGGTCATCCAGCTAAAAGCTGGGGCTCCGTCACCTCACTTTGCTATGTACTTTCTGTGACTGTGCCCATATCTGGGGCCAAGTCAAGAGAAGACAGCACGTGCCCAGGGGACATGTGTCCATCACATGGGATTGCTGCCTACCGAGGGAACTGTACCTATTAGTACCTTGTACAAACATTAAAAAGAACAAAGTAAAGCCAATATGTACATTCTTTATTGTCTTTTTTCAATTTTTTAATTGAAAGGAAGTGACAGAACCACTTTGGGACCCGAAAGGAAGGAATAGAGCAACTGGAGAACAATAAAACCTTGGGCTTTACCCTGTCTACTCCCTTAGTCTGGCCCTACTGGGGCCATAGCCCCGCTGATGGGAGAGCAAGGTTCCCTCCCCCAGAGCTGTAGGGGACCACCAGCCCCTGTTGCCACTGCCGTCACTACTAGGAGACCCCTTTCCCACTCCTCAAGTCGGCACTAGAGGATTGCCCTGGAGCGCTCTCTGCACCTGATACCCTCTTCCAGGTTTGGGGCTACCGAGCTCAGGCTGAGGAATACCAGAGGACAGGTGGTCAGCTCCTTCCCAGTTGAGTTGAACTTCCAATTCTGATCTTCTTCCCCAGTCCACCTGCCACTGTGTACTTCTTAAAGTCTTCCAATACCTGCTCCATTCATGCTGTCCAGGGTATACGGTAGCATTCAGTGAGATGGGGTGGGGGATGTCTACCCCATCTTACCCAGAACCAGATCTTCCACTTCTATCCAGATGCTTGATACTGAAGAGCAGTGACCAAAGCCACTTAGAATTAATGAATTACCAGAAGTTACCAAAAAGTGTGGCACAATGCTGGAGAAGGAGAAATGAGAGAAAAATAATGACCCCTTACCTTTAATAATGGTGTTTGTGAAATGTTATATAATGGGAACTTTAACCTTCTTTTATACTACTTCTTATAGTCACTAAAGAATTTGAACCTACAAGAATCATAATCCTTCTGATGACTTTTTGCCTCCTCTGCCTTCCATCATTAATTTTAACCAGAAACAAATAGAAGCAAAGGATATTTTTTAATTAGTAGGTAGATATTGCTTTTTATAAATACCATCATCATTTTTCCTCAACCAGACTTGATTCTGATATTATTTAAAGTGTTTTCATTTGGGGGCTCAGTCAGTTAAGTGTCTGACTCTTGGTTTCAGCTCAGGTCATGATCTCAGGGTTGTGAAATCAAGCGCCACATCGGGCTCTGTGCTGGGCGTGGAGTCTCTTCCTCTCTCTCTGCCCCTCCCTGCCTCTCTCTCCCTCCCTAAAAAAATAAGAATGAAAAAAGTTTTCATTTCTACCTAAAATTTGAAATATAGTTTAAGTATTTAAAACAATTAAAATTATAGTATATACCCTATGTGCAAAAGCCAGTCTGAGTTCTCATATAGTCCAGACAAATTTTCTCTATTTTCTGGGAACAGGGAACTGCTCTCTAACCTTCTATCTTATGCTTTCCCCTTTCTCTCACGTCCCATCCCCCTTTCTTGCCTAGAATGTGCATCATGTATGAGATCCAGAAAATTTAGGGCAAGATTTTTTTTTTTTAAAGATTTTATTTATTTATTTGAGAGAGAGAATGAGATAGAGCATGAGAGGGGGGAGGGTCAGAGGGAGAAGCAGACTCCCTGCTGAGCAGGGAGCCTGATGCAGGACTCGATCCTGGGACTCCAGGATCATGACCTGAGCCGAAGGCAGTCGCTTAACCAACTGAGCCACCCAGGCGCCCTAGGGCAAGATTTTTAAATTCCTTCTGAAACAGGAGATTAAAGGAGAGAGAGAGAGAGAGACCATTTTAGAATAAATGAATGTGAATTTAGACCCTACCTGGGACTTTTCTTCCCTATAGTATTTGTTTTACAGTGGTGCACGCCTATATATGATATGAACACTGACAACAGAATTTCTCTACTACCTGGTTGGAAAAGTACAGTATAATTTTGGAAACATCAAAGGGCTGGGATAGGGTCTGTCACTAAGAATATACTACATTGTTCCACCTTTCCAGAAAATTCTAACCATGATTCCCACCGAAGAAGAGAAGCAGAAGATCCAGGAGGCGCAGCTGGCCAACCCTGACGTGCCACTGGGCAGTGCTGAGCAGTTCCTCCTCACGCTCTCCTCCATCAGCGAGCTCTCGGCTCGGCTCCACCTCTGGGCATTCAAAATGGATTATGAAACAACAGAAAAGGTACACCCTTAAGAAGGGAGTTAGCCAGCCCTCACCCCCAGTGTTGAGAAAGTCAGTTTTGTATTGGTGAAGGTAGTGAGGTATCATTCTTGAGTGAGGGTTTGAAGGGCAAGTTGATTATGATGAGGTTGTGACTACACTGAGTGATTGGCAGCCTGGCAGTGAGGCATTTTTCTCCAGTGGCGGCCTGGAGAAAGCCTCAGATGCTTGCTTCAGGGTACCAGATGACTGGTTAAAAAAATTTTTTTTTAATTTTCTATGTAAACTCATTGTAAAAATTTGGAAAACGTAGAAATGCACAATATAGAAAGTGACTTATAATCCTTCCACCTGATGACAGTCACCTAAACTGCCATTGTCCGTGGCCATTAGCCTGGCAGAGTCACTTTGAGAATCTCTATAGGAAGCTGAGGATGAACTACTCTAAGAGGTTGAGAGGAGAATAGAAGGAAAGGGACCTTAACAGTGAAGTCATGGGAAGATTCATCTGAGCAAGAAGTGGAAGGAGCAGGTGTCTTCTGGACTGGGGAAATGGGAGTATTTTTACAGGCTGAGCAGAAGGAACCAGCAGAGAGGAAAAAGATGGAAGGTGAGCTGGAATGAGCTTAATTGAGAGAAAGTGCCCGAAGGAGACCGATTTAAAGCATAGGAGAGCCTGTAAGGTCTCCATCCTCTGGCAAAGGAGGCAGCAGGGTTTTATCCTGAGGACCAGATAGGTGGCAGTGGGTGTAGGGGCATCAGGAGGGAACCATGGTATTTGAATTCATTCAGAAATCAAGTGAGGATGAAGAGATACAGGACTGCTGAGGTGACTTGGTGTGACGTAGTCTCAAAACCAGTGTGGAAGTCTGAGAGAGTGGGAGTTACGTTACGAAGGCAGTGGCAGTAATGAGTATGGCAGTCTTCTAGAAAGTAACCAGGGCTAAGAAGTGGCCAGCCCCAGAGTGCCCAGAGGGGAGGTCAGGAAACCTGAGGGGTCCAGGGACAGTGAGGGACAGTTTCTAGGGTCATCTGCCTAGAAGGAGAAAGAGAAGAGGAAGACCATGGTCCAGATGCAGAAGGTACATGCAAAGGAAGTAGAGAGAGGGGAGGGTGGTCTAAGGGTCCTGCCTGAGCTTGGCAGATGGGCAGGAACAGGGGGAGACTTGTCACCCCAGCACAGATAGCCACACATACCCATTTGGTCTCCACTGAGGAGACTTTGAGGACTAGACTTCTCCGCTGCCTTTTGGCACTTTTCCATACTTAGCAGCATGGACCCATCACATGGGACTGCCTTATACCAAGGAGAACTCCACTTGGTTACCTTGTACAAAAGTTAAAAAGAACAAAGTAAAGCCAAAATGTGCATTCTTTATCATCACCTTGCAACTTTTTTTAATTGAAAGGAAGTGGCAGAACCACTTTTGGATCTGAAGGAAGGAATAGACCAACTGGAGAACAATAAAACCTTGGGCTTTATCCTGTCTACTCTCTTAGCCATTGGGAACTTTCTAAATGGAACTAATGTAAGTGTTTTATATCCCTTATTCTCCTGCCTCCCTTGTCACAAAATCCCTGCCCTTCATTTGCTGAGGGAGGTTGTACCTCTGGTCCTCCAAAGCACAAATGAAGCAACTTTTGTTGCTGGAAAATCTAGAAGGAATTTTGTCCTTATCAGGGTCTGTCTATTTGAGTCTGTATCTTGCTATTAAATAAGAAAATTTAGAAAAATAAGCACCCTGTTCCTTACGTGCTTGGCTGCTTTCAAACCTGACACTGGAGAGAATTTCTCCCACCTCCCTCCCCCATTTTTTCCTGAACTTATCGCTCAAATATTTGTACTTATGCACATTATAAACCAACTTAAAAAAAAAATTGGCCTGTCTTTGGTCAAGAAGTAGGAAAGTAGAGGGCAAAGAGAGAAAGAAGTTGTAGATACCCAGATGGCAGAAAGCCAGCCCCACAGCTCCCTGACTTAGGGGTAGAGGCCTGGGACAGCTTGTGGCTGATGGGCTGTGGTGGAAAAGGGCTGGAGGCTCATTTCAGGCTCAGTTGTAGCTGGTCCATATGTGGTCAGCTAAGGGTGATGGAACATGTGGCCTGAGGAGCTCTAGTCACAGAGGAACTAAATATTAGGCTACACCAACAGGGCATTGATTCTAGCCCTTTGTGCCTTTCTGGGAGCCTGTGTAAAACTTATTTTCGTCTTTTATTTAATGTTCACCAAACAGGCCAAAGCGTTTGAGTTAAGCTACCTCGAGAAGGTTCCAGAAGTCAAAGATACCGTGCACAAGCAATCGCTTCTCCACCACGTGTGCACCATGGTGGTGGAAAACTTCCCAGACAGCTCTGATCTGTACTCCGAGATCGGGGCCGTCACCAGGTCAGCCAAGGTACGTCCACAGGCGCAGAGGAGTGGGTCATGCCTTTCCCTCAGATGTTGGATCTTTGTCAGTCAGCTCTGAGGAACATAGGCTCTGTTAAGTAAAAACATCCAAGTGCTGCTTGCATCCCTTGCTCTAGGTTTTGTGGATATGACTTGTCTGATGCCGTTTCTAATGAGCTTTTAAGATCCTTTTCCCATCTCTGGTTCTCCGTCAGATTCTTTCCTACTGAGCTATGTGAGGCAGGTCCGCCGTCCCGGTCCTAAGCCCTGCATCCGCTGTGGAGCAGCGTTACTCACCAGGCCTGGAGTCTCCCGAGTATGAAAAGTTCTCCACTTGCCTTGGGTGGGCAAAAATGTCACAACGATGCAATTTGGCTCCTCCTCAGACTTCCACAGGACCCTGCAGTGAGGCGTGGAGCCAGGAAAGAGGGCACCTGGCCTTCTGCTCCCCCGTATTGGCTGGCTATTCCTACGATCTTACACAGAGGGAACAGTTTTATAGGGCTGTAAACAGTATATAGCTTTGGCCTCTCAGCTGCAAACTCTTAAATTCAGTGCACACTTAAGATCTTCATGAACTTGTGGTTTATTAGAAAAGAGACCGTTGCAATAGCTGGACTCCCAGCTGCCCCACTTGCAGGAGCATCACTGAGGCTGAAAAACCCCCGAGGAATCCCCAACTCAGCACAGCTGGACGATGTGAGGGTCTCGGGAGCAACAGGAAACGCATGGGGAAGGGCTGAATAGGGCAACAGGAGTCAGGCTAGTGTGTGGGAAACTTCTGGAAACCCAGCCTGGGCAGGCTGAGGAGCTGAAAGCAGACGACCTTTAGTTCTGGGACACTCTGGACCCTAGTATAAGAAGAGGAGAGAGAGTGGTGGGCAGTGGGGAAGGGGCCCCCTGAAGTCTCCTTCATGGAACTCTCTCTCACCACCTTCTCCCACAGAACTGGCTTGTGGGGCCCCAGGGGCTAGGACCCTCCTTCACCCACCTCAGGAGCAACAGGCCGGCAGCTGCCAAGTACAGCAAGCAGGGGGCCCTGGGCCGGCCTGACAGTGGGCCTGCCTCATGGCAGAAGGAGGCATGGCCAGCGATCCCCCAGCTCCAACAGCTGACCGCAGGCTTCTGACAACACAGACTCCTTTACTTCACAGGCACCCTTCCTGTGTTTACTCAGTGCCAGGCCCTGTTCTGAAGTCCTTATGAGTATCACATCAGTATCCTGACCAAGACCCAAAGCCCTTCTGCGTGTGGCAGCTGGGGGTCCTCCAATAGCTGCTCTGACACCCGCCGTGAGCACCTTCTCAGAAGGCAGTTTGTTAGGAATACCTCTATCTGAGACAGAGTCTGCTACGTATCTGCAGTCATATTTGTCCTGTTTCCAGACCCACACAGAACAAATCAGTTCCTTAGTTGTATGTGGTCCTTTGTTCTTTCCTAGGGCCGCCTTCTAGGTGGAGCCTGCTTAGAACAAAAGCAGCCTGGCCTAGGAGTCCTGACACCAGCCTGGCCCCCAGTGACTGCCCCAGTGCCCCCCAACCCTGCCCCAGTATCAGGCCTTTCCCAAAGGGTGTTCAGTTTTTAGTTAAGTAATTAACAAAATAACTTTTCCTTATGCAAAGATTGGCTACACAAGCCAAAAGTGCAGGTCGATTTTACCTATTAACGGTGGTAGTTGCTAATGATGACTGTTGACCCAGCTCTCTGTGACTTGCAAGAGGGCATCTACCACTTCTCAGTCTTTACTCCCAAAGCATTTGGGGGTATTGAGGGGTCCTTCTGTGTAGACAGGCACAAAATAAGCCTCAGGAAACCTCAGCCCTACTAGCATTCGCTCCATCCCCTGGTGTGTCTCCCGTGGGGCCTCAGCACTGCAGCCCCCAAGGGGCAGGCTGCTCTGGCATCTGCAGGGTAGCCGTGTCCCTGAGCTGTCCTACAGCGTCCCAGGCTGACTTGGTAAGGTTTGACTGCTTCATAGCACAGTTCATGGGGGCTTCCTACACACGAAAGTGGCCCGTGTGGATCAGTCCTCAGGAGAGGTCTTCCTGGCAAGCACTTCCTTCTCAAAGAAGGCGGCCAGGCCAGCGCTGTCTCTGGGGTGGAATTTTTTAGGGGCAAATCTAGGCTTACAGCATGCTGGTTGAGAACTTAGACTCTGGAGCCAGAGAGATTTGGGTTCAGATCCCAGTTCCACTACTTAGAGCTGTGTGGTCTCTCACAAGCTACTTCGCCTCTCCTGTGCATCCGCTTGTCCCCTCCCAAGTGGAGCTAGTAACAGAACCTGAGGTCAGGGGATAATTGTGAAGACTCAGGTGGCCTGGGCCCATGGCCTCTGGCCGGGCAGGCAGCCGGATGACGCAGCCTTCCAACCCCCTCCAGAGAAGCTACATTAAGCTCAACCCTCAAATCGCACTTCATCAAGAGCTTCCCCACCTGGCTTCAGTTGGCAGTCGGCTACTTTCTCCTGCCCCCACCTTAAGGGCTCACGGTGGACTCTCTTCCCCGGAAAACCATCTCTTACTCGGCGTCCGCCGCCGCGCTATGCAAGCATCGCCGAGTTAGACTGCGCGGGGCTGCTCGGGGCCTGTCTGAGCGGAACGGAGCTTATTTTATTGTGTATCAGGGAGCTGCCAGATGCAAATGAGGACAGATCCAGGGAGTTAGGATTAGACATATTACAACTGGCTTAAAATCTCCTAGACATAGTACTTGTCAGTCCCAGGTCAGCCGGATCCTTTTCTAGACTTACTCTTTGAACTGTTTAGTGCTTTTCTAACTCTACATTTTTTTTCCTTCTTGGCTGAACACCTGATTTTTTTTCTCAGCTCCACTGTATCCTAGGAAAGTGAAGCTTTTTCTACTCTGGACCCAGAATTCCTTTGGTTTCAGGCAAATTATTTTTCCCAAAGTCCCACGAACCCCCTGCTTACCTGAATCCCGGGGGTCCGCCTAAACTTGCCTTCTGTTTTTGGTTCTTCAGCACCCAAGAAACCCAGGACTTGCCCTGTCTTGCCTGGCCCCCAGGGCATCCGTTGTGCTCAGCTTGGCTTCATCCCGTCTGGTGATAGATCTTCTGACCTTCCTTGACTTGATCCCCTCCATTGTCTCGTGGAGGGCAGGACCACTCCAGCAAATGCCCTGGGCACTCCCATTCAGGCTCACATCCCTTGACCTCTGTCATCTAAGCAAGGCGCCTCACCTCCATGCATCTGCTTTCTCCCTCTGACCTTGATTTGCCCAGCGTTCGCCTTCTCCCGCCAACTCCTGCTCTGCATCTACTTTTGTGCCCTCAGTCTCCTCCCTAAAGCTCACCTATTTATCTGTTTCTGCCTCCCTCCCCCCCACCTGCTTTCTCAGTTTCTTTCCCCTGTTCCACAGCCCTGACGAACTCTTTGATTCACATAATTTCTAGTCTAGAAATTCAGTAAAAGCATCACTTTAGAAAGCCTCATTTCAGGCTACCTCAGTTAATCCAGACTGTTTCCACTTCCCTGAAGAACACAGTGGGAGCTGTTCACATCTGTTCTTTGCACACATGGCTTGCATCTGCCAGCAAGACCTCTCTCTCTCTCTCTCTCTCTCTCTCACACACACACGTGTGTGCGCGTGCACACGCATGCCTGTGGGTTCTGTACATCCTCAGCGTTTGGTCTGTACACCTGTCTATACAATGAGCCTCCTTGAGAACAGCAACTTAGTCTCATTCAACATCTGTCTTTGCATTCTCGGTGCCTGGTATAGGACCTGACATCCACCAGTTTCTCCCTGGGTGTGGGTCAAATGAATGAATGGGTGGAGAAATAAAATTTGTCACACAGTGTAAAAGAGATCACTGTGAAGAGACGCCATCCGCCACTGAGCCGGCCCCACCGTATTAGAACCATCCCTGTATGACGGGTGTGTTCCTGTAACCCTAAGTGAAAAATCATCTCTGAAGAACAAGAGTGCTCTGAAAAATTTTATGAGACATCTGCTCAGTTCATCTTGTACTGGTTCCTTGATATCATGTTTTAATTTACAGTTCCCAAAGACTTCCCTAAGATTTCTTTCCAAATTGGGGGTGGGTGAGTGATACTTTCATTGGGTTCATTGGGGGGAATAGCTTTATCACTAAATAATTTGATGTCAAGATAATGACAAATACACATGTGGATGATTTTTAAGCCATAAATATGTTTGTATTTCAAGATGTCAATTTGGTTTTGATGATTGTTTCTCCCGGAGGCAGTTGAGTTTCCTGGTTCAGGTTGGCGTCCGCTTGTTTCAGTGCATTTGCCATCATTCTCCCTCTGATTTTCAGGTTGACTTTGATCAACTTCAGGATAATTTATGTCAGATGGAAAGAAGATGCAAAGCTTCATGGGATCACCTCAAGGCAATTGCAAAACATGAAATGAAACCAGTTTTAAAACAGCGAATGTCAGAGTTCCTAAAAGACTGTGCAGAGCGAATTATAATTTTAAAGATTGTCCATCGAAGAATAATGAACAGGTAAGTGGAGGAAGGAACTAAGGGCAACACCTCTACAGTGGCATGTTGGAAACAGTCCACAGGCCAAGATCTGAAGGTTAAGTTTACAAAAGTTGTACTGTAAGTTCCGGGTACATAGAAAGTACACCTTTGCACTTGTTTGTTTCATGGGCATTTTTCTTACACACACCCCCCAGTAATATAATGCCATTGAATTTTGAGGTTGGAAGGAATCTCTGAGATAATGTGATCCAAAAATCCCATTGGATCGGGAATTGCCTCGCTCAGCTCTCTGACAAGTTGTATCTCTGCATCTGCTTGAACAGTTCTGCATGCATACGGCACATGTCCTTGCGAGGCAGCTTGACTTGTTAGAAAAGCTCCTTTGTATAATCTACAGTGTTCCCTCCTCTCTGGGACCTTCCACTTGCTGATTCTCCGAGGCTGCTGTGCAGCAGCCTGCCTAAATGAGGCCTGGGCCCCCCACGGCTGCCACCCTCTGGACCAGCCGCCCTTAGAGTCCTGGGACCCAAGAGGACCCTGGGAGACATGCAGGGCTGGATGAGGCCTTGCTTGCCAGCAGGGAGGCTAGCTGGGGTCTAGGAGCTGGCTGGGGTCTGCTCCATAGCAGTCCCGGGCTGGCTTACCTGTAAGCAGTGGCAGGACCAAGACCAGAACCTGGGTCTTCTGACTTCCTGGGCCAGGCCGTTTCTACCACCAGAGTATCTTTGTGGTATCACAGAGTACGGTTGTAGGTACCCCGGCCTGGCCTTTGGGGTTCGAATGCTCTGTTCCGGGCCTTCCTGAGTAGATGAGCAGGTCTCTAGACCTGCAGGCTGTGGTCCACCTGGAGCAGGTGCTCTGGTGACGGGACTTCTGAAAGAGGCCTCATCGAGGTTCTGTGAAGGGAGCCCTCCCCTTAGGGCCTTTCCCAGAGACCTACCCCTCTCAGGTACATTCCCAGGCCAGTGTCTGAGCACTTGATTATTTTTTTAAACAGAGGGGCGGTATTTTCATTTATCCCTCTCTGTTTTGTATTTTTTTTATTAACTTTTTCTCTCTCCCCTTCCCTTCCACCCTCCTTTAACCTTCTTTTCTCTTTCCTTCCTTCACCCTCCTTGAACCCCCCAGCACTTTAATAACCTAATTGTCTTGTCTGCCTCCGAGCTTTTACCCACCTTGTGCCATTTGCTGTTTTAGTAACTGTATACCTCCTGGGTCTTGATCCAGACTGTTGTAGGGCAGAGAAGGCGGTGGTAGTCTTTAAATGTTAGCCAGGACAAGAATAAGGAACAGAATCTTCCCTCCAGGTTGACGACTGCCCATTACTCAGTACTTCTGGAATTCAGTCGTAAACCCCTCTCACTGCGCTCCACCTTGACCTCACAGGGCCCTGTGGAATGGAGGGACTTATCAGAGATTTGGTTAGATTTCTTAGTGAAATCAAAGTACACTATGCTTTTAACATGTTTAAAAAGTAGAGGCAGGGAATGTGAGCTGCTTTGGCCCTCTGTGCTTCGTATGATACGAGCAATTTCCACCTTAAAACTGCTCAAATAAACAAATAGTTTCCATTTGGAATGTCCTGAAACTGGAGCAGTTTTCTGAAAGTCTTGTAAAGCTGTTAGGCCTGATCACATTAGCCATTTTATCCCAGACAGGTGAAAACTCATTTTGGTGATACAGCTATTCCTTAAGCTATAGGCTCGTGTGTGTGTGTGTGTGTGTGTGTGTATAAGATGCATATAATGTTTGCTCTGATTGTCCTATTCTCCCTGGTAAGCTGGTCACCCAAATGATGGTTGCTCTTGCATGACCGAGATCCCTGTCTACTCACTGGTTCCTGTCCCACTGGGGATGACCAGCATGAGCTAGGAATCGTGGGCAGTAAAAGGGCCATGGCTAAAGCGTGGGTCCAGGTGGTGGCCAAGCCAAAGCGCCTAAACCATAGAACCCTGGCTTCAAATGAAGTTGGTAGCAAGAACGCGGTATGTAGAAGTGATGGAGGTAGGAATATCTTGTTGAAACGGCCATGGGGGCCTGAGAGCCCCAGAGGCTCTGCTTCCTCTTTCCCTCCCCAACTACCAACAGTTCCTGGGAGCATCGCCTGTGACTGCTCTGATCTAACACGTTCCCCTTACACATTGGGCAACTGAGACCCAGAGAGGAGTAAAACCCTAGTTGAGGTGGGTACAGGTAGACCAGCCTAAATAGAAGACTTCACATCAGAAAGCTGGAAATAGCTAGGCCTTCATCTTTTTTCCTCACCTGCAAGTGTAAGAGTTATATTTTTATCTGTGTAATTAGAAATCCATTTAATAGGGCACTTTTAAAAAAATTTTTTTATTGTTATGTTAATCCCCATACATTACATCATTAGTTTTAGATGTAGTGTTCCATGATTCATTGTTTGTGCATAACACCCAGTGCTCCTGCAGAATGTGCCCTCCTCAATACCCACCACCAGGCCAACCCATCCTCCCACCCCCCTCCCCTCTAGAACCCTCAGTTTGTTTTTCAGAGTCCATCGTCTCTCATGGTTCGTCCACCCCTCCGATTTCCCCCGCTTCATTCTTCCCCTCCTACTATCTTCTTCTTTTTTTTTTCTTAACATATATTGCATTATTTGTTTCAGAGGTACAGATCTGAGATTCAACAGTCTTGCACAATTCACAGCACTTACCAGAGCACATACCCTCCCCAGTGTCTATCACCCAGTCACCCCATCCCTCCCACCCCATCCCCCACTCCAGCAACCCTCAGTTTGTTTCCTGAGATTAAGAATTCCTCATATCAGTGAGGTCATAAGATACATGTCTTTCTCTGATTGACTTATTTTGCTCAGCATAATATCCTCCAGTTCCATCCACGTCGTTGCAAATGGCAAGATCTCATTCCTTTTGATGGCTGCATAATATTCCATTGTATATATATACCACATCTTCTTTATCCATTCATCTGTTGATGGACATCTTGGCTCTTTCCACAGTTTGGCTATTGTGGACATTGCTGCTATAAACATTGGGGTGCATGTGCCCCTTCAGATCACTACATTTGTATCTTTGGGGTAAATACCCAGTAGTGCAATTGCTGGGTCATAGGGTAGCTCTATTTTCAACTTTTTGAGGAACCTCCATACTGTTTTCCAGAGTGGCTGCACCAGCTTGCATTCCCACCAACAGTGGAGGAGGGTTCCCCTTTCTCCGCATCCTCACCAACATCTGTCGTTTCCTGACTTGTTAATTTTAGCCATTCTGACGGGTGTGAGGTGGTATCTCATTGAGGTTTTGATTGGGATTTCAATAGGGCACTTTTTGAAAGAAGCAGTTGTCCCGCAGACACTGCTCTAAGGTTCTCAGGTGTGAAGGTTATCTGGCTTCTGGGGACGAACTCAAACCTTCACAGATAGCAGAGTTGCAGATCTGTTCTCATGACACTCACACGTGCAGAGAGCATAACTTTTGCTTGCTTCACTGTTCAGTCCAGCTGCTTCATGACCCACTGCCTGGTGGGGTAGCAGTCTGCTGACCTAGCCGATAATGTAAACAGCTAAACTCTGAGTCTCCTGAATGTGTGATCTTCAAGAGTTCGACTCGTCCCTGCTACCCCTCTCAAAGTTGGCCTTGGGGAAGAACAGTGATTTCTAGAGCTCAGTGGTGAAGAAGGGGACAGGTTCCTGGATGGAGCCATCTGGAACCTCACAAGCCTCCCATGTGGACAGGCCGGGCTGGCCTCTGCTGGCACCCCCTGCTGTGATTGGCAGCTGAAGGGACAAGTGGTCAGGTCTCCCCTCTCCCTGCTCCACTCATCCCCTCAGACCCTTAGGCTCTCTGCTCACACCCTCAGTGTTCCCTAGGGTCCACTATATACCACGCAGGATCCTGTGAGGCCCGATGAGTCTGGCCAGACCCTCCTGCTTCCTCATCTTACCACGCTGCTCTTTGCACTCTGCCAGGGGTGCTCTGTTTGGGCCTGGAACCCTCTGTCTTGCACAGGGACCCCCTGGTGGGACAGAAATCCTTCTTGGCCTCAGCACCCTTAGCCTCTCAACAGACCTCTCTCCACTCCAGGGCCTCATTGGAGAGAGATGAGAACCCACATCTAGCTACCCACCTTCCTGTCTGGCCCTCCCTTAGTTATTCCACTGGGTCTCCACTTGGTAAAGGGGCAGATAAAAGAACTTAGACAATCCTCTTTAGGTAAAACTCAGCTTTCCAAACCGTTGCATGAGTAAGAACATCTCGTTCTGCATGCCTGAACGTGCATATTCCCCTTTCCTTTCATGCTGCGCCACCGCCCCCAGCGGCCTCGTCCCACTCCGTGGCTGAACAGGCATGCTCACTCGCTCCCGGAGACTCGTTGGGCTGTTACGCACAGGGTGGTGGGTGCTGGCACGCAGGGACCAGTGCCCGAAGGCCTCCGGAGAACTCCGCAAGGGGCTGGCACTCCAGGGGGAGAGATGGGGAGACAGGTGACACCCACACTGGCTTCCTGGGCCCCAAATTCCACCCCTCCCCTTCTTGGGCCGGATCCCATAATCATTGGCACACTTGAGGAAAAGGGTGGATGATGGGACAGAGCAAAGAGACTGATTGATTGTCCCCTGGATTTTTCTTGCATACGCTATCCTGTGCTAACACATCATAGATCATAGATGCTATATCCACTCTGTAATGTCCGGTAGTAACTTTTTAGGAACTGCCAGACTTTTCCATAGCAGCCGAACCATTTTATGTTCCTACCTGCTGCTGTATAAGGGCTCTAATTTCTCCCCATCCTCACCAACACTTGTCACTGTCTGTGGTTTTGATTTGCATTCCCCTAATGACTAGTGATATGAAGCAAATTTTCATGCACTTATTGGCTATTTGTGTATCTTTTTTGGAGAAATGTCCATTCACATCCTTTGTCCGTATTTCCTTTGTCTTTTCAGTGTCGGGTTGCAAGATTTCTTTGTATATTCTGGATACAAATCTCTTATCAGATGTATGATTTGCAAATTCTCTCCCATTCCATGGGTTGTTTTTTCACTCTTGATGGTGGTCTTTGGAAACACCAAAGTGTTGAATTTTGATCAAGTCGAGTTTATCTATTTTTTTCTTTGGTTGCTGATGGTTTTGGTGTCACATGTAAGAAGGAAATCATTGACTAATCCAAAGTCATGAAAACTTACAGTCTGTGTTCCTCTAAGAGCTTTATAGTTCTAGCTAAATTTTCTGACTTTAAACAGCATTTTTTTTTCGGCCCCTTTATTTACAAGTTGTATGTGTTACTTTATTATTCTTCATACAAAGAATAAGCCCATTTCCCTCACTTGAAAAAAAAAAAAAAACCGAAACCCCTATTCAAACTGTACATATTAGACGATCAAAGACAAAAATAGTTGTCCACAAATAGTGGGATCATTTATAGAAGACTGGTCTACATACAAATGTCCCTCTGTCTCCTAATATCTTCTTTCTCATTTCCTGATAACTGAAAATGGTGTACATGTTTGCTTATTTAATTTCCTTTACAAAATGTTTAAGTCCATAAAATCCAATAATTTTTAATTTACAAAGTTAAATAGCTGAAATTTATTTTGTGCTGCTGTGTGGTGTTTCCTAATAAAATTAAGATTGTATGTGGGGCGCCTGGGTGGCTCAGTCAATTAAGCATCTGACTCTTGATTTTAGCTCAGGTCATGATCTCAGAGTCATGAGACTGAGCCCCATGTTGAGCTCCACACCAGGCATGGAGCCTGCGTAGGATTCTCTCTCTCCCTTTCCCTCTGCCCCTCCTCCCTCCCCCCACTCATTTGTGCACACTCTCAAAAAAAAAAAAAATTGTATGTAATATGAAAAAATATTTCAGAATAATTACTCACAGAAAACTTAATCAGCATTTTTACAAACCATCAGTTAACAATTCATATGATTGTGTTTATTCCAATAGTCATTAAAGCACGTTCTCAAGGAATTGCTAAGCTTTATTTCTGTATTCCGTATTCATTTCTTACATAACCTAGAAACTTGTGCAGTTATTTTCTTTAAAATAGTGCTTTATCCTTTTTCTTACAAAAGCTTTGCGCATACATTTTAGAAAAACATTAAAACACTTATAAGCAAAAAGAAAACAGTAACTAATCTCCTAAAATCCTACCACCTAGACATCTTCCATCAGTGAGAAAGTGAGTTGAACTTGACTTCTGGTTGAATTTTTCACTCAAGAAGACTCTACAACCCCAGAGCCCCAGGAATGAAGAACAATGCTTGCTGGATTGGTTTCGTGCTGAAAGTTTTTAGACAGTTGGTTTTTGTTCCTTAGAGCCAAAGTCATCACCACTATTGGGTTTTTCATTGCAGGTTCCATTCCTTTTTGCTCTTTATGGGTCACCCACCTTATGCAATTCGGGAAGTGAACATAAACAAGTTCTGCAGGATCATTAGTGAATTTGCACTGGAGTATCGCACCACCAGGGAAAGGGTTTTGCAGCAGAAACAGAAACGGGCCAACCACAGAGAGAGAAATAAGACCAGAGGGAAGATGATCACCGACGTAAGTTCCATGAACTCCATCTCTTTCTGTCATTTATGGTGAAAATAGATCGACCCCCACAGTTTAGGGACTGTGCTTTTTTTTTTTTTGACTGTGGAAAAAAATGCCATCTTTTTATTTTTTATTTTATTTTATTTTAATTTTATTATGTTATGTTAGTCACCATACAGTACATCATTGGTTTTTGATGTGGTGATCCACGATCCATTGTTTTCATATAACACCCAGTGCTCCATGCAGTACATGCCCTCCTTAATACCCATCACCGGGCTAACCAATCCCCCCTCCTCCCTCCCCTCTAAAACCCAAAGACTGATTCCTGCTGAGCCCATCCCCTGCCACAGGGGGGCAGGGCAACTCCGCCCAAACAGGGTTGCCTGAGTAACAGTGCGGCAGACCCCTCCCGCAGAAGACAGGCTGGGAAAACAAGAGGCCAGCAACCCTGAGGTCCCAAGAAAACAGGTGCAAAAATGCCATCTTTTAAAAAGTGCTCTTAAACTCTTCCTCTCCTATTACTGTGAAAATCTGCTATATGACATACGTGGGACAAATACATGTAAATTAAGGATGTGTGGCTGGTGGAGGAATTTTGACCCATGTTGGGGTGTTGTAGGATGTGGTGTCATTAAAGGCTTGATTCCATTTTCAAACTCTGGGATGCGCATATTTGCAGAAGAAAAAAATATAGAAGATAATGCCACTTATCCTAGGAAGACAGATATACTGATTTGGGAATTGATTCAGGATTTTAATCGTCATAGCAATGCTATACAACCAGTCAGTTGACGCATGGACCACCCATTCGAGGCATCTGAATTGAGAAATCATGGATGTGGTTGCTCAAAGACATAACCTGAGGGGTTCTTGGCAGTCCCTTGGGTCAGAGAATATTCAGGTGGGAAGAGATCCGCAGGACAGTGAATCCAACAGGAGTTCCCTACAGCCCCTTGG
The DNA here is from genome assembly GCF_011800145.1 of Mirounga leonina. Taxonomy (NCBI): domain Eukaryota; kingdom Metazoa; phylum Chordata; class Mammalia; order Carnivora; family Phocidae; genus Mirounga; species Mirounga leonina. The sequence goes on along the minus strand of NW_023270854.1, from coordinate 35,508,576 downwards.
GGGTGGGGGTGGGGGGCTGCAGGCCTATATGCTTCCCCTGCTCCTGGGCTCCCCTCTCCCACCTCAGCCCCAAACTCTGCAGGCCACAAGTGCTGTGGGTATTCAGACGCGAGACGCTCTGTCAATGGAGGGGAAAGGGATGTGTGAAGATGCCAGAGACAAAGACCTACCATGCAGGTGCCTCTTTCTGGCGGGTCTTTATGAAACTTAACCCATCTGTATATGGATCTCAGAAGTACACTGGCTCTCAGTGATATGGAGAATGGGATGGGTAAATGTCCAAGTGATAGAGAGTGCCATCATTCTGGGGGTTGCAAGCCTCACCTGAGCTCAAGTCAGGCAGATTTCTTTGGAGAGGAATAAAATCAGTTCTGCCTTCTGTCTCCAGGTAGGTGTGCATGTTGTAGGAGAAACAGAAGGTGCGTGATTACTGCCCACATTCTTGACGGATGTGGAGACCGGATCCATCATCTTAGAAATTTTGTTGTAATTTTAAGGCATTTCTGAGAACAACCAGGGACTCAGCCCCTCACCATCCCCTTACCCAGACTCCTTGTTCCGCTGGAATTTTCTCACCCCTTAGATCACTTGTCTGCAGAGGGGCTCTTTGTACAGCCCGCTGACAGTTCTGAATGCCAGTGCCACCCACTGAGAGTCTCCCTTCTCCTCTCTTGAAATCTGGGTTCCAGAGGATGTGTAGCCTCCCAGAGGACAGCAACAGGAAGCAAACTGAATCCATCTGGGCAAACTGTGGCCCACTTTTCATTCCAAGGTGTTATTTTTAAAAGTTTTAAAAGGGGCTTCCTCATTTCTGTGGAAGTGAGACACATTGGCAGGTGAAAACTACAAGCCCAATATGTTTATAGTTATGAAAACACAAAAATTTCTTGCCAAATTCTTGAGATTTTTTTTTTTTTACAGATCCCACTAATTTTCAAATTCTGCCCTTCTCTGAAAACATCCAGCTTGCCTATTTATAAACAGGGGTAAATGTTTCTAGAGTTTGAAAAATACTTAAATTCCCATTAAAATGTGGACAAGGCAGGCTTCAGGGTTCATCCTCAACCTAGTCTGGTTTTCGTTGGTCAAAGTGGCATCATTCACGTAGAGAGACTGCCATCTGCTGGAAATTTAGGATATTGTCACTCAAGACAAAGTGTAGAGCTTCTTTTCCCAGCTCTCAGTTTCGCCTGGTGCGCCCAGCGCTGCAGTCACAAGATTATGCCCCAAGGATGTCCTCATGATCTGGTTAGGAAACCACACGTACACAACTTAAACCACTAAAAACAAAACCCAGCAATGGATGGAGTCTCTGGACATTAGAGCTGGAAATGATTTTTAGAGAAAACTGTGTGGCAAATCATTTTTAATATAGATGCTGGGTAAAATGAATGTGGAAGTAGTAGCAATTAAACAGATGATTTTAGAAAAACAACTATTGTTTAAGACACAGTGAAATCTGGGTAAAATCCGAAAGCTCTGCGTTTGGAGTCTGCCCTGTGTCTGCCTTTGTGTGCCTGCCCCTTCTCTTCTTTCTCAAAATCCAGGGGCCCTCCCAGGTAGGAGTCAGTGAGAAATGAAGGGATCCCTCATCCTTGTGCCCTGAGCTAGTTCTAGACAAAACGGTGACATAGACAGGGCAGCATAAGACCACCGTGGCCCTTTCTGCTCTCGTCATACTCAAGATGGGCTGCAAGAACTCAGACTTTCAGTCCCAGGACCTCCACATCAGGGCGCGGTGGGGAGCTCTGTTGACCTTGAAAATGAACCAGGCAGTTATTTTAGCAGCAAAATGAGATTATTCAGGAATGGCAGAGGAATTGCAACTTGGGACATGCAGGCTATGACAAAACCATAGGCAAGTCCAGAGAACTAAGGAGAGGAACATTTCTTTATTGAGCAAAGCGGTCATTGGGAGGGGTTGCTTCCAATGCAAGTCCCTTGGATAAAGGTGAGCGTCCCGGTGGCAGTGGTTTCTCATTGGCTGCGTTGCGGCAGTTTCTCATTGGCTGGGCTGTTGCTAGGTGAGGAGAAAATCTTCATCCCTCTTTGGTCCTTAGGCAGGCTGCTTCCTGTTGGCGGCTGCAATTGACGACGGTAGTAAGGCATGAGGCTCCCCCTCTGGCGTCCTGTTTTAAATGTTTCCTTCAGTTTCGCAGGCGTGTCACCTCAGCTTTGTCTTCTGTAAAAAGGGAATGCTGGTTCCTTTGGGGGATGTCGAGAAGGCTAGAGATTTTGTATATGTAGTACCTTGCACATGGGCTGATGGCTGAGAAAATGCCAACCATCCCGGTTAAATAAATAAGCTCTAAGGTAGACATAAAAATAGAGCAGGACTGAGGTGCCTGGGTGGCTCAGTCCTTAAGCGTCTGCCTTCGGCTCAGGTCATGATCTCAGGGTCCTGGGATCGAGTCCCGCATTGGGCTTCCTGCTCGGCGGGAAGCCTGCTTCTCCCTCTCCCACTCCCCCTGCTTGTGTTCCCGCTCTCGCTGTGTCTCTCTCTGTCAAGTAAATAAATAAAATCTTAAAAAAAATATAGAACAGGACTGTCCTCTCTGGCTGTAGTGCCATTTGCCTGGGGGTGGTATGGAATGTGATGAACCGGAAGCATTTTGTCATTTCAACTCCTGAAAGTTTAGTCAGTTCTCAAAAACCTCATGTCTGATCTGCAGGCCTGGCCTGGTA
>NW_023270854.1:35221504-35505881 GCF_011800145.1 Mirounga leonina | reverse complement strand
TCTGATCTGCAGGCCTGGCCTGGTAACCTCAGTGGAAACACAGGTTACGTTGGGGGTGTATTTAATCTAAAACCAAGAGATGGACATGACCTTCACACTCAATTCATTTTTAGTAAAGGTATTTAAATGTAAATGTATTTAAAAGGTACTTAGAATGGGGTGCCTGGGTGACTCAGTCATTAAGGGTCTGCCTTCGGCTCAGGTCATGATCCAGGACATGATCGAGTCCCACATCGGGCTCAGGTCATGATCCAGGACATGATCGAGTCCCACATCGGGCTCCCTGCTCCAGGGGAAGCCTGCTTCTCCCTCTCCCACTCCCCCTGCTTCTCCCTCTCCCCCTCCCCCTGCTTGTGTTCCCTCTCTCGCTGTGTCTCTCTCTGTCAAATAAATAAAATCTTAAAAAAAATAAAAGGTACTTAAGTTTATCTGGTGGTAATTAAAAGTTGGGCATGACCGCTCATAAAAGCCTCCATGAGGGGCAGGTAAGATTTTTAAAAGAACTGAATTTCATGTTTCTGAGGAGAGCGTAATGGGACCCAGTCTGCTTGGGCAGCTGTTGCCCTTGTTCTGTCTGGCCTGTGTGTGGAAGGATTCATGGAGGCCCAGGCCTGGCAGCCGGGGCAGGGAGGGTTCAAGCACTTGGGCTGAGGGGGGGATAGTAGCTGACAGGGAGCACCAGGCAGGTTGTGGCGGGTTCCTCAGGACGTGGCCAGCCGAGGAGCAGGGCACAGGGCTGGGGTTAGGTCTGTAGTACTCAGGACACCAAGTATGCTGGCTATGCGCCCTGGGGCGGCCTCAGGAGGTTGGTCTGGAGCCCCACAGATTCCTCCTGACTTTGGTCAGAACTGGCCTTGGGGCTGAGAGAGGGAATGTCTGGACACGGGCAGGAGGGCTATGCAGTCAGGGCCTGGCAGGTCCCACATCAGGAGGGTGGACCCTGGTTGTGGTGGCCAATTTCTTTGTTTGGAATTTGGTGTGACATTGAGATGATCTCATCTTTGCTAACTTCTGTACCTTCTAAGAATCCCTTCTGTCTTTTCCGTCCTGTCCTGTCCTCTCGGGTAGACTGATGAAGAGGATGAAGTAGAGGTAGGACTGTTTATAAACATGAAGAATGCCACATTTGACCTTCCCAAGCGTGCTGTAGAGTCCAACCTAACATAAGCAGCATGAGGCCTCAGCACCATCCAGTGCTCTAAACCATGCATGATCGTTTTCTGGTTGCTTTCTGTGTGATCACTAACCTCCTTACACGGGTTCTCATCATAATAGGTATGCCAGGAATCAAAAGGCTAACTGCATTTTCCAAGCCATCCCTGAGTCCCAGGCCCTGTCAAGACTGACAAGTTCAGCTGATCTAATATTGGAGATATTCTCCTCGTATTGGAGAAGTAGACAGGGAATTCTCCCTCCAGCCCCCTGGCCGAGCCTTTTGGCAACCCAAAATGAGAACTGGATTCTAGAATAACCATGGAAAGAGCCCTAAAACCAAAGAAGAAGTGGGACAGTGGCCCTGAAAGTGGTCATCACTCATGGGCAGCCTTTGACTTGTGCCCCTTTTCTCAGCTGGCATCCATTGGATTCATTGGGATTCATGGGTGCAGGGGTGGGAAGGCAGGGGCTCCTCCTCCTGGCTCTGGTGCAGATGGGAGAACCAGAGGCGACATCAGGGCCGACTGGCCCTGGAAGATGAGGGAGCAGTACAGATAGCACAAGCAGATGTGTCCTGGGCTCTGTTACCGTGGCTGCGACACTCGATGAAAAGAGGAAGCCAGCGATCTGTGGGACTGCTCTTTGCACACATTAATCTGACATTCTCTTTCTCATCCAGCTGTTTGGCCTTGTGTACATATGGCCCATTGTGCTGGCATACCTCTTTTACAACATATATGCCCTGATTCTTTGCTCAGCTACAGTTAGAGAATATGATCAGGTCCATGTGATGCGTGTTCCAGCAACCCCATTTCTGGACACAGCCAGAAGCAATGAGTGTTGCCAAACTCTGTTTCAGCATGAATTTCTATGTCCTGTTCTGGTCTGGGCCCTGCAATTGATTCCCTTGGGGCCTTTGGCAAGCCACTGAATCTTCGAGAGCTTCAATTTCCTTCTCTGTCAAGGGATGGGGCTAGCTCTGGAAAGATTCTTCCCAGTGCTTACCATAGTAGGATTTTGTGACTGAATCCCACTTTTTAAATGCTAATATCCTAAGTGATCTATAAGAAAATTTTAACTGCTCTCTGGTACTAAATGAAAAAAAAAATCTCAATACATTTGATTAACTGGGAATATTTTAATTCTCCTATCAGGGCTTTGGTGTTAGAAACAGATGGGATTTCCGAGTTGTTCCCCGGGTTGAGGTCATTTGCCCCTAGCAGGCACCCGCTGCGGGTACTGCGGTGAGTCAGGAGACCCACTGCAGTGGAGGGACGGGTGTGGGCCTTCTGGGACCAGCGCTGTTCTTTCTGATAAGAGAACATCCTGTCCCCATAGGTGTTTGTCATTGGCCCATGCACAACCTTAGGGACCACCGTAGGGAATGTGTTTGCAGAATGCACATAAACAAGAAAGGTTTTCCTCAACGGAAGTTGGCTTTTGGGGGAGTCACCTCCCGCTCTAAGCCCTCCTTTGGTCTTGCAGTCCGGCAAGTTCTCCGGCAGCCCTCCAGCACCCCTGAGCCTGCCGCAGGGCCTGAGCTACGCGGAGGACGCCACGGAGCATGAGAACATGAAGGCTGTGCTGAAGACCTCGTCACCTGCCATGGAAGACACCACCCCGGTGCTGGGCGTCCGCACCCGCAGCCGGGCAAGCCGAGGTGACTCCTGGCCGGGGGGCGCTGGGGGCGGGGGGGCTTCCCTGTCTGGTCCCGTCCCTGTCATGACAGTAGAGGTAACTGTGCCCAGGAGGTATCTGCTCAGGGCTGACGTGCTGACGGAGACCCTTGCCTTCACTCACGTCTCTGGGACTCACTGCAGTACTTCATCTCCAAACCACACGGCGTTCCCACAAGTATAACTTCCTTCACACAAGAGGAGTTATGATTATGAATGGACCCCTATGGGTTAAAGCAGGGGTCAGCAAGCCATGGCCCCGGGCCCAGTTCAGCCAGCCACCTGTGTTGTAAATGAGGTTTTCCCCGGAACACAGCCAGGCGTGGCAGAGTTGAGTGGTTGGGGCAGAGACTGGGGGCCCGTAGAGCCTTGGGTTTTCACTGGATGGCCCTGTGTAGGGAAAGTTTGCGGGATTCAAGCACTGTCCCTTTTTGCCTTTTTAAATCTTTAGAGGCAAGGAAGAAATGAAAACTAAAGGTGCTAAAGACAGATAAGAGTTTCTAGGTTTGTTTCATAACTTGGAAGGGATATTTTTCTTTAATTGAGAGTTAAGGTGCATTTTTCACCTGAGAATGTTTAGTGGTGTTCCCCGATCCAGCCTGACAGCACATGAATGCCCCCCTTCAGGTTCCGTTCGGCCTGCAACACACAGCCCACGCTATTCGTGCTGTTGCTGGGGGCCCCCTGCAGTCTGGTCCCAGCCTGTCTCCCACACTTGGCACTCACTCGCCCCCACATTATGGGCACCGCCCTTCTCTGCACCCTGTGTCTCCCTGAGCCCCCTCTGCTATTCATGCTGTCCCCTTTTCTCTGCCGGTCCAGCCCTCATTCACCTCCAGAATCCACCTCCTCTCCATACTCCTCAACTCAGAGGGCCACTCCTTCCTCCCACAGACTCCTGAGCCCCCAGTTCGGGCTGCCTCAAGATTACAGACTTTATCACTAAAGAGAACAAACTTCTGGAGGACAGGCTTTCTCCTCTTGGTGTTTGCTTAGCACATGCTACGTGCAGAGCTAGAAGGCAGCGTATCACTTATTGTCTAAGTTGTCATGCTCTGGCATGTGACAGTGGTTCTGGTAGTCATTGTACTGGGTGACCAAAGAGAACAGGCCCGGTAAACTGGGTTGTGGGTTAGCTTACCTATCACAGAAACTCGGTAAAACAATGAGCTCAGGCAGTGCCCATCAGGCATTGTCCCAGGCTCGGGAGAACATTCAGACTCACGAGATGGCGGGCAGCTGGAATGTCGAGCTGCAAGCTGGAGAAACCCTTGAGAAAGCCCTTCAGTGACTTCTAACTGCCTTTGTAGACCGACCAGTGCTTTTGGAATTTTGCTGTCGTCCACTCTGTTAAATATAAACAAAGAATGATAGTACTAATAACTTCAACATAAAAGAAAAACTAAATGTAGTTTCAAGTTTTCTTTAGAAGAGAGTGGGTTACATGGTGCATATAGTTCCTTGGAGCTTCTTGTCAACCCAAGGACCACAAGCTGCCATCTACGGAGGAGTCTTGAAACTTGAACACTCCTTCCAGGCAGTGTTCCAGATCCCTAAGGTTTATGTGGAATTCCCTAGCGGGGCTGCACTTCAGGCTTTTTATGAAATTACCAGATGTTTTTCTTTTCTTTTCTTTTGTTTCTCAACTCCAGGTGAGTTCAATACCACTCTAGTTCCTTCCTCTGCTTCTTAATGTTGGACTTCGGTCTTTACCTTTTAGCAGGGTTTTTACTTTGATAGGCAGTTAAGATGACAGAAGAAGGGCTGCCTCCCCCCACCTTTGCCCCGGGAGGCAGTGGCAACAGATCCACAGGTGGTCCAGATGTTGAAATTTGCAGCCAAGTTTTAACCATTACAAATGTTAAAAGATGTAAAGGAAAATATAGACAAATTGATTAAAAGGTGTATCATTTCAACAGCAAATTGGAACTTAATCTTTAATCAAATGAGGGCGCCTGGGTGGCTCAGTCGTTAAGCGTCTGCCTTCGGCTCAGGTCATGATCCCAGGGTCCTGGGATCCAGCCCCGCATCGGGCTCCCTGCTCGGCAGGAGGCCTGCTTCTCCCTCTCCCACTCCCCCTGCTTGTGTTCCTGCTCTATCTCTCTCTCTGTCAAATAAATAAAATCTTAAAAAAAAAAAATCAAATGGACATTCAAGAACTGCAAAAGAAATATCCGAAATAAGGAACTCATTGTGTGGGTTTAAGAGCAGACTTGTCCCAGCAAAGGAAAGGATTAGTGAATTCGAAGACAAGTTATTGTACAAGAAAATGTACAGAGTGAAGCATAATGAGGAAAAAGTGGACAGAACAGAATAAAATGTAAGGTGTGAGGTGCACAATCCAACGGTCTCCCCTGTGTGTAATTGGAGCAGCAGAAGGAGAAGGATAAGAAGCGTTAACTGAAGAGCTAATGTCTGAGAATCTCCCAATGCTGGTGATATGTATCAACCCACATATTTAAGGAACTTAGCAAATCCAAGGAGAATAAACAAAAAGAAAACCATGCCTAGGTATAATGTGGGCAGGCTGCTAAAAACCAACGATGAAGATAAAATCTTTTAAAAAGTCAGATGGAAAAGATAAATTACCTTCTAAGATACAAACATCAGAATGAGGGCTCACTGTTATCAGAAGCTATGGAAGTCAGATGAAAGCGGAATGACATCTTCAAACTGCCAAGAGGAAAGTCTGTATCCAGGGAAATTCTTTCAGAACCACAGGCAAACTTTTATTACATTAAAATATAGTCTCTTTTTTGATATAATTATTCCCCTTTTAGACTATTACTTTAGGTCAGATTTTTAAGGGAAAAAATAAATTACAATGTTTTCTTTCAAATGGTAATTTACATTTTTTTTTTAAATTGAAGTATAGTTGACACACAATGTTACATTAGTTGCAGGTATGCAACATTGTGATTCAACAAGTGTACATTATCAATTTACATATTTTTTAAAATGAAGTCAAAATAAAGTGATATGGTGCTATCATAGTCTATAATGCTTCATTTCTTCTACCACATCTCAGTATATATAAATGTCTTGTGGGGCGCCTGGGTGGCTCAGTCAGTTAGGCATCCGACTCTTGATTTCAGTTCAGGTCATGATCTCAGGGTCATGAGATCGAGCCCCATGTTGGGCTCCACACTCAGTGGTGGGGGTCTGCTTGAGATTCTTGCCCTCTCCCTCTGCCTTCCCCCCGCCCCACTCACACGCACCTGCACACACTCTCTCTAAGATAAATAAATAAATCTTAAAAAAAAAAGAGACTGTTGTGAGCCAATGGCCTCTTGGGGTCTGTAAAAAATATGGGCAGTGTTTCCCTGATGCTATATGTGGGTACAAGTTTCCAGGGAAAAAAATCCTATACATGACCAGAAAGAATGCATATAAACAGTTACCAGGCAGGAAAGTAACCAAAGGGGCGGCGGGGGGTTAAAAAAGCAGAACCAGGACTGAGGTCATAAAAGAATGACATCATCACAAAACCAAGTCTGGCAATCCTGAACATATGGCAACACGTCCCTCTGAAGCATCTCCTGACACATTACAGTGAAAGCAGATCCCTGGGGATGTCTAGGATGGGAAAAATAGGTCATTCTTAGTAGGAAGATCAGATGATGCCTTCATTTTTGGCCCAGTGCTCTGAAAATGTATCATGAGCAAATACAGTTGATTGAAACGTGTGTGTTTTTGGAAGGGTAGCTTAGCATTTTAAAATGAGACATGGAATTACAAATCAGTAGGTAGAAAGGAAAAGCGGAAATTGCTGGCCAAAACACAATTGTACTATTGACTGCCCTGTCTGATCTGAGGAAGACCACTGTTCAGAAGCGCAGAAGGGTCCCAGGGTAAGAGCTATGACAGTGGAGGCCTCCTCCCTCCAGTTAGACCACCTGGTCCATCCTGAGAGTGCAAGAAAGTTCAGCCATTTCAAAAATTCCTTTCTGAGAGGAGCCTGTTTTTAAAGGGTTTTATGATGCTGAAAGATCTAATCGGATGGAAGCAAGTGGATCAAGTGCCCTTGGGCATAAGCAGAAAAAATACAAGTTACTCTTCTTTTATATGCTAGTGCTGTAGCTCTGCTCCCATTCATACAACAAATGCTTAAAATAACATCAACAATGACAACAAACGTTGTCATTAGAAAACATATTGACCTATAGATACATGCATGTGGTAGAGCCCCAGGAGTCCTGCTACTCGTTTGGCAAAGTGTGAATCATTTATGTATGCAATTCAGCAATATGCATTTTACTGGCAGAAATTAGGACTACATTATAGCATATTATGTATTTACTGTAAAATTTCAACCACAAACACATGTCCACAAAAATCACAATCTACTGAACTGTGAGCAGCTATTCCCAACTATTGCCGTCAATATCCAAATGCCAAAAACTTTTCAAAATTAGTATGGGAATAGAACTCAAGAATGTAAGGTATATGTTTACTAACATTTCTGCCTGTGGTTGGCGAAAAGCTTACTGTTCTTCAGCTGGACCTTAGGCTCCAAATACCTGTGTTCCATAGGCATAGAGTCTGAGAACACCCACCTACAGGCTTCTGAAGTTGTATGTTTATTACAAAGGATCATGTATGTGGAGGAAATTCACAATTTTGAGCGCATTGCATGTCTGTCTTCTTACAGAAGCGTATTTCCCATCTTATAGAAGAGATTTCACAAGGAAGTTGATCTATCACGAAGGCACAGTTCTTGATACTTGGGAGCTCATGTTTTCGTGGTGCTTTCTTCTTGCTTGTCTATAGGCAGATGCTTTTATGCCAGACTTAGACCTGCTCTGTCTTAATAGACAATTATTTATAAATGTATTTTTCTAGTCAAGAAGCAAAGAAAAATTTATGTCTGTTCCTGCTTTGCTAGTTAAAGAAGGTAATCCTGTTTTGATTTTTAAAATATTTTATTTATTTATTTGACACAGAATGAGAGAGAGAGCGTGCGTGCGTATGCACAGCAGACTCCCTGCTGAGCGGGGAACCCAACTCAGGGCTCTACCCCAGGACCCTGGGATCATGACCTGAGCTGAAGGCAGTCGCTTAACCAACTGAACCAACCAGATGCCCCTCCTGTTACGATTTTTAAAGGTTAAGTTATCCAGGGTGGCTCAGTCAGTTAAGCAGCTGACTCCTGATTTCAGCTCAGGTCATGATCTCAGGGTCCTCAGATCAAGCTCTTTGTTGGGCTCTGCGCTCAGCAGGGAGTCTGCTTGAGATTCTCTCTCTCTCCCTCTGCCCCCCCCCAACACGGTGCACTCACTTGCGCTAGCTCGCTCTCTCTCTGAAAATAAATAAACCTTAAAAAAATAAAGTTCCTTTAAAAAAAAAAAAGATTAATCCAAAGATAAACCATGACAAAATCCATGATTTTTATTTAACTAGAAGAGATGTTAAGGTTAGTTGACATTCCCTAGGCCTAGACAGCCATGGATAGAGAGCTGAATTAACACATATCTCTGGACATTACTGGGTGTCCATCACCGAGTATCTGTGATGTGCTCTGTGATGGGATGTCCGCCCTCCCACGATCACGGGGCCTGTCAGGTGGAGGCCTTCAGCAGCTGTGTTACAGGGTAGTATTAAGTAAGTGCTCCAAGTGCACATGAATGGGAGTAGCGGTCAAGGTCACAGTGGGGGACAGGTGAGTACCCCCGGATCTGGCAGGCTGACGCTCTCGCTCTGGCCGAGGCTGTGATCTGTTGCTGACAGAGCTCCGTGCTCGGAAGGGCAGCGTTGGCATTTTCTCTAGTGTGTTCTTGCTCTCTGGTTGTTTAATTCTTCAGGATCCACTAGTTCCTGGACGATGGGAACCGATGACTCCCCTAACGTCACGGATGATGCAGCCGATGAGATCATGGATCGCATTGTCAAGTCGGCCACCCAGGTGCCCAGTCAGCGGGTGGTGCCTCGGGAGAGGAAGCGCTCCCGGGCCAACCGGAAGTCTCGTAAGTGCCTTGGAGCTAGGGTGAGGGCCTTGCCCTGCAGGGAGCTGGCCTCCTGTTCTGTATGCCCTGGAAAGGGCAGCCACCCAGAGGCCGGCTCCAGTCAGTTGTCAGTGATGCCTGGAGGGCCCACCCGAGCTCAGCAATGAAAGGTTTCCTGGTTGACAACCAACACTGCCATTGTGGGGGAGGGGGCTGCAGGCGCGCCCGCCCAGTGTATTTGCCGCTTCTGGTCAGGCCTCCCTCCATTCTTACTGTTCCCAGGAAGGTCCAAAGGACCCTTACATATCTCTGGCGTGCAGGGGTGGGTACAGGGGGGCCATTGCCAAGCACTGCCCCAGATGCTTTGCGGAGGCCATATTTCTGCAGCGGGGACCACTTTCTAGCTGAAGATGGGTCCCCAAGGGATTCACTGCTCACAAATATGTCGAAGGTGAAAAACCTTCGGTGAAAAACCAATGATTTTATGGTCGTTAGGGTGCTTAGAATACTTAATGTTAATCTAGGTTGACCAGTTTGGTTTTGCTTCTTTTGGTACCGACCAGAGAATTTCCACTAAATCAAAGGGACTGATTTTCCCCTTTGTCTGAGTCTACTGCCTGCTTCTGCCCACGGAACGATGGGTGTAGGGCTGCCTCTGTGGGCACCATGCTTGCTCTCAAAGGGGCTGCTCTCCGTACAGAAACAGGGTTCCTCTGTATCCTTTGACATGTGTCTGCACTAGCCTTGACCCTCGCGTGTTTTAGGAAAGAGCTCAGCCCCCAGCCTTTGGCCCCGACGGTGCGTCACTCAACTCAGGAGACCGGCTTGAGTCTCGCGCGGCTCTGCCTTCAGGAATCAGGGATGGTGAGGGGCATAGGGATTTATGACCATCACAAGAAGGAGGTAACCAGGCTTCCTCCTCCAGGCTCCAGAAAGTGAAAGGAGAGTGACTCCCGGTAGGCGGGAGTTCAGTAAGAACTCAGACTCCTGTGGTGCCACCTTTGAGATTCACACAGGAGGGGTTCAGGGTTTGAGCTGCAGAGCCCAAGGGAGGGGGCGGAGAAAGAATGCCGGGAAGGGGATGCCCTCACGGAAGGTGGGCCATGCGGGGCCAGAGCCCTCAGAAAGGGCGACCGCATGAAGCAGTGACCTGGCCAGTCCCCCGAGGCCGAGGGTATGTGCTCCTCCCCCAGGTTATATGCCTGCGTTGGCAAAGAGTGTAGGCCCTGTCCTCCGGTCTAGAGAGAACCAGATTCTTAGAGAGACACATAATGTCACTGGGAACAATAACACAGTCATAATTAATTTTCCTCTTCAATCTGGCCAGGGAGATAGTTTGCCTGTTTTTGTGGTTGATATAAACTAAATTTCCTGTGGTATCGTTTCCATTCCAATCTTATGCAAAACAGCCGTATATTCTTTCTATTCAGCCAAACACATTTTATTCTGCGCTGCAGTTACTACAACAAATACAGCCCTGCATGTATGTAAGTGTTTATCTGTAACAGGCTTAATTTATTAGTAATGGCACCATCAACAGAAATTTAAGATGGGGGAAAGTTACTTTGATTTCTGTTTAAGAGGGATGATAAACTCTAGCTTTCTCACGAGAGGTTAAAGGAATAAGAAAAAAAACAATCTGCAGAATCGATGCGAAGTTCCGTGGTTTGGGCCTCCCTCTCAAACAATGTTGTATTTGATTTGATTGTTTAATGGCCGTGATGAGGCAAGTGGGTAATGAATAACCACCGTATTTGGGCCATCACTCATTTGGCTAAAGACAGTAATAGTCCAGCTATTGCAGGAAACCAAAAAGAATCCATCCCATAGCCTAGAAATTTACGACCTCCAAGCCGCTTGAGAATTCTCCAAGACAATTAAATGTCTGCTTTCATGTTTGATGCTGGTGACTAGGACTGCGCATGCCAAATGTCCTGCTAAAGCTTGAAATATGCAGCCGGTGGGGACACAGGCAAGGCATCTTGATCGATTCGCAGGTTACCATGGCTCAGTTTTGCTTTTCCAGCTGGTGACCATCGGGTCTCATTAAGTAAAGTGTTTTGACTTGTCCAGTTGATTTTTAGCCTGTGAAATGATGGATCCAATGCACTCTCATGTGGCTGCCCCTGATTCTAGCCGAGGTTCTCCGATCAGCTGGTGGATCAGACTGAGAGAGAACATTCTGGGAGGTTCTTGGTTTTTTCTTATATAGGTTTCTCTTTTCATCATATCGGGGCAGCTCTTTTGTCCCAGGGCTCTTTGTTCTCTTAGGCGTCCTGAATGTTGGCCTTCTCTAGAAAATCCTGAAGCTGGATGGCATTTGAAATATTCTTACCAGTGTGATTCTGCAGGATGGGCCCTGGTGTCTGGTACGAAGGGGGAGCTGCTCCCCGATGTTCTTTTCTCTTGGACCTATCTTTGGAAGAAAGTCTCTGCTCAGCTGGCTGGCCTCTTATGGCCACCAGCCCAGACCATCGCAGAACAGAACAGGGTTTAGGGACTCATAGTCTGTCTATTCTCTTTTCCCAGGGGAGCCAGATCTTGTCACAGTAGAGAGAGGCTGGATATCATTTTCCTGTTGAGTTTCCTTCTCAGGTGGGGGTCTGGGCCCCACCTCTGACATGGCCATGAAGTTTGGGCACAGAACTGTATTTCTCTAAAGATGTGATTACTTTGATATGACCTAAAAATAAACTGGCCAATTTCATAGCTAATTAAGATCTTAATTGGTCACCCTTATAAGAACAGTTTCTCAGTGGAAAGAGCTGGAAGTCTAGTTCCAGGGACTGCTGGGGAAGGAGCACAGAACCTTGATTTGATCTGACACCCTAACCCCCAGTACCCCGCCCCCACCATGACGGCCTCCTCATCGCATCCTAAAGCTTCAACATCCCTCTCAAAGGGCATGTGACATAGCTCATATTGATTTGATGTAACTAAAATGTTATTTCTTTTACAGAATCTTGAGGGATGTAAGCATGCTGTCTGTTAAGTAGAATTTCATGGAGAAAGCCCTCAGATCCGAAAAATTATTGAATTTGTTTTAGGGAAAACGGGAGATACGCCTCACAAAATATTAGATCCAGCCCTGGATCTGATCAGCACACAACTCCGTTCACTTGTCTCTACTTCTCCAAAGTGGTATTTGGAAATACCCAGCAATTTTCCCATTAATCCCATCAAGAAAAACTTCCTGAGTGTTGTTTAAATAGTTTTTGCTTACCGACTGTGAATCAATTTTATATTCTTTTATAGGACAAGCTAACAGTGGCAGTAAAACAGAGGCTTGAAAACCCATGCTCTTGCAAATATAGTCAAATAAGACGTTAGTAGAAAGGACCAAAATTTCTCAAACTTCTGTCTTCTCCTCAACGACCTCTTTCAGTTACTCAGCCCCTGATTATTCTTAGAGCTCATTCCAGGGGGGCTGACCTTCCTCTAAAGATAGCTGAGGGTGCCCGCCCATGTGTCTAGGCCACAGGACAGGACAAAAAGAAGCCCAAGAGAGGCCCGACAGCCTCTCCCCTGAAGCGCGTGGAGAGTCGCTGCCTTGTAGAGGGCCCGCTGGAGGGTGCGCGCCTCGCGGAGGGGGCCACCATTAGTGTCCCCTCCAGGCTGAAGGACGGGGTGACAGAACAGGATGGAGCTGACCGTGGCTCTCTGATTTCTCGCAGCCTCCTTTAAGCCTCTGGTGATTTTAAGGCATTCTCTCTAGAAAAGCGAGAGCAGGAAGTGAGGAAGGCTTTTCAACCTTTGCTCTGTGTTGGGGGCGTCTCAGAGGTGGGGATGGACAGACGCAGGAAAGAGACTTGAAGGGATGTGCAGGGTGGGGGAGGGATGGAGGGCGTAATCAGAGTCTGGGAACTTGGAAGAGAAATCGGGCCTGAACAAGAGGAGGTGCTGTCCGAATGGCCAACAGACCCCACATCACCCAGGCCCTGAAGGCAGGTGCAACGTTAGGGCGTACAGGCCTCGCACCCAAGCCCATACGTAGGCCGGGCCAGAGGTCAGGACTCTGATGCCGCAAGAAGCTCAGCCAGAAGCTTCGGGTCAAAGAGGCAGATTCAGAAGAGTCTGGAAATATTTTACTATTAACTGAACTAGAGGCTTGATTCAGGTTTCACCAGTATTTCTATGAATGTCCTCTTTCTGTTCCACTACCCTACTCAGGCTGTTCCATTGCATTGAGATGGCATGCCTCCTCTGATGTGTGGAGGACATTTTAAGAGCTTGACACTTTTGAAAAGTACTGGTCAGTTATTTTGTAGAATGCCTGTCAATTTGGGAAACCTCTGCTTCTAATAGATTTATGAGGAAAAACAAGATGGAGGGTGGAAACAAGAAAAAGAACTCAGATGGTTAGATAATCGACATGGACAGAACAAAATGGACCAACCTTCAGAAAGTCTAACATAGAATCAATAATTGTGATAGAGCTTAAAACAGTTCCCTATATTTAAGTCCAAAGAGGCATGACTGAACCCGCCATTTTGGCTCCATTTAGTGGACAGGTCCCTCAAGAAACAAGGCATGAATAAATAGGAGCAGTCTTGTTACTTCCCAGCCACCTGGTACGTACATTTAAGACCTCTCGAAGTTCTGATATTAGTCCCCGTGGTCCTAGACACACTACTCTCTGTATACTTGATAGAAAATCTTTAGCTGAATCTTAGGGGTTACAAAATAGCTAACCGATTTCCAAATTGTTTGGCACTATGTGCAAAAGAGACAAAAACTATCAGTGATCTAAAGGCGAAAGAGTGCAGATAGATTTCTGTCATGGGGGTTAAGACTCGGTGGCTGTCCCACGGGTATAAAAGACGGTGGGAATGTGCCCTGCTGTTTCCAGGGTGGGCTGCATCTCACATGTCCTGCCTTAGATCCCTCTGCGGACCATTTCCTGTGTGCCCTCGGGCCAGGGACTTCATCTCTCTGTGCTGTCTGCACACTTGCTGGAGAAATAATAACGGTACTCTTCTCATAGGGTTTCCATAGAGAATAAATGGAATCATCCAGGTTAACCCTCAGTAAATGGAGGCTGCCATCACTGCAATTCTCAGATTCAGCTCATTTTTAGCAAAGAGCCACCTGAGAGCTCTTTGTAGGATCAAAATATTTTTCAGTTCTGGGGGCGGGGAGAGAAAAAGAACTTGCGGTTTTTCCCTGAGTCCCCAGACGCCGCGGTGCTGCATGTTGACAGCTGAGGCTCTCCTGTGCCTGATCCCGCTGGTGCCAGGCACTGGTGACAGTGCCTGGGCCAGAGAGTGGCTGCTGGTGCCGGCAAAGTGACCCGTGCCGTCTCCGGGAAGAGCTGCAAGGCACACAAGGACGAACATTTGCACGGGCTGTTCTGTGTTAAGCGGCTGCAGGGGGGGAGGTGGGCACAGGTAACAGGCTGGGGAGCAGCTACGCCATAGCCAGAGCGTTCAAGCAGGAAGCAGGAGTGGGGAGCGGAGAGGGGCCCAGACGTTATCTTATCAGACATACGCCAGCATTCCCCCCCACTCTAGGACTGGAGAAATCCCCATTTGATGACTTGTTACTATGGTGCAAGTTCCATATCCTGCCAGCCCATTTGCTAGTCCCCTCTTTTTCTTATGTCCCAGTTCTTTCTTGCTTTCCAGAAACTGAGTGAGAGCCAACACCCTTTCCAGCCAGGGTCTGCTACCCTGAGCCTTTCTCCTCCTACTGTGTCCCTGTCGGTCCCCTGCCTCCCTGATCACAACACTTGGCTCAGGGTAGAGGCGCAAGGAACCTTTGCTGAGTGAGTGAATGAATGGATGAATGAATGAACAAACGAATTGATGAGCAGGCAGATGGATGAATGGATACCCAAAGAGGCCCTTTGTATGCATAATTTGAACGGGAGCACAAAGCCGATTTCAATGATCATCTTCATTTCACACGTCTTTTCAAGTGATGTTACTTTTTAACAAAGGAAGGGTTCAGATTCTTAAGGTCTTTGGGGGGTTCCTATATTACTTTGTATATGTATATTACATGTATATGTATATTACTATATACATCATATGTTTATGACGTGGGGATTGTATTTAATATGAGAAAATTTATCTCAGTTGCCACGAAGGCCCACAGAAAGTCGGATTCCATTAATGGGGCAGGTTTTTCTATGAATTCCTTTTTAGGGACACACCTGGCGAGCAAAAAGACCTGGCCTATGCTGGCTTTTTCCTCTGCAGCAGAGAACACCTGAGCCCAGGCAGAAGGGGCAAGGGAGGACCCCAAGGGGTGTGGCCCCTCAAAACTAAGAAGAGGCTACGAGGCTGAGAGCACATCTCTGTGCAGTCAGGCAGCGGGGCCAAAGCAGCGCCATTAAGCTTGGTTCTATTCTCTGTGCCTGCCCCAAAGAGGCCGGCTCAGTGCCCGTATCAGGGAGATCACTGCACATCCTACAAGGTGCCAGGGTCCTTATTCAAGTATTTACATGAACTGAACTGAACACCACAGTTATAGGACTAAAGCAAATGTGTGAACAGGTGTTAAGGAAGTGTCTTTAAATGCCCTCCTGCGAAATGCCCATCAGTTTGGGAAGTCTTCTGTAGTCATCTGGCCAAGCACGTATACCGAAAGCCTCAGTGATTAGAGTTCATAGACTCATGTCCATGCCACCTTCTGTGCCTAGTGAAGTTCAAGATGCCCTGCTCGTGCAGTATGGTCTTCTTCAAGCCGAATTTTGTGTCTTGGAAGAGAGGTCTTGGCAGTCCTTGTCAAGAATGAGAAACATTTTATCTTATTTTCTGCCATTAAAATTATCTTTCTTTAACAAACACTTGAAGGAGTGTTTAAAGAACATAAAAGGTTATTACAAACTAGTATTTTTATTGCTGCCCCATAGAACAAATTCCATTACTCAGTTAAATGCAATGTGCCTCCAGCCGAGGCTCTGGAGCCAAACATTTTGTCTGGACCAGTGAGACAGTCTGGAGCCCAGGGGCCAAGGGTGGGGAGAGGGAGAGCCAGTGCAAGAGAAGGCTGCAGACGGATGGCTGGGGGCCCAGAGCGAAGCTTGAAAATACAGTCGTGTGTGGTGGCAGGATTTGAGGGTAACCCTCAGCACAGATCTTTGTGTCTCTGTTTGTGTCAAATCCACACTTGATGTGTGTGAGTCTTCCAGCAGTGTTTCGATTCTTTAAGTCCCGAGCACATAATAAACTATTTGTTGATTGACCAATTGATGGGTTAGGTGTTGACTCCTGTTCAAAGTGCTAATTCCCAGGAGAGAAGAAACCATTGATTGATAGATATTTAGACCCTGTGCATTCTACCAGATCTCTTCAGATCCTTTGTCCACAGGTTGAGTGGGCTTTTGCTTAAGGGAGGACGGGAAGGCATGGAATATGGGGTGTTGCTTGCAGACACATGGGCTGGAATCCTGGCGTCCAGATCATCTGAGGCCTCCCCCTGAGAGGGAGGATACAGGCCCCGTGGGGGTGAGGGGAGTTGGGTCTGGCATGGGAAGATGGGAAGACACTGGGGTGAGCTTTACTTTCTCCACATTCTGATCATCTCCACATCTGATCTCCACATTCTCATCCTGCACTGCTCATCTCAGGTCCTCTGGCTGATTTAGGATTTAGGGGGGAAGGTGTATCCATAACACATCTCTTCTGAAAACAGAGCTAGTACCCCAAACTCCCTATGACCTTATGTGGAAAGTAGGCCAAATACAAGTTATAAATTAAGGAAAATGTAATTAGGCAACCTTTCAAATGAAAGGACTTGTCTTGGAAGGGACAGCGGCCTCCTCATTCACCCTTATCCAGCCTTTATTTTCATGTCAGAATTGATCAACACTAAACAATGGGAAAACCCATAATGCCAAGCTAAACATAAGCCAATTCTTAGTCACATATGAGCATTCCTCCACCTGCCAGTTGTAAGCCCCAGAGGAGAGTGTCGTTGGTCCTTCTTGAGCCTTGTGTGTTTCACAGAAAACATCGACCAGATCCAGTCAGAAGTTTGGCAGTTTGCTCCTTGGCATCCAGTCCATAAGGAATCACTAGTTCTTGCCTCCAGAGGCCATCTGATGAGTTGAGACTGAGACCCACAATGCTCGTAGAGATTCATCCTGGCTGCTGCCCCTTGCCCGGTTTTGTTAACACCTTGCTCTGTAAGGCCAGGTCCCCCAAATCAGTGCTCACCCTGCAGATTTGTGGGGTTATCTTATCTAGTTTGCAATCATTGGAACTTGCATTCCCCTGTGTTCTGTAAGGACTGTTCCAGCTCTGACCCCTTCCTTATGCTAGCCAGAGGCTGAGCTCTCCGCATGCCATCTGTACTTTACTATTGCACCCATTTCTCAGAAACCTTACAAGGGTGGGCCTCCTTTCTCCCCTCTTACAAGGTCAGTCCCTCCACTTGGCTCTTCAGGTCAGCCTCTTGCAGCCCCAGAATTTGTCCTGCCCTGGCAGATAGATGGCCAGGCATTTCAGCAGGAGCAGGATGGGGCTGAGCATCTGTGAGCCCTGTGACTGCCCTGGGGGGGGTCCTTGGGGGGTGTTGGGGGGGCAATGAATCACCATGTGCTGGCTGCTAACACCTCCCTGTCTTCTCATCCTTTTGTGACCTGTGGGTGCTGCTGCAGTGCGAAGGACCCTCAAGAGCGGCCTGACTCCAGAAGAAGCCAGGGCCCTGGGCCTGGTTGGCACCACAGAGTTGCAGCTGTGACGTCTGGGGGCACCCTGAGAAGTGTGCCCAAGAGCGCAAACTCCTGCTGGACAGAATCCCTCCAGTTGGGAGTGAAGAGACTCGACACTAACATCCGAAGGTTCTGAAGGGGAGTGTCCATTTCTAGGTGTCTGCGTGTGGCGCACTGGACATTGATGGGGCTCGCTCAGAGTCTCCTTCAAACACTTCCTTCATTGTGTCCGCTGTGTTTCTCTTGTTTCCTTGACACCTGGTTTAGTAGTTCTAAAGTGTGACCCCTTTTCTGTGCAAGGAGCAGCCCTTTTAAGGAGCAGATCACTCTCACAGTTCCTGTGGTCATATGAGGCAGTTTGATTAGGTTCGCAGACTGGGTCTCTCCACAACACCAAAATATCCAGATGGAAACTCCAAAATTGTACACAAAAAGCAAGCACAGATTATTTACCAGTTGTGGATTTTAGATGTACTAAATGTTTATACAAATTCATAAATGTACACCATGTTTCAAATACTAAATAAATAGAGTTTAATGCCATAACTGGAAACTTTTCTTCTCTTGGGTGTAAGGCCTTAAACAGCTCCAAAGCCTCACCTCCTTCTGAATCAGGGAAATCTTTTCTCAGGTTCGTCAGAAGGACTCTGGTGGCTTGGAATGGCCTCGAGGCCCTTTGGCTTTCTTCTTGTTGTTTGTTTTTTTTGTGTTAATAGAGTGGGCCTGCCAATGTGCTCTTTGTAACTCCTTATTATTTAGGCTTCAGTGTTTGTTGCAGGACCTGTGAGCCATGACCTCATGTAGATCACCTTATCCATGGAGTACTTCTGTTTTGCTCCATTGTAATGCTTACCCAAAAATTAGAGTAGCATTTAAAAACTGAACTATTCTGCAATTCTCTCATTTTTTATGTAAAAATTCATTTTCTCCAAAAATTTACTAAGTCCCCAAAACAAAATGGAAATTTAAAATTTTGTCTACAGAGAACCTCAGAGTGACAGATGTAATCCTTGGCACTCGAGTACCAGTCATCAGAAGCTAAGGTGTCCAGTGGGGAAGGCACTGCCAGGAGCCACACCGGGGTGGCTGGTGCCTGGGTGGTGGCCGAGCCTCCACAGAAACCCCTCCACCCAGTGTTGCACGGTTCCCGGGGTAGAACCTCTGTCTCTGGAAAGAGGGAGAGGTGAACCACTGCACAGGCTGATCATCAAGCTATTAATTCCATGTTTGCATCACTTTTAAAACCTCTGTGACTCTGTGTTCCTGAACCTGGGTGTATGTGACTTAGAGACAAGATGTAGTTGTGTTGCCTGAAGAGCTAAAGATCAGATGTTCACTCCACAGGCCTCCGTGACTGGGTACCCCCGCTTCTGCATCCCTACTCTACTGAGAGCCTGGAAGCTCTTTAAAGCAGGTATTGGTCAAATAATATGTGATGAATGTGAGCACCCCAGGAAAGCCTGGAATCTGCCAACAGTAGGTCTGTATATAGACAATTGAGTTTAATCACTTTATCAAAAAAGATACATAGGTTATTAATGCTTACTTTCTTATGGTTCTAAATAACATGTAATATTCTTTTTTTTTTTTTTTTTAAGATTTTATTTATTTGCGAGAGAGAGAATGAGAGAGAGCATGAGAGGGAGGAGGGTCAGAGGGAGAAGCAGACTCCCTGCCGAGCAGGGAGCCCGATGCAGGACTCGATCCCAGGACTCCAGGATCATGACCTGAGCCGAAGGCAGTCGCTTAACCAACTGAGCCACCCAGGCGCCCAACATGTAATATTCTGATATGATTTAGCTGTCAGAGCCTTTGTCTGTTACCTTAGCACCAAGTACAGACAGAATATCCATATCACTGGGGATTGGGATGTGCAAACAAAAGGAAGATGCATTTTTGTTTCACCATTTAGTGAACAGATAATTTGATGTCCTTCTGGAGGCCCTTGGCGTTCTGCTGAGAGTTATTGCTTTGGAATAAAAGGTCATGTTCAGAAGGAAGTGACTGAATAAATCTGAAGTTAATTTTATTTTAGGGATTAAAAAATTCTCAGAGGAAGCAAGCAAGGTCAACTAATTTCTTGGTTACAGCTAGGTACAGAGAGTCTTTTTATTGGGAACTTGGTTTAGTAGTTTTAAGTGAAATTGAAGGATTATTCCTGTTGCTCATTTCTTCCCTCCTTGTTGCCACTTACCCTGGCTCCCTCTGTTAGTGGTGTTTTTTTGTTTTGTTTTTAATTCAGGAGGTTAAGTTTCTCTTAAAGACCTTTGAGAAGCATTAAATAAATAGTACCTTACCCTTGGGAGATGCTTTGCTACTCTTGCTGGACATCACCACAGATATTCTCATGCCTATTTCTTAATTTAGTTTGAAATTACAGAACTGCCAGTAAAGTAAATTATAGAACTGGCAACTCTTCAGTTAAAGATGCCTGGGTTTTGGTTTCTTTGGAATATTGAGGTTTTTTCTGTTTAAAAAATAACTTACTGAGGGATTTGGGGATGGAAGGGAGGATGCACAGGGCCCAGGAGGGTTGAAGACCCAGTTTTGTTTTCAAGCAAGCCTGTCATCGAACACAGTGCAGGAAGGAAGAGCAGGATCAGAGTCAGGAAACCTGGTTTCTGAGCTCCCAACCTGTGGTGGCTGCCTCATTGTCCACTGCTCCCAAATCCCCCATTTCTATGCTCATGGCCCTGAGATAGTGTATCACTATCTAAAGGCTAAATCATGGCCACCCAAAGAGAGCAGGTCCTAATCACAGGAACCTGTAAATGTTATAAAGAAGGGTCTTTGCAGGGGATGCCTAGGTGGCTCAGTTCATGATCCCAGGGTCCTGGGACTGAGTCCCACATCGGGCTCCTTGCTCAGCAGGGAGCCTGCTTCTCCCTCTGTCTGCTCTGCCTGCTGCTCCCCCTGCTTGTGCTCTCTCTCTGGCAAATAAAATCGTTAAAAAAAAAAAAAAAAAAGGGTCTTTGCAGATATGAATAAAGTAAGTATCCAGATATGGAAAGATAATCCTGGATTATCTAGGTGTGCCCTAAATCTAATCATAAATGTCCTTTTTTTTTTTTGATGTAGTGTTCCATGATTCATTGTTTGCATATAACACCCAGTGCTCCATTCAATGTCCTTTTAAGAGAGGTAGAGGGAGGTTTTATATGCACAAAAGAGAAGGTCTTACGAAGACAGAGAGGCGGCAATTGGAGCAATGTGGCCACATACTAAGGAATGCCGGCAGCCTGCCGAAACTGAAAGAGGTCAGGAACAGATTCCCCCCCTGAGCCTCTGGAGAGAGCATGGCCCTGTTGGCACCTTGGTTTTGGCCCAGTAAAACTACTGTTGAACTTCTGGCCTTTAGCACTGTAAGAGAATAAATTCCTATTGTTTTAAGCCACCAAGTGTGTGGTAATTTGTTACGGCAGCTCTAGAAAATCAGTCACAACCACCAGTCACAAATCTGCAGCGAGGGCCTATTATAGAGGTGACCCTGTGCCAGGAGCTGAGGATTCAGCTGGAAAAAGGAGAGTCATGATCCCTCCCCTTGGGGCCATGAGAGGTAGTCATCAACTAAAATTAAAATTTAGTCTAATCTGCAGCTATTTATACATTTTGCCAGAGAAGTATGTAAAAATAAAAATACCTGATTGCCTAGGAGAAGGGATGAAATGTCTTTGCAGTCGCAGTTGAGGTACATGATATTAAAATGCCCCATCAGTTTTTGTCACAAAAGGCAGTTTATTTGGTAGAAAAATTGTGTTGCTAGGCGATTCGTGGGGGGATGGACTTTCTGAATGATTTTTTTTTTTTAAAGATTTTATTTATTTGAGAGAGAGGATGAGAGGAGAGAGAGAGCACATGAGAGGGAGGAGGGTCAGAGGGAGAAGCAGACTCCCTGCTGAGCAGGGAGCCCGATACTGGACTCGATCCCGGGACTCCAGGATCATGACCTGAGCCGAAGGCAGTCGCTTAACCAACTGAGCCACCCACGCCCGAGAATGATTTTTAAAAGAGCTCAGATGTTGATGGCATCTCTGTGTGGTCACTTGCTATGTATTATTTTATATAATACACTTAGCAATTCTGCATTTTCATTTTAGGAAGAAGGTAAGGATGAGAGATACTGAATGACTTGCCCCAAGGGCAAGACAGGAAGTGGTATGTGCTGGCTTGTCATGCTCATCCTGGTTTTGTTCTTTTAGAACCCTTAAGAAAGCCTGTTAATCAACAGTTGACTCTGCTTCAACATACTCTCTTCTCAGCATGTGGCACAGACTGACCCAGGACTAGGCCTGGTGGGTGGAGAGCCAGTCAGCTCCATATTGACCAAGCCTAACCCTGGAAGCCAGATGGTGTATCTAAACTCCCGTTTGATAAGGGCTCATAATCATGCACAATTTTTACATCAATGATTAATTGGCAGCCCACTCACCCAGCCATCCGTGTACATCTAGCATAAGCAGGAAAGGTTCAGAAGCTCAAAAGCATCTTTGTGACTTCGTGATGGAATGATTCCTACTCTGATTGGTGAAAGGATATGGCGAGAGTTCATTCAGATTGCTGATACTCAACTAAGTGAGGGCCAAGCCATTTATATTCTCTTAATGAGCACTATTTAATTATTGCATTTAAAAAGTGTATTTGTTTAAGATGATCCACCTGAAGTACAAATTTATGATTTTGTAGTTCAAACACCATTTCAATTGTTGACTTAGTGGAAATTTTTCCTACTAGATTAGCAACAATGATTTGCTTCCAGAACGTTTTGTAATTTAGAAGTAGAGCATTACATGTACAGGAAAATTAAATCAGCTGGATAATTAGAACAGCTGAGAATGAAAAACAGCACATCCTGACCATCACTGGGGAATGACTGTGACACCCCCGCTCATCAGGATTATGTAGGATCAGAGTGTGCTGGGCCCATTGCACGTCCAGGGCTGGATGCTGCAGCTTCCTTGCTTGTGGCTGGTGGGGCCGGAAGAGGTTTGCATGGATCAGTTGCCATGTCTGCAGAGACTCAGGCACACTCACCTCTTCATCTCCCATTAGAGGGGCTAGACAGCTGGTG
Source organism: Mirounga leonina (assembly GCF_011800145.1). Lineage (NCBI taxonomy): Eukaryota > Metazoa > Chordata > Mammalia > Carnivora > Phocidae > Mirounga > Mirounga leonina. Next base: position 35,483,381 of record NW_023270854.1, on the reverse strand, counting down.
TCTAACACATTTTCCTCTATTCATTTTGATATAATCTAGAAGTTATCTGATTTAAGTGGAAATGGGGAGAGATGGGTTTTGGTCAAATAGAAAAGATATTCCAGAGAGGACCTGCACAGCATGTTACAGATACACAACATTAAACCAACCACAAGGTAAGTAGGGCACCTGTTACTGTGTCAGCAGTGGGTCTTCCTGTACTAGGAGAGGGTACTGCAGTATTTGGGACTATTTGGTTGACCCAGCTAAGCGGGGCCTTGTCTCTTGCACCTTCAGAAAATAAACTAGAAAGCTCAATTTCCTTCTGACTCTCTGCCCCTTAATAGCCTTTGCCTAGAAATGCTTTTAAACCTGCACTACTCTCTGGAAGGGGGTTCCAGGGATGGACAGCCAGATGCATCTGGGCAGGGAAGTGGGCTAGGAAATGGAGACAGTCCTCCTGTCTTAAAAATACTTGAACTGTGTACCCGATGGAATAATTATACTTCTGCAAACCTCGACTTTCAAACAAGAATAAAAAAGGTGGTAGCTATATAGGAAGAGCTGGGTGCTAGGGAAAGCTTTTATAGCTGCTTTATCTGGTCTCTGAAAAAAATGTCCTAGATGATACAGTGATTCAGACAAGGTAATCTTTACTAGAACTCAGTACACAGCAGCTGGTGGTAGACGTGGCTTCAGGATTAGAGCAATTCAATCAACGCCAGAGCCCTTCTTGATTTAGAAGATTAAGGCGTGAGATTGGAAATGACAAGGGAATAGAGTTGATTCCCACCTCAACCCAACCTTAGAAATGCAGTCTCAGTGGAAGGAAATGGGTCCTAATCCCGCATCCCGTCTCAGCAGGTGGTATGAAAAAAGTAATTTGTATCTCTTTGGAAGAAAAACGGTCCTGAAATTGTAAAGGCTGTGGAAATTGACAATGTCCTAAATCAACGTATGTATATAGAAGTTAACCCTTGGGTTATATTAAAATTTTTAAGGTTGTATTCATGAAAAAATGATAGAAGACGAATTTTTTAATTTGTCTTGTGCTTGACTGAATTCTTCCTGTATTTAGTGGATAATACTGAAGGTGATTTCCCACTTTTTCAAAATGGTCTAACACATGATTTGTAGAGAGACTAACTAAGGCCACAGTAGTCCATTTTAGGACAGGGCAAATGTTTAAAGGAAAAAAGTTTTCTTATTAAAGTTGCTTAATAAGCCTATATTCTGGAATCCCAATACTCTGTTCCAGAACGTGTGCGTAGCCATGGCCTAGAGCCACCCGTGGGAGAAGTGCCTTGCGAACTTCCACACATGTAAATGCACCCTCAAGAGCAATCTACCTGCACCTCTCTCCCAAGGGATTATAACCTTATTTACAAATAAAGTCTTAAAGTGGACAGTTGGGAACTGGAGCCGTGGTAAAGGTAAGTGGGTTTTCCAGAGGTTTAATCTTGCCCTTAATAGTTGGTCCTTTATTTGAAGCTTTTGCTTGAAGGATGTGGTCTCTCCCTTAGCTGGACTTGAACTATTCTGAGGGCTGTCGGTGTCCATGCTCTGGTTGGTCTCTAAGCTATTCTTTGCTAGGCTTTAGGCTGTCAAAAAAGGTAACCGCCCTCCAGAGGAATGGTAGGTACTTTGAGAGATGTTCTTCCTTATTTCTGGACCTCAGGAGGGTGTTCTCAAAGTCAGGTCCTCCTGTAAGGGCAGAGGAGATAAGCTGCTCCAAGCTGCAGAAATCGCTCTTTGGGTTCTGTCCGCTTCCATGCTGGACACTGCAGAAGCCAAGAGGCTGAGCTGCCTGGCGGCCTCTGACTGCCACACAGGGCAAAGCCCAGAACCTGCACAGCCCGCTGTGCCTTTCCAGTGTGCAGTGACATGCTGACTCATCCCTGGCTGTCCCTGTGAGACAGGAGTTATAAAAAGACTACATAATAGGAAAGGATGCAGTGTCTTAGAAAAAGAGTGTCTTCAGGTAATTTGTTGAGTACGGTATGAGTATAAAAGGGCTTTGCAGCAGAATTATTCTGAGAATTGTAAGGCGAAGACAAGTCCTGTGCAGTCTAAGGGCTGCCCTGTAGAACTTTCTGTGGTGGTAGAAGTGTTCTATATATGCACCATTCTGTATGGTAGCCACTAGACGTATGTGGTTACTGAACACTTGACATGCGGCTAGAGACTGAGGAATGGAATTTTATTTTATTTAAGTTTAGATGGCTACATGGGGTTGGTCGCTAGTGTACTGGATAGCACAGGTATGAGAGAATACACCTTTGTATATACTTTGTTACTGTTTTATTCATTTTATGTGAGGGTTTTTTTTTTGTAAAATTTGTGTATAAAACTGCTCTTGACTACATCTACTCCAGGCACTTAAAACCATGTCTGCAAAACTATGTCCACTTGCTGCCCATGTTGTGTTCTGAGCCTTGGGAATTTTTGCCCTCAAAGGAGAGTGCCCTATGATTGGTATTTGGTGCAATCAGATATGCACTCTCCTCCCTGACGGGTCAGCCTGGATACACTTTCTCCTGAGTCCCCATCAGGACGGTGCGAACTTCCCTGTGATACCTCAGCTGCGGCTGAGCTCACATCTCTGACGAGAGCTAAGTCCACTTTGCAATAAAGCTTTATAAAGCACTATTTCGGTTCCTGTGCTGCTTGTTCTCACCATGGCGCCCTCTGGTTGGTCCTCCCTACTGCAGTTCACCTTATCATCCAGGAAGCCGGCTCACAACCGATTTTATCTGCGTGAAACTAGCTGGGTGGATATCGAAGACAACCAGTTAGATGGTCTTTCATTCCGTGTGCTACATGTACCACAGGTGGGTCCTGGGCAAGGCCTGGGTGCTAGGTGCTATAAAAAAATGTAAGAATGGGTTATCGCAAAGATTACATATCTGAAACCACAAATCAAGGCACATGATCTGATAAAAGATTTTGAGCCACAGCCAGTGAGTGACAAGAGGCCGTCGGGGAGATAATGTTTGGATGCCAAAACTTTGGAGTATCAGCCACAGATTTTGTTATGGCAGGGTCTTCAGATAGAGGTGGTCTGGGAGCTGAACTAAAGTATCCTGCTTCTAAAATAAAGAAGTGGCTGCCTTTTCACAATTTCCATAAACATTTAAATTAACAGCATTTCACAAGTGTTTTTTTCTTATTGTTTTGCTTGGTTGTCTGTTCCTACTGGTCTATCCTGGACTTAAGTATGAGGCAGCTCTTGATTTAGCACAAAATTATGTTATTAATTGATTTGAAGTTTAATCCTTTAATGGTTAATGGAGTTCCACACCAAGCAGCATGGCTTGCCAAAGTAACACACAGTCGTTATCTCAACAACCACTGAAGACAGGAAACAAGGCAAGATGACCCAGGGTTCCTTGAGTGGTACCGCTGTGTGGCACTCTGCCCCAGGGAGGGCTCTGCTGCTGGACTAGGCTGCATGGAGAACTCTGAGGTGGAGGAGACTGGAGCAGGACCTTGGGAGGCAGAGCAGGGACATCTGGCCTGCACTGGCAGGTAGGAAACCATGCTCGTGTTTTGGAAGGAAAGTGAGTGGATCAGAAGACAGAACCAGATGGCCCATAAAGAAAGGAATGGCTAGAGACAAAGGTTGGAGTCACATTATAAAGGAAGACAGGAAAAAGAAGGGACTATTCGGATTTCTCACCAATGAGCTGATTTAATCTTCACAATAGCTCCATATTAGAGGCTGTATTAACCAGGGCATGCTCAGCTAGAAAAACAATCCAGTCTGGGTTAGCTTAAACCAAAGAGAATTCATCACAAGACCCAAAGGGTTAAAGTATAATCAATTTAAATTGGTATCCTCCTACCTGCAATCAGGGGGCCAGAGTTCTACTACACAAATATGGCTACTTAGGGATGCTATGTGTCTGAGTGGGTACTGCATTCAATAGGAAACAGAATAAATATTGTAATCCTTAGAGCAACTGTTAAAAATGTAATGCAAAGAACTGTAACTTAAAAACCAATAGGTAAGTTAAAATGGAATTATTTAAAAAATTAAAATTGGAAGGCCAAAGACCAGATGTATAGATATGCTTGGTCTTAAGAACTGCTTAAACTGGGTGACGTATCCATGGGTTCATTATTCTACCTATCTTTGTAAATATTTAAAATTCTCCATAATAAAAGGTTTAAAAAATACTATTCACACAGGGTCCCTTGGTCCTTCCGTTCCAATCATCGTACATGCTTTTCTAGATGAAAAACAGATTTAGAGTTCTTCTCCATGCAGTGAAAGCACAACCACTTAGACCCACGAAGTAGAAAGCTTCAGATTTGGTAAGCGTTATTGTCACAATTACAGTTGAGTAAGAGTCCTGATATTTCCTTGCCATTTTGATTTAGTGGGTCTGGAGTGGGATTTGAAAAGGTATCTGATTTTCTACACACAAGTCCAGTGACACTGATGTATGTTCAAGTTTGGGGAGGCACAGCTTCAAGGGATAGATCCTATGGGTTATTATGTGCAAGTAGCCCCCCATCAGTCCTGTCCTTGGCTTGGGGACTTCCCTGCTATAGGACTCAAGCAGCATGAGGATGTGGCACTTTATGCACAATCTTAACTACATCAGTGCATCCTGAGGCATTCTGCTACTTATTCTCATTTTGTGATTCCAGCATAGTTATCTTTTTCTTGGGCAGCTGATATACAGTAGAACCTCTTGCCATTTAAATTGCTTTAGTTTCGAAACATAAATCTCATGGGTGAGTTTTCTCCCCACGTAGCACACTCCGCTTACAGGTTGTCTGTGTCTTTCACCAGGAGAGCTCCCTTCTTCCTTCTTGGGGGCGGCTTCACAGGCACATGGCCAGTCAGCACAGAGGGCCCCACACTTAGTGGGCCTCACATGTGGTTGAATGCTCTCCTGTCACTGTCTGAAGTTCTTAATTTTGTCTTTGAACTTGTGTTTTTTAAGTGAAGTCTGGTAAGACAAAGGCAGGCACACAGGAGCAGAGGAGATCCATGCAGTGTGTCCGCTGTTCCCCATCCCCCCATTCACTTAGCACCGTTGTGATGCCTGCGTGCACAGAATTCCAGCAGACCCACCATGGCCCGGTTGAGAAGAGATTCCAAGCATAAGCAAGTTATTCCTACAACTGAGTAAGTGGGGGCACTGAGAGCCCCAAGAGGCCGTGCTTTCTATTTGAACCAGACTTGATTTGAATGTGAAAAGAAGGTAATGGCATTCTAAGAAGCATGAATGACTGCGGAACCTAGTCATATCTTTTTTCTACTCATGTTACTTTTAAGTTTTTATTTTACTCGTGTCATTTTCCTTCGTTAGCCACCCACATCTGCTGAAAATGATGACTTAGGAAAAAAGAAAACATAGGGCAGCTCCTAGTTTTTCTTTTAGCCCTTCCTTACTCATCAGTAAGCTGCAAGAGTGTTGATAGAATGTGTACGTATCAAGAAGTGAAATAATAGTTGAGCGAGGTTTTTTTTTTTGCAGTGTTGCCTAATAAGGACAAAATACATATATATACCACATATATACATAAGCTATGAAATGTAACTTGTTTAATTTTGGTGATTCTGCATGAGTTCTCTGCTCTTCTAGTTGCATTTAAAACTGGAATGGTGTACTATAAAGAGGAATAAAATTAATGCTAATGATTTAGAATTTAAATTTTTCGTTACTTAGGACAGCACTAAGTAGCAAGTAAAAACCCACAACAAGATGTGAGAGAGACCATGGAAGAAAGGGAGAACATTTTAGTACTTTTAATGGTACTACTTTCCTAATTTTTGGACACGAGGCCCCCCATCTTTGTTTGGCACCGGGTCCTGCACTCAGGTAGCCAGCCCGGCTCTTCACTGCTCTCCTTACCTTTGCGGAGCCCCCTCCTTCTCTATTCTATAGCCTTTTGAGGACTGCCAGTGACACGAAGGGCAGTGCTGCACTCCGGTTCCTCTGCGGCTGTTCCTGTGAAAACTAGCACAGGGCCAGGACTGACTCCAAAGGGATTCAGGCGATGCATCGGCACGAGAGGCTGGCTTGCGCAGTAGACGGTGACCCGCCTGCCCAATCCCCTTCTACCTTTGACTGGTCTTGGACCAGCAGCCACATGCTGGACTCACTGATCTGGTGCTGTTGGCTCTCCCTTTCATTTGATCAGTCTGGCAGAAAAATTCTTCTAATAGACTAAACTTGAGCTGTTATCCTTGATAGCTTGGTCCCTCTTTGTCCCTTTCTGCCACTCCATGAATTGCTGAGAGCTGGGAGTAGGCAGGGCAGGTGGAAAGCTCTTGTCAACAGTGGTTTCATAAGAACTCTTTATGCGGAGTCCTGTAAAACAATGCTTGGGAGTTTGTTTTTTGTTTTTAAATGGTTCAAGTAGAGAATTACCGCCTTTAAAAAAAAAAAAACAAAACTAAGATAATTTTGGCAATGTATAAAACATCACACTGCAAAACTGGAAACAACAAATTTTATAGGAAACTGAAAAGGACCAGTGAGAATTATGAAAAATAAAAAGAACATACACAATTGTACCTTCAAGAATTTCCATGGAACATTATGACCCATCAAATTAAGGTATCCACATTCTCCAACAAAAATGAACTGATCTGAGTAAGGGCAGCATGAAAATATTCTAATGCAGTGCTGCCCAACAGAACTTTCTGTGATGATGGAAATGTTCCATTATCTCTGTTGTTGAATACAGAAGCTATTAGCCACATGAATACTCACAATGTGGCTAATGCAACTGACGAACTGAGTTTTTAATTTATACAGCCACCTGTGGCTAGTGATTACCAACTGAACAGCACAGTTCTAATGCCTCATGGGTCAAAATCAGTGGTTTCTTCGGGGGATTTCTCTGATCACTGCTGAGGGGTGTAGATGGTTGGGGGTGGAAAGAGAGGAAGCTCTGAGCAGCTCTATTTAACTACTTAAACAAGTTCTGAAACTCTCCACAGCTTTCAGAGGCAAGGGCTGAGGAAAGGACTCTAGGGGAGACCTGACTATGCCCTTGAACTCCTGGCTAATGCCAACGGGAGTAAAAGGCCTAGGATTTGGCTCACGCAGATGGGAAGAGGCCTATGGTGCCACTCACAGAATCTGGGGCTTGGGCCATCTGTGCATGGAAATCGTTGCTGTAGGGCTGGCGGGGAGGTAGGGGTGCTCATTTCCGGACAGGGTTTCCAGGGCTAGAAGAGGATTTAGAGGTGGAGGGAGGACCCGGGGGCCCTTTCTGGCCAGCTGCAGGCTGGACTGGCCCTTTCTTTTTGGGGATTAAGGTCTTGTTCTTGCTCTTGAACACTCTGCTGGGATCCAGCTTGTTCACGAAGCAGTTGGTCTCTTCTGCAAGTAGGTCTGTGTTGTAGGTGATGGGTTTATACATGTTGAACCACTGCTGTAAGGGAGAATTGGGAGAGGTCACAATTCGAAGGAGAAAGGCAATTGTTTATGCTCTTTAGTGGGGACCCAGAAGTAGAGAGGTGGGGAGATGAGGCAAAGAGAACAAAAGTTTTTATGAAAAACTGCCTCAAAAATCTGTTAGCACTTCCTTTAGGTGAAAGTGATGGCACACACATTGCTTTATTAGGTCTCATAACCTTTAAAATAAATTCAGCACAAGGACTAAGAATGCGAGTAAACTTCCTTCCTTCTGATCTAGTGAGCCTGAGCATGGGGATTAGGTCCCAGATCATCAGTGACCTTCTAACTGTTCTGTCCTCACAGCAGCCACTGCCCATCAGGTTGATATGTCAGCACCTTCCCAGAGAAGGTGCATTGACAGAGGCCAGCGGCAGGCCTTGGCTGAGGGAAGCTGCCGGCGCTGGTGCTCTCTTCCCCTTCTGGGCAAAGAGCATCATATTTATTGACCTCACGATGTTTACTGGATGGATGTTAGGTGATATTTGGGCAAAGTGAGGCCCACGAGATGAATACATACATGGAGCTGAGTCCCTAGTTCACTGCCACCCCAGCCAAAGTTCTTCCAGGCACACCTGGTCTCAAACTAGGGGGTATATGAGCATTTCCAGGCAACTCTATGTTTGAAATATTGCCCAGATCTGTAACATAAACAAGGCACATCCATACAGTGGAATATTCTGTATCACTAAAAAGGACAATTCTGTATGTACTGATAGGGAATGAACCCCAAGATGGAGTGTTAGTGAAAAGAAGGTGCATAACGATGTGAGAAGTATAGTGCGCTTGTGATTTAGGAAAAAAGGAACCAAAAATCATATGCATGCATGCTTTCTATGCAGTAAAGTACCCTGCAAAAAGCACAAGAAAAATGCAAACAGTGGCTGCCTCTGGGGGAGGCTGGAGAGCCTGGGAATCAGACTGACTTTCCACTCTTCCTGTGTGCCCGCACTGCCTATCTAAAACCAACACTCAGACCTAAGCCCCAAATAAAATTTAATTAGGAAGAAAACTCCCAGGTGATTCTGAGGATCAGCCAAGTTTGGGAACCACTTAGTTCAGTATTAAGTGAGGCTATCCACCTACACTGGCACCATCTGCCTTGCTTAATGAAAATGCAGGTTCCTGGGCTCCATCCCAGGTCTTCTGAATGGGACGGGGAAGTTGGGACTCTGCAACTGAAGCATTTCCTCAGAGATTGTGATCAGCCCACAGTTTGAGACGGCATGTGTTTCTCCCTTACCTTGGCCTGTGGGCTGATGCCGTAGCTGGTGAAGGCGTACTGCCACTGCGGCAGGCCCAGGTGCGTGATGAGCAGGCGATAGTAAGCAGTGAAGGAATCGGTGAGGAAATGCCAGTATAACGCTCTGTCCAGGAACCAGATCTCAGCGTCTTGCGCTGACGCTGAAATGGCAAATGAATGGAAGAAATGAACGGATGGCATAATACTTTTCTCCTTCTATCTGTAAAGTCGATATACTCTCATGGTTAAAAAGAAGAAATTCTAATAGTGGAAGGATGTAAAATACAAGTAAGAGTTCCTTTTTACCCCTTCCGACCTCCAGGCCCATGCTCCCGTGGCCACTGTTAGGGGTTTTATTGGTCTTGTACAAATCCCTGATCAGTCAGCCGACTGACTTGTGCGCTGGGCATTGGGCATCTGTGCATTCAGACTGACCATTCAGCAGCCTCCTGCCCCGGTGGGGACAGACTGGGGTCTCAGCTTTCCTGATGGAGACAGACGCTGAAAGCCTCTAATTTTTTTTTTTTTAAGATTTTATTTATTTGAGAGAGCATGAGTGAGAGAGCACAAGCAGGGGGAGCAGCAGAGGGAGAGGGAGAAGCAGGCTCCCCGCTGAGCAGGGAGCCCGGTGCGGGGCTCGATCCCAAGACCCTGGGATCATGACCTGAGCCGAAGATAGCTGCTTAACCGACTGAGCCCCCCCAGGTACCCCAAGGCTCTGGTTTTCTGAGGGGGTCTCCAACAGGAACCTGAAGGGCTGTGAGCAGCCACTGGGGGGGAGCGCAGACCAGCTCCTGTCCTGGATCCTGCCCGCGCTGTTGCGGGAGGTCCGGGCTGAACTGAAACAGGCACGGTCACAGCAGCTCCAGCCTCGCACTCACTCCTCACCTTCTGTTCTTCCTCCCGCAGGCCTCTAGTTCGTCTCCTGTCTAATGGCTGTAACAGCTCCCTCAGCGGCCCCCACCCTTGTCTCTTCCTCTTCCAAGACTGCCTGTGCAAACGTGCATTTCCACCTCAGTTTGGCCGTTCCTTTACTGAACAACCTGGACTTCCCACTGCCATGTCCAAACTCCTTCCAAGCTGTGCATGGCTTCTGGCTTCAACTCCTCACCCACAAGATGAACCAGGTAGCCCTATGATTTGAAACTGTCATGCTTTCCAAATCCGTTGCACTTTCCCATGGCATAGCTTTACCCAGTCTCTTCGCCTAGATGTTCCCCTTACCCCACAACCCCTCCTGCCCCACCCCTCCCCATAACCCAAGATGTGGATGAAAGGCTACTTTGCAAAGTCGGTCCCTCCTTCCTCTAGGGGTAAAATCCTGGCGTCTCTATCTTCTCACCCCGACAGACTGAGAGCTATGTGAAGAGGGCTGGGCCTTGTCCACAGTCCCCAGGGCAGGGCCTGAACTGGTGACAGCTGCTGCTCCAGGGACCAGAGCCTTTTCCTCTTGATTTCTCATCTGAGGTCTTAGATTGAGGTCTACTCATTCAGGTTTTTAGGTTGTTAACTTGCCTACAGCGAGAAGTACACAAGAAAGATAATGCTTTTCCTGGATGCTTTTCCTAATGCATGAGCCTGCTAGAGGAGTCTATAAACACAATGACTATTTCTTTTAGTTTTTACTCACTTATTTTCCTACTCCCATTATTTTGCAGTAACTCACAAATGATGATAGCTTAAAGACTCTAGTGATTGGCCAAGAAGGGGATGTTCAGGGAGGACCAAAGGGGCTTTCTGGGTCTTTACATCGCCAAGAGACCTGGCCGCATCTCATGGGTCCAGAGGAGTGTGCCTTTTGTGTCATGACTGGAGAGCAGGGTCATCCATGCCACACCCAACTGCAGGACCATGCTTGTCAATGATTCTTACCTGGTTTCCCTCTTTTGTAGACAAGGCAAACCTTCCCATTCCCATTGCAAGGATCCAGCTCAAATATCACACTGCGAGAATCAAAGTGAGGCTTCTCTGGCTGGTTCTCACTGGCTGCAAACCCAGAAGTTAATAGTTATGTTCAAACATACTCAACTCAAACACATACTTATCCAGCATTGCCAGGGTAGGGGGGAAAAAAAAAAAACAGGGAAAAAGCCTTATCTCAGACATATTCTTTTTTTTTTTTTTTTTTTTTAAAGATTTTATTTATTTATTTGACAGAGAGAGACACAGCGAGAGAGGGAACACAAGCAGGGGGAGTGGGAGAGGGAGAAGCAGGCTTCCTGCTGAGCTGGGAGCCTGATGCGGGGCTCGACCCCAGGACCCCGGGATCACGACCTGAGCCGAAGGCAGCTGCTTAACAGCTGAGCCACCCAGGCGCCCCATCTCAGACATATTCTTAACAACTATTTCCAATGTGGGCCAAATGAAATTTTTAAAAAAGATTTATTTATTTCAGAGAGACAGAGAGGGCGAGCGAGTATGGGGGGGTGGAGGGAGAGAATCCTCAAGCAGACTCCCCACTGTGTGGGACCCTGAGTTCATGACATGACCTGAGCCGAAACCAAGAGTCGGACACTTAACTGACTGAGCCACCCAGGCGCCCCCCAAATGAATTCTATACTCTAAATGTCCAGGATCTTATCCAGGGGCTAAGCCTTCTGTCTAGGCTTCTCTATCACAGTGTCACAGAATCTAGGGGAAGGTGACACAAGGAAAACAAACTGAACTTGCTGAGAGTGGGAATACATAAAGGCAAAGTAATCTGGCCTGATGTTGACGTCTCTTTTTCCTAGATAATCGCTTTCCCCTTATTTATAGCACTTTATGATCTTTTGATTAGAATCCTTTTCCATGGTCTAAAATGTATTTATAATATTTAATATTAATTACATTATAATTAATGATAAGCTTGGCTCAATTAGAAACACCTACCTAATAATTAAATACAATGGAGTTCCAGAAAAGAAACATTTTTAGAAATGCAAGCATCAGAAACTTTCTTGCTTCCTTCATTACAGCTTTTATGTAATAAAAATGAGTATTAGTGGGCGCCTGGGTGGCTCAGTCGTTAAGCGTCTGCCTTCAGCTCAGGTCATGGTCCCAGGGTCCTGGGATCGAGTCCCACATCGGGCTCCCTGCTTTGCAGGAAGCCTGCTTCTCCCTCTCCCACTCCCCCGGCTTGTGTTCCTGCTCTCGCTATGTCTCTCTCTGTCAAATAAATAAATAAAATCTTTAAAAAAAAAAAAAAAAGAGTATTAGTGACTGAGGGTGAGAGTTTACAAACCTAGGAGAGACTGGATAAAACAAAGTCTATAAAAAGACTATTTTTTACTTACATATAGCCATATATATAATTTTATACAAATGCATAAATATTTACATTTCTAACTATGAAAATATTTTAAACATGGCTTTCCCTTCCCCTGGAGGTTACACTTTAATACTCTTCTTGATTTCATGTGGTCCTCAATTCACGGAGTATGACAGGTTCTGTCTGGCTTCCTGGCTCTACACTGTGGATTGGAAAACTCTCTTGAGTCATAAGCTGAGGTTCCCCTTCTTTATTTCCATCTCTCAGGCTCATTGTCCTTCACTGCCTGATGGTCAGTGTCTTGAAATCCATTTTTATATATCTTCTCTGTTGTTGTTCCAGGAGGGCAGATAAATCAGGTCTGTGACTCCTATCTTGGGTGAGATCCAAAGTCTAGACTGTAGGGTCCCACCAAGTTTCAGCAGCCTTGCCCTGACTGATGCTAACTGGGGTCTGCCTGCAGGTGAAAAATTACAAAATAGGAAACTCCTTTCTGCCATTTGTAGATGTCACTCCAGTTTCTGCTCATTTTTGGTTATTCTCCAATCTTTTTAGGTCATTGTCCTTGAAGTTTTCCCAGAGTTTCAAGTAGTCTTTACTTGGTAAAAAGTACTCTGCCATTACCAGGAGAAGGAAGTCAGTATTTGAATCTTTTGCTTCCTTTTTTGCCAAATATGCAATGTCACTATTTTTAATTTCTCACTGAAATTTTAGTTTAGTTTTATCCCCATGTGTGCATCAGCACATTGTTATGCCTAATAATTTCACTCTTGGGAGTACCAGTGGATCTCTTTCTTGTTACCTGTTATTTGTGCTGGTTTTGTTCATGGCACTGTGTTTTTTCATGTGCCTAGTTATTTTTAGAAGGAAGTGTTTTTGAAAAATTATTTATAAAAACAATTTGAATTCTAAGATACTGTTATCATCCTCTAGGGTAGAATTTTCTTTTTTATATAAGAGCTTTACTGAGATAATTCACCTATCATACCACTTACTCATTTGAAGTATACAATTTAATGGTTTTTAGTATATTTACAGTTATATAACCATTAAGACAATCAATTTTAGAACATTTCTCTTCTCTAGAGTGAATTTGTTTCTGCTAGGCCCCTGAGGAGATTAATAACCTGGAGTCAATTTAGTCTAATTTTCGGATTTAACATTTTCTGGGCCACACAGATGACTTAAAATGGTTACTTCTTTTTTTTTTCTGTCTCTTGGGTACTGCTCTTCATGGTGCCAACCCCAAAAGTAGGTAGTTTTTATGGGTGCCATCCTTTGTAAGGCCTGGACTCTGTTTTATTCCCCTGGTCTCAACATGGGGCAAATTCATAGTTTTCCAGCATCCTCATAGCCTGTTGTAAAAAGGGCAATCAATGTATCTCAAATACTGAATCTCTCCCCCCCCCTTGGATTTCTGTCTTCTGGATGTTGATCTGTTATTACCTCATCATCCTGTTAGCTCTGATGTTTTTAGTAAGGTGGTTTTTATATTTTGCTGACTTCTCAGTTGTCTTCAGTAGGAAGGCTTCTCTGAATTACCTGTCTACCATTTGCAGAAGAGGAAATCTCTTTGTCAGTTTAAGTATGCTCCTAAAAATAACACATAGATGAGCTTGCTTTTTATATCAATCTGACAGTCTTTGTTTTTCAAAAGGGAGATTTAATCCCAGCACATTTAATATCGTGATTGATCTGTCTTGTTTTATTTCTCCTAATGTTTTGTTTCCTAATTTATGTTTCCTCTTTTCTCTTCTTATTTTTCCTCCTGTGATTCAGTATTCCCTTATTAGGTTGGAGATTTAATGTAGATTTTTATTCCTTTAGTGGTTATCTTCCTGTTTTTTTTGTTTGTTTGTATGATTAAATCAATAAGACTTTACCCTTCTGTTGTTCACATAACAGATACAAACATTCACATAATGTTTGTATGACTTAATCATACAAACATAACAACAGCATAACATGTATGTGCTTTCTATCTCTAGTTTCCACTGCCACAAGAGAGAAGTCTGGTATCAGTCTGATTATTATTTCTTCACAAGTAAGTTATTTTTGCCTACAAGCCTATAATTCTTTCCCGCATTATACAACACCTAGATGTCTCTTTTCTCATCAGTCCAATCTGGGTCTCTGAGAGCCCTTTCAACTTGCAGAGAAATTTTCTTTTATCAGTTTTTCTTGCCTTTACCCTTATCTGAAAACAATAGGCCATTATTTCTCCTAACCGAGTGTGGGATGCAGAATTCTAAGGCCCTCAAGATTCCTGCTCCTTAATATCTATACCTTGCAGGACCTCCTGCCCTTGAGAATAGTCAGGATCTGCGAATATGATGGTAGCAGTCACTCCCTTGATTAGCTTACATGATAGGAGACTGTTGCAGCAGACCGAAAAGGCATTTCCCTGCTGGCTGGGAAGTTAACTGCGATGTTGTGAGAGGGTCACGTGGCTAGAATCTAAGGGCAGCCTAAAGATGCTGAGAGTGAGCCCTAGCTAAAAGCTGGCAAGAAAATAGGGACTTAAGTCCCACAACTGCAAGAAACTGAGTAAGGCCAACCACTAGTGAGCTTGGAAGAGGCCTCTGTGCCTTGGATGAGATCATGGCACCAGGTGACATTTTCATTTTAGCCTAAAGACCCTAAGTGGAAGACCTTACTTATTAGTGGCTGAATTCTTGACTCATGAAACTGTTAGATAATAAATTTGTGGCATTTTAAGCCATTAAATTTGTGGTAATCTATTATACAAAAATAGAAAGCTCAAACAAGACACTCTTGTTTCCCCCAACAAGGTGTACTCTTTCTTCCCTGTAGTAGGAGGAGACCTTCCACTTTCTGCTGCTTTTCCTCCTTTGTCCTACCTTTTCTACTATTAAGGACCCCAAGAACACTCTATACATTAATTGCTGTCTGTAGGGCTGCTGTAACCAAGTACCAAAACTGAGTGGCTTGAACAACAGAAATTTGTAGTCTCACAATTCTAGAGGCTACAAATCCAAGATCAAGGTGTTGGCAGAATTGGTTCTTTTGACGGCTGTGGGGAAACAATCTGTTCGATGCTTCTCCCCTAGCTTCTGGTAGTTGACTGGCAAATTTAAGCTTTCCTTAATGTATAGAAGTCCCACCCATCTCTGCCTTCATCTTCAAATGGCATTCTTCCTGTATCTCCAAATGTCTTTAAGGACATCAGTCATATTGGATTGGGGTCCACCCTACTCCAGTATGACTTCATCTTAACTACTTACATCTGCAATAACCCTATTTCCAAATAAGGTCACATTCATTCTGAACTGGGGGTTAGGACTTCATTTTATGAATGGGGGGAGCATAATTTAACCCATAACACTTTTATATCTTTCCTCTTTCTTTTAGGTTTAGCTGAGACAGTATACAGTTGACCATTGAACAACACGGACTGAACTGCATGGGCTCACTTATACATGGATTTTTTTACAGTGTTGTCCATGTATTTTCTCTTCCTATGATTTCCATAACATTTACTTTTCTCAATTTATTGTAGGAATGGTGTATATTACACATAGCATACAAAATATGTGTTAATTGACTGTTGTTGGTAAGGCTTCCAGTCAATAGTAGGTTATTAGCAATTAAGTTCTGGGGGAGTAAAAAGTTCTATTAGGATTTTTGACTACATGGAGGGTCAGTGCCCTTCACCCCCGCATTGCTCAAGCATCAATTACAATAGATTTTACAATATTCCTTGCACTGTGTCCCTCTTTCCAAGAGTTTTTTTTTTTTTTTAAGATTTCTGAGAGTACATGCCTGCGGGGTAGGGGCAAAGGGGGGGGACAGAGGGTGAGGGAGAGAAGCAGACCCCTGCTGAGCATAAAGCCTGATGTGGGGCTCAGTCTCATTAACCTAAGCCAAAATCAAGAGTTGGATGCTCAACTGACTGAGCCACCCAGCTGCCCCCCAAGAGCTCTTAAGTAATAATTACACAACACAGGGGCACCTGGGTAGCTCAGTCAGTTAAGCATCTGACTTCGGCTCAGGTCATGATCTCAGGGTTCTGGGATTGAGCCCCACATCTGGCTCTGCACTCAGCAGGGAATTTACTTCTCCCTCTCCCTCTGCCTCTCTCCCCTCCCCCAGCCTGTGCTAGCTCTCAAATAAAATCTTTAAAAAAAAAAGTTATACAACACATTCCTATCTTGATAGATTCCTATCTATTAAGATTGAATGCGTGCATAACCCCTTCGTGGGAGGGTCACTGATCCCTTGTTTCCTTTCCTCCCACATCTTGGGACCTCCATTGTCTCATTTGTCTTCTGGTTAGAGTATTAATGTTCTTGAAGTTTTACACATGCTTCCGTATTTTTTTTAATAAACTGAAAGGTGTGTTTGGTCTGTATACATAGGACTCTAGATTTGTACTCCTTGTTGCTCAGTAACATGTATGTGCTTTCTATCTCTAGTTTCCACTGCCACAAGAGAGAAGTCTGGTATCAGTCTGATTATTATTTCTTCACAAGTAAGTTATTTTTGCCTACAAGCCTGTAATTCTTTCCCGCATTATACAACACCTAGGTGTCTCTTTTCTCATCAGTCCAACCTGGGTCTCTGAGAGCCCTTTCAACTTGTAGAGAAATTTTCTTTTATCAGTGTTTCTTGCCTTTCTTTCTAGTCTTTTTCTTTTTTATGAGCACCTGTTATGATGATAGAAGGTCTTCTGGATCTATTTCCTATTTTTCTTACCCTTCCACCTTTCCCCTCATAATTCCCCCTTTTAAATGGATCTATCTGTGCTTTTAAATACATCTTGCACTTGGTTTATCAGGCTACTAACTCAAATCTTATTTATACTCTTCTTCAATTCATCAATTGAGAATTTTTACTTTTGTTCTATAGGAAGCCTTTGTGCTGTCTTAAATGTCTTTAACTGTTCTGATTCTTGTTTTTACTTAGGTTTTCATCTGTGTCCTCTAGCAGTTTTATTTGCCTGGTTGTATATCCTGATATTTCTTTCTGATCATCCTCTTTTTGATCTTTTTGATTATTGAGTACCCTGAGAAAAGTCAGTGTTTTTCCAATTAGGTTTAATAAGACTTTGGGTCTAACTACTGGACTATCCTAAAAGGCTTGAACTCAGCAGGTACCAAAAGGCCAAGTTGTTTCTATCTCTATGGGTACGTAGGACAATATGGTCTCTACCCCTAGCTGTGTCCTTTGCTGAGGCCCCTTGAAATACTCTCTAGTATCCAGTCCACCTCTATCTTCCAACTTCAAAGGCAGGGAAGACTCAGTCTACTTATTTAACAACTTCTTTGCCTTCAGGCGTTCAAAAGCCCCAGCATACATATGAAGCAGATATGACCTTTCCCTTTCTTGTGAGAACTCCCTACATCTCCGAGTGGCAGGCTCTTGCCAAGGCCCATCACTTTCCAGTCTTTACTCCTGGATCCCTCTAGTACAGGCATACCTTGTTTTATTGTACTTTGCTTTATTGTGCTTCACAGATAATTTTTTTTTTTTTTTTTTTTTTACACATTGAAGGTTTGTACCAATGCTGTGTTGAGCAAGTCTACTGGCACCATTTTTCGAACACCATTTGCTCACTTTGTGTCTGTTACATTTTGGTAATTCTTGCAATATTTGTTATGACCTTTTAAGTTTGAACCCATTCTTTACTCCCTTCCCCCCCCATTTTAGATATATAGTTTCATATTTTACATAGTTTTATTTTGCAAATCCCTTGACTGATTTTTACAGATATACTTATTTTTATTGCTTTTGTTTTTTATATTCTTAATTATTGTCTTTCCTTTCCACTCAAAGAGTCCCTTTTAATATTTCATGCAGGGCTGGTTTAGTGGACATGAACTCCTTTTGTTTTTGTTTATCTGAGGAACTCTTTCTCTCTCCTTTTATTCTGAATGAGAGCCTTGGGGGATAGAGAATTCTTAGCTGCAGATTTTATCCTTTCAGTACTTTGACTATACCATGCCACTCACTTCTGGCCTGCAAAGTTTCTGCTCAAAAATCTGATAGCTTTATGGAGTTTCCCTTGTATGTAATGGTCTTCTTTTCTCTTGCTGCTTTTAAATTTTTTTCTTTA
The DNA here is from genome assembly GCF_011800145.1 of Mirounga leonina. NCBI lineage: Eukaryota > Metazoa > Chordata > Mammalia > Carnivora > Phocidae > Mirounga > Mirounga leonina. Next base: position 35,465,409 of record NW_023270854.1, on the reverse strand, counting down.
TCACTACTTTTTGCCATTTTAATTACTATGTGTCTTGGTGTGGACCTCCTTGGGTTGATTTTGTGTGTGTGTGGGGGGGTGTCTCTGTGCTTCCTAGATCAGGATATCTGTTTTCTTCCCCAGATTTGGGAAGTTTTCAGCTATTATTTCTTCAAATAAATTTTCTGCCCCCTTTTTTCTCTTTTCTTGGATCTCTATAATATTGACGTTCTTACACTTGATGGAGTCACCGAGTTCCCTAAGTCTATTCTTACTCTGCATAATTCTTTTTTCTCTCATTTGTTCAGCCTGATTACTTTCCATTACTCTGTCTTCCAGGTCATTAATTTGTTCCTCTGCTTCCTCTAATCTGCTATTTATTCCACCATGTACATTTTAAAATTTCATTTATTCTTCATCTCTGATTCTTTTTTATCTCTGTGTTAAGGGTTTCACTGATGTTCTCCACTCTTTTCTCAAATCCAGTAAATATCTTTATGACCATTACTTTAAATTCTCTATCAGGCATATTATTTATATCTGTTTCACTCAGGTCTCTTGCTGTGGTTTTGTCCTGTTCTTTCATTTGGGACATATTCTTCTGTCTCATTTTACCTAATTCTGTGTCTGTTTGTGTGTTAGGAAAATCAGCTACATCTCTTGCTCTTGAAAGTAATGGCCTTATGAAGAAGCAGTTCTGTAGTTCCCTAAAGCACCGTGTGCCCTGGACCTGGCACTTCAGGGGTGTCTCCTATATGTGTTGTGTGTGTCCTCTTGTGTCCTGGCCTCTTTTTCCTTCAGTACAGTCATCTGCAGAGGCTCTCTTTGCCTATTGTGGGCAGTGTTTGGTCCCCAGCCAGGGAAGGGGTGTGTTTTAACAAGGTCTGCACCGGTCTGCTTGCAAAATGAGACCTGCTGCCACTGCTGCCAGGAGAGGCCAGCCCAAATGGATCTGCAAAGTGTGCACGGTCGGGGCACTCAACTGTAACAAGGCATCCCTCAGGCTTCCACAGGGCCCACTGCAGCTGCCATTATAGTCATTGCTGCAGAGACTGAAGCCCTGCAAAATGCAGGGATTGGGAGATGTGGTGCTGCTGAAGTTTGTGCCTGTCTTCTTTATCAAAGACCTTTGATATTATTGTAACCATTTTGGGGTGCCATAAAACACACCTGCTGAAGGCAGCAAACCTGATAAATATATGTGTTCTGAACACCACTGACTGGCCATTCCATCTCTCTTCCTGTCCTCAGGCTTCTCTATTCCCTGTGACACAGTAATGAAATAATAAGGCCAATCAATAATCCTACAAAGGCCTTAGAAGTTCAAGTGAAAGGAAGAATTTAAATCAAAAGCTAGAAAGATTAAGCTTTGTGAGGAAGGCATGTTGAAAGCTGAGATAGGCTGAATGCTAGACTTCTTGTGCCAAATAGCCAAATGCAAAGGAAATGTTCTCGAAGGAAATTAAAAGTGCTACTCCAGTGAACACATGAATGATAAGGCAGTAAAACAGCCTTATAGTTGATATGGAGAAAGTTTTAAGTGATCTGGATAAAAGATCAAACCAGCCACAACATTCCTTTAAGCCAAAGCTTAATCCAGAGTAAGGCTCGCTTCAATTCTAAGGCTGACAGAGGGGAGGACGCTGCAGAAGAAAAGTCTGAAGCTAGCGGAGGTTGGTTGATGAGGTTTGAGGAAAAAGCTGTCTCTATAACATAAAGTGTAAGGCAAACTAGCAAGTTATCCAGAAGATCTAGCTAAGATAATTAACAAAGGTGGCTACACTAAATAGCAGATTTCCAGTATAGACAAAACATCCTTCTATTGGAAGATGACACCATCTAGGACTTTCAAAGCAAAAGAAGTCAGTGCCTGGCTTCAAAGCCTCAAAGGACAGGCTGACTCTCTCTGTAGGCACTATTGCAGCTGCTGACTTTGTTGAAGCCAATACTCACTGACCATTCTGAAAATCCTAGGGCCTTTAAGAATTATGCTAGATCAACTCTGCCTGTGCTCTGTAAATGGAACAACAAAGCCCAATGATAGCACATCTGCTAACAACATGGTTTACTGAATATTTTAAGCCCATCGTTGAGACCAACTGTTCAGAAAAAAAGATTCCTTTCAAAATATTACTGCTTATTGACAATGCACCTGGTCACCCAAGAACTCTGATGGAGAGGTACAATGAGATGAATGTTGTTCTCATGCCTGCTAACACAACATCCATACTGCAACCCATGGGTCAAGGAGTCTTTTCAACTTTCAAGTCTGAATATTTAAGAAATATGTTTCATAAGGCTATAAGTGCTATCACTAGTGATTCCTCTGATAGATCTGGGGAAAGTAAACTGAAAACCTTCTGGGAAGGATTCACCATTCTAGGTGCCATTAAGAACATTCATGGTTCATGGGTAGAGGTCAAACTATCAACATTAACAGGATTCTAGAAGAAGTTGATTCCAACCCTCATGGATGACTTTGAGGGATTCAAGACTTCAGTGGAGGAAGTCACTGCAGACGTGGTGGAAATAGCAAGAGAACTAGAATTAGAAGGAGAGCCTGAAGATGTGACTGAATTGCTGGCAATCTCCTAAGAAAACCTGAATGGATGAGGAGTTGCTTCTTACGGATGAGTAAAGAAAGTGGTTTCTTGAGATGGCTTCTACTCCTGGTGAAGAGGCTATGAAGACTACTGAAATTAGCACAAAGGATTTAGAGTATCACATAAACTTAGTTGATAAAATGGTCACAGGGTCTGAGAAGACACAATTTTGGAAGTTTTACTGTGGGTACAATGCTATCAAACAGCACGGCATGCTACAGAGAAATCATTCATGGAAGGAAGTGTCAATCAATGCAGCAAACTTCATTGCTTTAAGAAACTGCCAAGCCACCCCAACCTTCAGCAACCCACTTCCCTGATCATTAAGCAGCCATCAACATGGAGGCAAGACCCTCCATCAGCAAAAAGATTACAAACTGCTGAAAGCTGATGATGGTTAGCACTTGTTAGCAATAAAGTATTTTTTAATTAATGTATGTACATTGTTGTTTTAGACATCACACTTAATAGGCCATAATATAGTAAAAGCCTAACTTCAATATGCACTGGGAAACCAACAAATTCATTTGCACTTGCCTTACTGGGGTGATCTGGAACCAAACCTGCACTATCTCCAAGGGATGCCTGGACTAGTGTGTAACTGCTTGTGCAGTTGATGGAGAAGCCCTGCATCGGTTCTCTCTGCCAGAACTTCAATGTACCCCAAGGTCTTAGTATTGGAGGCACTAGTTGCTTAGTCAACATTCATGCTCCCTTTCTTTCTTAAACCCCAATTCTGTTTGAGGGGACAACACTGGCACAGCTAACCATACTTCCTCAGATTCCCCTGCAGCTATGGGTAACCTTTTAACTCTGTTCTGGCCAATGGCTATTGGGAGGAGCTTCTGAGAAAACAGCTGTTTTCCTGATAAAAAGGGAGAGATTCTGCCACAAGACAGTTTTTGTTGTTTTGCCTTTCACTCTTCTTTTTCCTCCCTGGAACATAGACTGGAAGCTTGGAGGTACAGCCCACATTCCTCAATGATGAGGATGAAAGCCATATCCAAAGGTTGGTGCAGGAGGAAGCCAGAGGGAGACTTTATCATTGACTTCCTCAAACAGCTGCACCAGCCTAGTTCCAGATTTCTTGTTATGAGAAAAGTAAACTATTTAGTTTAGACATTGTAATTGGGTTTCTGATATATGCAGCCAAACAATTCTAACTGACAAAGTCCTCACTTATGCCCAGTTGCTCATAGCATTTAGCTTTTAGCAGCCATTTGAATCAGAGATGGCAAAGAGTCTGGAGGGAGGAAGGGAGCTGCTTATAGAGTCCATGTTCCCTGAAAGCTCTTGATACTGAAATGTTGAGTCAAGTTAATCTTTAACATTCATTTATTTACTAAGCATTCATTAAGTAGCGATTATATGCCAGGCACTGAAGTGGGTGCTGGAAACAAAACAAAAATCTCAACCCTGGCATTTCTTCATGAAAATTTCCTTTATTGATACAGGTTGTTTTTTTGTTTGTTTGTGTGTTTGTTTACCTTACTCCCATGGTCCTGAGAAGCCACAATGGGGAAGTTTTTTTTGGCTTCGGAAAGGTACTACAATGCCACAGCGTCTTCCTATGTTTTTTAACATTATAAAAGGGAAACAAACAGGCTAATTTCTAACTCAGAGCACAAGTTCCTTCAGGTTACCTTCAAGTGCATCATCCTCCAGGTCTGCCAGCGTTGGTGCATTTGGGAGTGAATACACGGAAGACTGGTTGAGTTGAGTCAGTTTTGCGATGCTGTTAATCGCCATGCTGCCCAATGGAATGGTGTGCTCTATGGAAACATTAGCAAAGAGGAACAGTCTTATGACCATGATCATCATAAGGACTTCTGCTGGAAGAGCTTAAACCCAGCTTTTGTTTGATCCCAGGGCTGAGGAATCTGATGGAAAGTGGAAGGAAGAGCATCAATGCACTATATGCCCCTGAGCACCAACCTTTTTTTAGCAATGAGTCATGGGTGACAAGACCCCACTGCATGCATTAAGGTAGAATACTGAAAAAAATATAAAAAGGGGATGCTCAGGAAGAACCCAGAAATCAGGGCTAGGGGCCCTGTTTGAAGAGCAAAGGATCTAAAAATGTTTTTGCTCCCTCTTTCCCTTGCATGAAGGGTAATAATTCCCAAAGAGGTAACAGCTTTGATTATATAACTGACCCATTCTTCTCTTCTTGTAAGCTTTCCATGATGGAAGATCACTCCCCTTCTCTTTGTCATTTTTTCTTACTCATTGCAGAGAACTTGACAGAAGACTAGAAATCAACCTTGCCTGATTCCTAGTTTTCTGTGATTAGGGTGTAAATAGGGAACAGGTAACTGTATATCTTCCTTATTATATAGAACCCTTGTCATATAGGATGCTGGCCACTGGATGGCAAACAAAGACTTAGAAATCTGACTGCTGAAAAAAACTGAAGGCAGTAAAACAGCTGGTATACAGACTATGGGAAATCCATGCAGAACAGACCATTAAAGACGTAAACATCAGAAGCTGCCTCTGCTGTTGACTTTATCCAGGAAATGACAGAAAGGGAGATGGAAGTGGGGACAGCATAAGAAGACTAGGATTGGGAGAATTAAAGGAGAGAAGGTATTAGAATAGTGAACAGGGACTCATTCATGAAAACTTGGTGACCCGTTTCTTCTCCCTGGGGCGCTTGTGAAGGGGCTTGCCTGTCTTCATGATGTGGGTAAGGGAAAATCTGACCGCCAGTCTAGTCTCTGTCCATTCTCTCTCTCCAGACTCCAAAGGCCATGGTCATGTTTCAAAGAAAGGCTCTTGTGACAGTACGGTGGTGACAAGAATGGTTTCTGGGCTAATGGAGGAAATAATTACAAACTAAAAGTTCATGTTAAATGCTCAGGAATAAGCTATAGAAAGTGCCTCTGGCCTGCTGTGAGAGAGACAGGAAGGCTTTGGGAATCATCAAAAAAAGGGAACCCAGAGGAAGAGGGCAGAGGAAATGAAGGGGAGAAGTCAGTTCTGCAGATCTGCTGTGCAGTAAAAATTACCACATTGTCAGTGACAGCATGGGAGGTGCTGGGTACTTCCTGAGGACCAAAGGAGATCTGGGGAGGTGGTTGGAATGCAGAGGCAGTAAAGGCCTCTTGTGGGCAGGGAAGTCTGTGGCAGGAATGGGCTGGACTCCAGTGGAGAGAAAAGGTGTTCTTGGCTTATGAAATTTTATAGAAGTCTTCACTTAAATGTGCAGCATCACCTTTCATGTGTACGTAGTACCTGCAATTTCTGACTCTACCAAGTTATGAGTTCCCACATCTACACATGAATGCCTGTCCTAGCCACTTTAATACTAAAGATGACAACTTGAGAAGTGAGGTGGTTGATAACTTAGGCTGGGGAGATGTGCAGGAGAGAAGTTAAAGATCTGGTGTAAGGGTTACAGCCCTAAGGTCATTGCCATGCTGGGAACGAAGGAAGTTACCCCTCTTATGACCATCAGTGGCTGTCCCTTCAGCTCACTCTGAGGAGAATGCTCTGGGGTGGAGTCATCAGAAGCTTTAAGTTTGAGGTGGTACAGGAATTTTGTGTAGTGATTAAGGTTTTCCACAAGCCCATTTCAAAAGGAAGCCTCTAAATTGAGTTTCTAGGTAAGTACCAGCTAGACTCTGGCATAGTGGGTGGTGGGTGAAGCAATGATGGCTTTGGGGAAAAAATCATAGCTTCTGGACATTGCACTTTAGGAGAACTCATGAAAACCATACAGATACCAAACCTCTCAGCCAGGGAAATGTTACCCTACAGCAAGAAGGCTGACTCACCATCCAGCTTCACACTCCATGTCATGTGGAAGCCATTGGTCATCAGGTAAAAATTCTTCACATCCTCAGGTAGCACGCAGTTATTTTTCTAGAATCACAAAGCAGCTGAGTGTTAGGTCGGGACTGAGAAAGGGCACAGGGCTATGCCCCAAAGCAAATGGGGATACTACGTACCATGTTTTAGATCCCCCAAATGGGAAGATTTTGGTAATTACCTACAAACTCCATTAGAGAGTTCCAGTTCAAGATGGCAAAACAGAGGGCCCCTGAACTCCCCTCCTCCCATAGACACACCAAATCCACAGCTACATATGGAATAATTCCCTCTGAAATAAATCCAGAAGCTGGTTTAGCAACTCCTATACATTGGGTGAATGAGAAAAAATGCACATCGAAATGGGTAGGAGAGGCTGAGACGCAAATCACCATAAACCCCACCACTGGCGCAGCAATACACAATCAGGAGAGAACTCAGAAATCCGATCTTCCCTCTAAGGAGTGAAGGGTTTGAACCCTCTATGTGGCATACCATCTTTTAAGAGCTGCATCTGAGAGATGAGCTCCCCAGACATCTAACTTTGAAAGCCAAAGGGGCTTGCTCCACAAGATCCACAAGGCTATTTGGAAACTGAGAAAGAGTTCTCAAAGGGCTCATGCATGCAGATTTCCCATCCCAGGGCCTTTTATAGAGGTAGCCAACTGAAAAGTACCCAGACTTTCTTTGAAAGAGGCTTATTTGCTTATCTTATAGCATTGGCCTGAGCAGCAGTTACCTAATTTAACACATATCGACAGAAATACTCCAGAGAACAGGGAAGCTGGGGGGCACCATCTTTACACACTCTGCCTTACTCCAGGTCAGCAGTATCTCCCAGAAAAGAGCTTGTGCACCCATCTAATGCAATGGCCTTTGCATCTACTGCCCAAGGGACACACCCTTGATTACTTGGTTCTGGTGGCCAAAGGGCTTCCATTTCCAGGTCCCATAGGACTATAACAAAGAAACAGTTCTTAATTGGCTATCCCACTGATGAAGAATACTTGGAAGAAAGGCAGGCTGGGACAAGGCCTCCCACCCCCACCGTAAGAGGAAACCACACTTAAAAGGATTTTACACCACCCTGGAAGGAGCCCTCCATCCTTTCCCCTGTGAGAGAAAGAGGACAAAAACCTGATTGCATGACAGGTGCATGGAGGGTTAATCAGATTAAAACAGCCCACCACCAACCCCATAAAGACCCCTAGACTTAGAAACTCCCGTGGCAACCCCCTCGGGTCCCCTCCCTTTTTGGGAGCTTTGTACTATCACTCAATAAACCTTGCTTTGCTGCCCCCCACTCTGTCTTGTCTTGTCTACCTCTTCATTCTTCAAAGCAGCATGACCAAGAACCGCGGGAAGGAAAAGAAATCCTGCAGCACCACCATTATCCTTCAGAATTTAAGTAGAGATAAAGTTTTCTAGACAAGCAAAAGCTAAAGGAGTTCATCACATTAAACTGGCCTTACAAGAACTGTTAAAGGGACTTCCTTAAATGGAAAAGAGAAGCCACAGCATATGAAAATTATGAAAGAAAAAAATTTCACTGGTATAAGCAACCATATACTGAAGGTAATACATCAACTACTTATAAAGCTAGTATGAAGGTTAAAAGGCAACAGTAGTAAAATCAACTATATCTACAATAATTGGTTAAGGGATAAACAAAATAATACAAGATACGACATACATAAATACAAAAAATGGTGAGGGGCATAAAAATGCAGTGCTTATAGAATATGTTTGAACTTAAGCAACCATCAACTTAAAATAGATTGCTACATACAGAGAGTTATACATGAACCTCAGGATAAGCACAAGCTAAAAACTTTTGATACACAAAAAGCAGAGAAGGAAATCCAAACATAATACTAAAGAAAGTCACCAAATCATAAGACAACAAGAAAAGAACATGAAAGAATTACAAAACAACCTGAAAACAATTGTGGCAGTCAGTATATACCTATCAATAATTACTCTAAAGGATCTTGGGAAGAGGGTGTAGTAGGAGGACCCTGAGCTCACCCCTCCCACGTTTACAACTAGATATCATCCACAACCAAGTCAATAAACTAGGGAGTGATCGAAGGCTGGCAGAACAAACTCCACAACAAAATATAGAGAAGAAGCTGCATCTGAAAGGTTAGAAAGGTGAGAAAGGTGGAGGGAGGCTGCCCATAGGAGGGAGGCAGCTGCGTGCAGGGAGAGGGCAGAGAAATGGGCCCTTGTACTAGGGAGCTCATGTGGGGAGGACTAATCCCCATAAAGTTTGGCTTGAAAACAGAGTTGCTGAATTAAGTTTGTATAACCAGTGGGACCTGGAGCCTGGAGCTTTAAAAATCAGGTGACTCAGCACTGGGAGAGCTGGGACAAGCCAAGTAGAGCCAGTACAGCTGGGAGGGCAGGGGACAGCTGGGCTGCTGCCCTTAAAGGGACAGCAGCCTGAACATATAAGCAAAATAAAGATAGCAGTTTATACAATACCAGGGGCAAATGGGAGACAGATCTGTTCATACAGATTTCTGAGCATGTTGGGGGTCTTCTCTGAAAATGAGGGAGCTGGCAGGTGGCATTTCACCCTCCCCCAACCATAAACACAAGGCCATCTGTGGGAGGCAGGGCATCCCATCCAGTTGCTGCATGCCTCCAGGCACTTGCCAGCCTCAGCTGCACCCAGTCATCCTTGGGCACTGCACCCAGCCACCCCTGGGCATTGCGCCCAGCTTTGGGCCTGCAGTTGAGCTGTCATGCAGCCTCCAGCTGCTATAGTGCTTCTACAAATCTGGCACTGAACTAGTGGCCCAGTGCAAATTTTGCTAATGCCACTGCCCTGCCCCCAAGTTCCCTGGCAGGCATGCACCCTCAGAGCTGGTCTGAGTCCCACTAACACCACAGTGAGCAAGCAGAGCCCAGAGCAGGCAGTCAGTGCAGACAACTGCACTGAAAATAAAAGTGATTCAGACACCACAGCAGGACATAAGCACCACACACAGGATACGCTCCTGAAGTTCCAGGTTCAGGTGCACAGGGGAGACTGCACTGCAAGACACTCCAGGACCTCTTCTTCATAAAGTCACTACTTTCTTTCTTTTTTTTTTTTTAAGATTTTATTTATTTGAGAGAGTGTGTGTGCATGAGCATGGGGGAGGGGCAGAGGCAGAAACAGATTTCCCACTGAGCAGGAAGCCCAATGCAGGACTGATCCCAGTATCCTGGGATCATGACCCGAGCTGAAGGCAGACACTTAACCGACTGAGCCATCCAGGCGCCCATAAAGTCACTACTTTCAAGAGCAGAAGACATAGTTGACCTTCCTAACACACAGAAACAGATACAGAGAGGCAGACAAAATGAGGAGAAAGAAAAATTTAACTCAAATGAAAGAACAAGACAAGGCCATGGCCAGAGATCTAAGTGAAACCATAAGTAGCATGCCTGATAGAGAATTTAAAGCAATAACCATAAAGATACTCACTGGACTTGAGAAAAGAGTGGAGGACATCAGTGAGACCCTTAACACAGAGACAAGGAACAACATAGTAGAGATCAAGGGCTTAATAAATCAAATGAGAAATACACTTGACAGTGAACAGCACGCTGGAAGAAGCAGAGGAACAAATTAATGACCTAGAACACAGAGTAATGGAAAGTAATCAAACAAGAAAAAAGCATCATGCAAAATGAGAATAGACTTAAAGAACTCAGTGACTCCATCAAAAGTAATAGCATGAGTATTTCAGAAATCCTTGAAGAAGAGAGAAAAGGGGAAGAGAATTTATTTGAAGAAATAATCGCTAAAAACTTCCCTAATCTGGGAAAGGAAACACATATCCCGATCCAGGAGGGAGAGAAAATCACCATCAAAATCAACAAAAGCAGGGGCGCCTGGGTGGCTCAGGTGTTAAGTGTCTGCCTTCGGCTCAGGTCGTGATCCCAGGGTCCTGGGATCGAGCCCCGCATTGGGCTCCCTGCTCCACGGGAAGCCTGTTCTCCCTCTCCCACTCCCCCTGCTTGTGTTCTCTCTCTTGCTGTGTCTCTGTCAAATAAATAAAATTTAAAAAAAAAAATGAACAAAAGCAGTTCCCCACCAAGACATATTATAATTAAATGAGCAAATTGTAGTGATTAAAAAAAAAAAAAAAACCAGCAAGACAAAAGAAGACAGTAACATACAAGGGAAAATACATAAGGCTAGGAGGGGATTTTTCAGCAGAAACTTTCCAAGAAAGACGGGAGTGGCAAAGTGCTGAATGGGAAAAATCTGCAGCCAAGAACAGTCTATCCAGTGAGCAGAATAGAAGCAGAGAGAGAGTTTCCCAAACAAAAACTAAAGGAGTTCATAACCATTAAACCAGCCCTGTAAGAAAAATAAAGGGGACTCTTTGAGTGGAAAGGAGAGACCAGTGACAGTATAAAGGCAGGAAAAACAAAATCAGTAAAAATGAATATTGCTGTAAAAAAATGAGTCCAGGAATTCACAAGATAAAAAGTTGTAAACTATGACAACATATACCTAAAACATGGAGAGGAAAAGGATAAAGAATGGATTCAAATGTAAACAACCATTAACTTAATATACACTGCTATATGCAAAAGAGGTTACATATAAACCTAATGGTAACCATATATCAAAAGTCACAGATAAATATGCAAAGTACAAAGAGAAAGAAATCCAAATATATAACTAAAGAAAATGAGCAAAACACGAAAGGCAAGGATCAGAGAAAATCTTCAGAAACAACCACAAAACAAGTAATAAAATGACAATAAATACATATCTATCAATAATTACTTTGACTGTAAATGGACTAAATGCTAAAATCAAAAGACACAGGGTGACAAGATGGTGAAAAACCAAGACCCATTTATATGCTGTCTACATTTAGACCATAAAGTGTCTCATTTTAGACCTAAAAACACCTGCAGATTGAAAGGAAGGGGATGGAGAAACATCTATCATGCAAATGGGTATCAAAAGAAAGCTGGAGTAGCAACACTTAATATTGGACAAAATCAATTTTAAAATAAAGACTGTAACAAGAGACAAAGAAGGACACTATATAATAATAAAAATTACAATAACAACTAAATATTTATGCACCCAACACAGGAACACCCAAATACATAAAACAGTTAATGACAAACATAAAGGAACTAATCAATAATAATACAATAACAATAGGAGACTTTAACACCCCACTTACATCAATAGATCATCTCAACAAGGAAACAATGGTTTTGAATGACACGCTGGAACAGATGGATTTAACAGATATATTCAGAACATTCCATTCTAAAACAGCAGAATACACATTCTTTTCAAGTGCACACAGAACATTCTCTAGAATAGATCACATATTAACCCAAAAAACAAACCTCAACTAATTCAAGATCGAAACCATACCATGCATATTTTCTAAGCACAACACTATGAAACTAGAAGTCAACCACAAGAAAATATCTGGAAAGACCACAGATATGTGGAGATTAAAAAGCATGCTACTAAATAATGAATAGGTCAACCAGGAAATCAAAGAAGAAATAAGAAGTACATGGAAACAAATGAAAATGAAAACACAGTGGTCCACACAAAATTTAGGATTTTTTGTTCCATTTCTGTGAAAAATGTTGATGGTATTTTGATAGGGATTCCACTGAATGTCCAGATTGCTTTGGATAGTATAGACATTTTAACAATATATGTTCTTCTAATCCACGAGCATGGAATGTTTCTTTCATTTCTTTGTTGTCTTCCTCAATTTCTTTCATAAGTCTTCTATAGTTTTCAGAGTACAGATCCTTTACCTCTTTGGTTAGGTTTATTCCTAGTTTTCTTATGGTTTTTGGCACAATTGTAAATGGGATCAATTCCTTGATTTCTCTTTCTTCTGCCTCGCTGTCAGTGTATAGAAATGCACCTGATTTCTGTGCACTGATTTTATATCCTGCAACTTTGCTGAATTCCTGTATTAGTTCTAGCATTTTTTTAGTGGGCTTTTGGGTTTTCTACATAGAGTATCATGTTGTCTGTGAAGAGTAAAAGTTTAACTTTTTCTTTGCCAATTTGGATGCCTTTTATTTCTTTTTGTTGTCTGACTGCTGAGGCTAGGACTTCCAGTGCTATGCTGAACAACAGTAGTGAGAGTGGACATCCCTGTCATGTTCCTGACTTTAGGGGAAAAGCTGTCAGTTTTTCCCCATTGAGGATAATGTTTTCTGTGGGTATTTTATGGTATTGAGTATGTTCTCTCTATCTCTACACTGTGGGGAGTTTTTATCAAGAAAGGATGTTGTATTTTGTCAAATGCTTTTTCTGCATCTACTGAGATCATATGGCTCTTGTCCTTTTTTTTTTTTTAATTAATGTGGTGGAACCAGAAAAGACCCTGAATAGCCAAAGTAATGTTGAAAAAGAAAACCAAAGCTGGAGGCGTCACAATTCCGGACTTCAAGCTATATTACAAAGCTGTAATCATCAAGACATATGCTACGGGCACAAAAAAAGACACACAGATCAATAGAACAAAAAACCCAGAAATAAACCCACAAATATATGGTCAATAAATGTTCAGCAAAGCAGGAAAGAATAACCAATGTGAAAAAGACAGTCTTTTCAACAAAATGGTATTGGGAGAACTGGACAGTGATGTGGAAGGAAAAAAAGTGGACCATTTTCCTACACCATACACAAAAACAAATTAAAAATGGATTAAAGACCTAAATGTAAGACCTGAAACCATAAAAATCCTAGAAGAAAACACAGGCAGTAACCTCTCTGACATAGGCCATTAGCAATATTTTTCTAGATATATCTCCTGAGGCAAGGATAAAACCAAAATTAACTTTTGGGACTAATCAAAATAAAAAACTTCTGCACAGCAAAGGAAACAATGAACAAAATTAAAGGCAACCTACAGAATGGGAGAAAATATTTGCAAATCCAATAAAGGGTTAGCATCCCAAATACAGAAAGAACTTATCAAACTCAACACCCAAAAAACATAATCCAACTTAAAAATGGGCAGAAGACATGAAGAGACATTTCTCCAAAGAAGACATACAGTTGGCTAAAAGACACATGAAAAGTATCAACAGCTCAACATCCGTATCAGAGAAATGCAAATCAAAATGACAAGGAGATACCATCTCATACCTATCAGAATAGCTAAAATAAAAAACACAAGAAACAAAAGATGTTGGTGAGGATGTGGAAAAAAAGGAACCCTTGTGCACTGGTAGTGGGAATGCAAACTGGTACAGCCACTGTGGAAAACAGTATGGAGGTTCCTCAAAAAGTTAAAAATAGAACTAGCCTACAATCCAGCAATTGAACTACTGGGTATTAAATATAGATTGGTATTATTCAGCCATAAAAAAGAATGAAATCTTTCCATTTGCCATGACATGGATGGAACTAGAGCATATCATAATAAACAAAGTAAGTGAGTCAGAGAAAGACAAATACCATATGATTTCACTCATATGTGGAATTTAAGAAACAAAACAGATGATCCAAGGGGAAAAAAAGAGAAAGAGACAAATCAAGAAACAGATTCTTAATTATAGAGAACTGAAGGTTACCAGAGGGGAGGGGGATGGGAGGATAGGTGAAATAGGTGATGGGGATTAAGGAGGGCACTTGTGCTGAGCACTGAGTGATGTATGGATATGCTGAATCACTATATTGTACATCTGAAACTAATAAAACAGTGTATGTTAACTAATGGAATTAAAATAAAAACTTAAAAAAATAATTAAATGTAAATCAACTAAAAGCTCCAATCAAAAGACATACAGTAGCTGAATAGATTAAAAAAAAAACAAAAAACAAAACAAGACTATGTATATGCTGCCTACAGGAGACTCATTTCAGACCTAAGGACACACAAAGACTGAAAGTGAAGGGATGGAAAAAGATATTCCATATAAATGGAAATGAAAATAAAAGCTGGGGTAGCAATACTTGAATCAGAGAAAACAGACTTTATAACAGAGACTGTAAAAAGAGACAAAGATTACATAATGATAAAGAGGTCAATCCAACAAGATATAACAATTGTAAATATCTATGTGCCCAATATGGGAGAACCTAAACATTTAAAGGAAATATTAACAGACCTAAAGGGAGAAGTGGATAATACAATAATATTAGGGAATTTTAACACGCATCAGTGGATACATCATCCAGACAAAAAATCAATAAAACAGTGGCCTTAAATGACACATTAGACCAGATGGACTTAATAGACACATACAGAACATTCCATCTAAAAACAGGGAATACACATTCTTTTTAAGTGCACATGGAGCATTCTTCAGGAAAATCACATGTTAGGCCACAAAACAAGTATCAATAAATTTGGGAAGACTGAAATCATATCAAGCATCTTTTCAAACAACTATGGTATGAAACTAGAAATCAGTAAGAAAAAAAACTGTAGAGAAACACAAACACATGGGAGGCTAAACAACACACTACTAAACAACCAACGGTAAACAAAGAACTCAAGGATGAAATAAAAAAATACTATGTGACTTTTAATAAAAATGAAAACACAGCATTCCAAAATACATGAGATGTAGCAAAAATTGTTGTCAGAAGGAAGCTTATAGTGATGGAGACCTAAGTCAAGAAATAAGAAAAAAATCTCAAACAGTCTAACTTTACACCTAAAGGAACTAGAAAAAGAACAAATGAAGGTCAAAGACAGTAGAAGGAAGGAGGTAATAAAGATTGGAGCTAAAATCAATAGTCTGAAGAGAAAA
The DNA here is from genome assembly GCF_011800145.1 of Mirounga leonina. Lineage (NCBI taxonomy): Eukaryota > Metazoa > Chordata > Mammalia > Carnivora > Phocidae > Mirounga > Mirounga leonina. Next base: position 35,450,245 of record NW_023270854.1, on the reverse strand, counting down.
AAATAAGAAAGATAAATAAAACTAAGACCTAATTCTTTGAAAAGATAAACAAAATTGATAAAACTTTAGTGAGACTCATCAAAGGAAAAGAGAGAGGGACCAAATAAATAAAAACAAAAATGAAAGAGAATTTACAACTGAAACCACAGAAACACAAAGGATTGCAAAATACTACTATAAACAATTATATGCCAGCAAATTGAACACTATAGAAGAAATGGATGTATTTCTAGAAACACACAATCTTCCAAGACTGAATCAGGAAGATATAGAAAATCTCAGCAATTACGAGTAATAAAACTGAATCAGTAATAAAAAGCCTCACTGCAAACAAAACTCCAGAACCAGATGGCAGGTGAATGCTACCAAACACTTAAAGAAGAGTTATACCTAATACCTATACTTCTCAAACTATTCCAAAAAATTGAAGAGGAAAGAACACTTCCTAATTCATTGTACAAGACCCTGACACCCAAATCAGATAAAATTCCTAATGAACATAGATGCAAAAATCCTTAACAAAATATAGCAAACTGAATTCAATGATACATTTAAAGGATCGTATGCCATGATCACGTGGATTTATTCCAGGGATGAAAGGATAGCGTGGTATCCATAAATCAACCAATGTGTTATGCCACGTTAACAAAATGAAGGATAAAACTCATATGATTATCCCAGTAGATGTAGAAGAAGAGCCTCACAAAATTCAACATTTATTTATGATAAAAACTCTCAAGAAAGTGGGTATAGAGGGAACACATCTCAACATAATAATGGCCATGTATAACAAACCCACAGCAAACATCACACTAGAATTAAAAAGCTGAAAGCTTTTCCTCTAAGATCAGAAATGAGACAAGAATGCCTGTTCTTGCCACTTTTGTTCAACAAAGGACTTGAAATCCAACAACGAAGAAATAAAAAGCATCTAAGTTGATAAGAAATAAGTAAAACTTAACTATCTGCAGATGACATGATACTGTCTATACAAAACCCTAAAGACTACAACAAAAAACCCCATTAGACATGATAAATAAATTCAGTAAAGTTGCAAGATACAAAATTAACATAAAGAAATATGTTGCTTTTCTATACACTACTACCAATCAGAAAAAGAAATTAAGAAAACAATCCCATCTACAATTCCATCAAAAAGAATACCTACAGGAGGGGAGCAAGATGGCGGAGGAGTAGGAGACCTGGATTTCGTCTGGTCTCAGGAATTCAGCTGGATAGGGATCAAACCATTCTGAACACCTATGAACTCAAAAGGAGATCGAAGAAAAGAATAGCAACAACTCTCTGAACAGAAAAGCAACCACTTTCTGGAAGGTAAGAAGAGCAGAGAAGTGAATCTGAGGCGATAGTGAGGAGGACAGACAGTGGGGGAGGAGGGCCTCCATCGGCTGCTTCTGGTAAGTGATAGAGCAGCAGAGCACAAAATCGGTACTTTTAGAAGTTCACTCCGCTGAGGGACATTGCTCCAGTGGCTAAGAAGAGGGTGGAACCCTCACTGGGACACTGTGGTCTTGGGACCCTCGGGGTCACAGGGGTGCCTGAGTGCGGCAAAGCTCCTAGGTATCGGAGCAGGGAAGCTGGCTGCAGAGACGGAGCAGAGGAGCGGGCTCTCAGCTCAGGGTTGCCATAAACTGTGATCCACGGCACAGTCGGGCCACTGCTCCTCCAGCAGGGATCCAACAAGCGGCAGATCCGAGGAGACTCCCCTTCCTCCCCTGGGAGGAGTGGCGCGGGAGCACACTGCAGGGATCTGCTGGGTATGGAGACTCCACACAGGGTCGGGTACCAGAGACAGAAACGCTTGGTCACAGGCCGGGTGAGTGGGGAGATGGGAGTGATTGACTGCTTTTCTCTGGGGGCTCACTGAGGAGCGGGGCCCCGAGGTCTCGGCTCCTCGGGGGCAGAGATGGGGAGGGCGCCATTTTCATTCTCGTCCTCCAAAGCTGTACCAAAAGCTTGCAAGGAACAAAAGCTTGCAAGGAACAAAAGCTCCCAAGAACAAACCCAAGCAGATTATTTAGCCCAGACCAGACAAGGGCAGGGCAATTCAGCCTCCCACAAAGACATTTGGGAACCACGGCAACAGGTCCCTCCCCCCAGAAGATCAGCAAGAACAGCCAGCCAAGACCAAGTTTACGTATCAATGAGAACAGCAGAACTCCAGTGCTAGAGAAATACTGCACATAGAATTCATGGCTTTTTCCCCATGATTATTTAGTCTTTCAAAGTTAATTTTTTTTTAACTTTTTCTTTTTTGCCTTTTCAAGCAACATCTTATCAATCCCTTTTTTAAAAAAATATTTTTTATTTTCCATTTTTAGAGTCATATCGTATCCCTTCATAATAGTTACCCTTATTTTTGGCATGCATATATATATATATATATATATATATGTTGTTCTCCCTTTAAAATTTTGGGATACAGTTTCTTCTAACAGACCAAAATATACCCTAAATCTCTAGTGTATGGCTTTGTTCTAGTCTCCTGCCTGATGACATTCTTTTTTATTTTTTTAAATCCTCTTCTTTTTCAACCAACTTATCATTCCTTTTATAAAATCTTTTATAATTTTCATCTTTACAGTCATATTCCATCCCTTCATCGTATTAACCCTTATTTTTATACATATATAAGTTTTTCTTTCTTTAAAATTATGGGAGGCACTTTCTTCTAACAGACCAAAATATACCCAATATCTAGTGTGTGGCACTAATCTATGCACCAGCCTGATCATATTTGACATGTTCTGTTTTTTTTGTTTTTTGTTCATTTTTATCTTTTTCTTTTTCTTCTTTCTTTCTTTCCCTTTCTTTTCCCCCAGTTTCAGGTCTCTTCTGATTTGTTTAGTGTATATTTTCTGGGGTTGTTGTTACCCTGTTAGCATTTTGTTCTCTCTTTCATCTATTCTCCTCTGGACAAAATGACAAGACAGAAAAAAAATCATCTCAACAAAAAGAACAAGAGGCAGTACCGACTGCCAGGGACCTAATCAATACGGACATTAGTAAGATGCTGGAACTAGACTTCAGAATCATTATTTTAAAGATATTAGCTGGGCTTGAAAAAAGCATGGAAGTTATTTAGAGAAACCCTTTTTGGAGAAATAAAAGAACTAAAATCTAACCAAGTCGAAATCAAAAAGGCTATTAATGAGGTGCAATAAAAAATGGAGGCTCTAACTGCTAGGATAAATGAGGCAGAAGAGAGAATCAGTGATATAGAAGACCAAATGATGGAAAATAAAGAAGCTGAGAAAAAGAGAGATAAACAACTACTGAATCATGAGGGCAGAATTCGAGAGATAAGTGATAACATAAGAAGAAACAACATTACAATAATTGGGATCCCAGAAGAAGAAGAAAGAGAGAGAGGGCCAGAAGGTATATTGGAGCAAATTATAGGAGAGAACTTCCCTAATGTGTGGAAGGAAACAGGCATCAAAATCCAGGAGGCACAGAGAACCCCTCTCAAAATCAATAAAAATAGGTCAGCACCCTGACATCTAACAGTAAAACTTACGAGTCTCAGAGACAAAGAGAAAATCCTGAAAGCAACTCGGGAGAAGAGATCTGTAACCTAGAATGGTAGAAACATTAGACCGGCAACAGACCTATCCACAGAGACCTGGCAGGCCAGAAAGGACTGGCATGATATATTCAGAGCACTAAGTGAGAAAAATATGCAGCCAAGAATACTCTATCCAGCTAGGCTGTCATTGAAAATAGAAGGAAAAATAAAAAGCGTCCAGGACAAACAGAAACTAAAGGAATTTGCAAACACGAAACCAGCCCTACAAGAAATATTGAAAGGGGTCCTTTAAGCAAAGAGAGAGCCTAAAAGTAACATAGACCAGAAAGGAACACAGACAATATACAGTAACAGTCACCTTACAGGCAATACAATGGCACTAAATTTGTATCTTTCAATAGTTACCCTGAATGTAAATGGGCTAAATGCCCCAATCAAAAGACACAGGCTATCAGATTGGATAAAAAAAACAAGACCCATCGATAATGCTGTCTGCAAGAGACTCATTTTAGACCCAAAGACACCCCCAGATTGAAAGTGAGGGGGTGGAAAACCATTTACAATGCTAATGGACACCAAAAGAAAGCTGGGGTGGCAAACCTTAGATCAGACAAATTAGATTTTAAACCAAAGACTGTAATAAGAGATGAGGAAGGACACTATATCCTACTTAAAGGGTCTATCCAACAAGAAGATCTAACAATTGTAAATATCTATGCCCCTAACATGGGAACAGCCAATTAATAACAAAAGCAAAGAAACACATCGACAACAATACAGTAAGAGTGGGGGACTTTAACAACCCCCTCACTGAAATGGACAGATCATCTAAGCAAAAGATCAACAAGGAAATAAAGACTTTAAATAACACATGGGATCAAATGGACTTCACAGATATATTCAGAACATTCCATCCCAAAGCAACAGAATACACATTCTTCTCTAGTGCCCACGAACATTCTCCAGAATAGATCACATCCTAAGGTCACAAACCAGGTCTCAACCGGGACCAAAAGATTGGGATCGTTCCTTGCATATTTTCGGACCACAATGCTTTGAAACTGGAACTCATCACAAGAGGAAAGTCGGAAAGAACTCAAATACGTAGAGGCTAAAGAGCATCCTACTAAAGAATGAATGGGTCAACCAGGAAATTAAAGAAGAATTAAAAAATTCATGGAAACAAATGAAAATGAAAACACAACTGTTCAAAATCTTAGGGATGCAGCAAAGGCAGTCCTAAAAGGAAAGTATATAGCAATACAAGCCTTTCTCAAGAAACAAGAAAGGTCTCAAATACACAACCTAACCCTACATCTAAAGGAGTAGGAGAAAGAACAGCAAATCAAGCCTAAACCCAGCAGGAGGAAAGAAATAATAAAGATCAGAGCAGAAATCAATGAAATAGAAACCAAAAGAACAGTAGAACAGATCAACGAAACTAGGAGCTGGTTGTTTGAAAGAATTAACAAGACTGATAAACTCCTGGCCAGACTTATCAAAAAGAAAAGAGAAAGGACCCAAATCAACAAAATCATGAATGAAAGAGGAGAGATCACAACCAACACCAAAGAAATACAAACAATTATAAGAACATATTATGAGCAACTATATGCCAGCAAAGTAGATAATCTGGAAGAAATGAATGCATTCCTAGAGATGTATCAACTACCAAAACTGAACCAGGAAGAAAGAGAAAACCTGAACAGACCTATAACCACTAAAGAAATTGAAGCAGTAATCAAAAATCTCCCAACAAACAAAAGCCCAGGGCCAGATGGCTTCCCAGGGAAATTCTAGCAAACATTTAAAGAAAAATTAATATGTATTCTTCTGAAACTGTTCCAAAAAATAGAAACAGAAGGTAAACTTCCAAACTCATTTTATGAGGCCACCATTACCTTGATCCCCAAACCAGACAAAGATCCCATCAAAAAGGAGAATTACAGACCAATATCCTTGATGAACATGGATGCAAAAATTCTCCCCAAAATACTAGCCAATAGGATCCAACAGTACATTAAAAGGATTATTCACCACGACCAAGCGGGATTTATCCCTGGGCTGCAAGGTTGGTTCAACGTCCACAAATCTATGTAATACAATACATTAATAAAAGATAGAACAAGAACCATATGATCCTCTCAACAGATGCAGAAAAAGCATTTGACAAAGTACAGCATCCTTTCTTGATCAAAACTCTTCAGAGTATAGGGATAGAGGGTACATACCTCAATATCATAAAAGCCATCTATGAAAAACCTACAGAGAATATCATTCTCAATGGGGAAAAACTGAGAGCTTTCCCCCTAAGGTCAGGAACACGGCAGGGATGTCCACTATCACCACTGCTATTCAACATAGTACTAGAAGTCCTAGCCACAGCAATCAGACAACAAAAAGAAATCAAAGCCATCCAAATCACCAAAGAAGAAGTCAAACTCTCACTGTTTGCAGATGATATGATACTTTATGTGGAAAACCCAAAAGACCACCCCAAAACTGCTAGAACTCATACAGGAATTCAGTAAAGTGGCAGGATATAAAATCAATGCACAGAAATCAGTGGCATTTCTATACTCCAACAACAAGACAGAAGAAAGAGAAATTAAGGAGTCAATCCTATTTACAATTGCACCCAAAACCATAAGATACCTAGGAATAAATCTAACCAAAGAGGCAAAGAATCTGTACTCAGAAAACTATAAAATACTCATGGAAGAAATTGAGGAAGACACAAAGAAATGGAAAAACGTTCCATCTCATGGATCGGTAGAACAAATATTTTGAAGTCAATGCTACCTAGAGCAATCTACACATTCAATGCAATCCCCATCAAAAAACACCATCCACTTTTTTCAAAGAAATGGAGCAAATAATCCTAAAATTTGTATGGAACCAGAAAAGACCCCAAATAGCCAGAGGAATGTTGAAAAAGAAAAGCAAAACTGGCGGCATCACAATTCTGGAGTTCAAGCTCTATTACAAAGCTGTAACCATGAAGACAGTATGGTCCTGGCACAAAAACAGACACATAGATCAATGGAACAGAATAGAGAGCCCAGAAATGGACCCTCAACTCTATGGTCAACTCATCTTCGACAAAGCAGGAAAGAATGTCCAATGGATAAAAGACAGTCTCTTCAACAAAGGGTGTTGGGGAAATTAGACAGCCACATGCAGAAGAATGAAACTGGACCATTTCCTTACACCACACACAAAAATAGACTCCAAATGGATGAAACACCTAAATGTGAGACAGGAGTCCAACAACATCCTAAAGAAGAACACAGGCAGCAATCTCTTCGACCTCAGCCGCAGCAACTTCTTCCTAGAAACATCGCCAAAGGCAAGGGAAGCAAGGACAAAAATGAACTATTGGGACTTCATCAAGATAAAAAGCTTTTGCACAGCAAAAGAAACAGTCAACAAAACCAAAAGACAAGAGACAGAATGGGAGAAGATATCTGCAAATGACATATCAGATAAAGGGCTAGTATCCGAACTCTATAAAGAATTTATTAAACTCAACACCCAAAGAACAAATGATCCAATCAAGAAATGGGCAGAAGACATGAACAGACATTTTTCCAAAGAAGACATCCAAATGGCCTACAGACACATGAAAAAGTGCTCAGCATCGCTCAGCATCAGGGAAATCCAAATCAAAACCTCAATGAGATATCACCTCACACCAGTCAGAATGGCTAAAATTAACAAGTCAGGAAACGACAGATGTTGGCGGGGATGCGGAGAAAGGGGAACCCTCTTCCACTGTTGGTGGGAATGCAAGCTGGTGCAGCCACTCTGGAAAACAGTATGGAGGTTCCTCAAAAAGTTGAAAAGAGCTACCATACGATCCAGCAACTGCACTACTGGGTATTTACCCCAAAGATACAAAAGTAGGGATCCGAAGGGGTACATGCACCCCAATGTTTATAGCAGCAATGTCCACAATAGCCAAACTGTGGAAAGAGCCAAGATGTCCATCGACAGATGAATGGATAAAGAAGATGTGGTGTATATATATACAATGGAATATTATGCAGCCATCAAAAGGAATGAAATCTTGCCATTTGCAACGACGTGGATGGAACTGGAGGGTATTATGCTGAGTGAAATAAGTCAATCAGAGAAAGACATGTATCATGTGACCTCACTGATATGAGGAATTTTTAATTTCAGGAAACAAAGTGAGAATTGCTGGAGTGGTGGGGGGTGGGAGGGATGGGGGGCTGGGTGATAGACACTGGGAAGGGTATGTGCTATGGTGAGCGCTGTGAATTGTGTAAGACTGTTGAATCACAGACCTGTACCTCTGAAACAAATAATACATTATATGTTAAAAAAAAAAAAAAGGAAGAAGATAGCAGGAGGGGAAGAATGAAGGGGGGGAAATCGGAGGGGGAGATGAACCATGAGAGACTATGGACTCTGAGAAACAAACTGAGGGTTCTAGAGGGGAGGGGGTTGGGGGGATGGGTTAGCCTGGTGATGGGTATTAAAGAGGGGACGTAGTGCATGGAGCACTGTGTGTTATATGCTAACAATGAATCATGGATCACTACATCAAAAACTAATGATGTAATGTATGGTGATTAACATATCATCATCATCATCATCATCATCATCATCATCATCATAAAGAATACCTACAATAAATTTAACAAAGGAGGTGAGAGACCTGTACTCTGAAAACTGTATAACATTGATTAAAATAATTGAAGATGACACAAGTAAATGGAAAGAGATACCACACTAATGCCTTAGAAAATTAATATTCCTGAAATGTCCCAACTACCCAAAGAAATCTACAGATTCAATGCAATCCCTATAAAAATACCAATGGCAGTTTTCACAGAACGAAAACAATCCTAAAACTTGTATGGAACCACAAAAGACCCCAAATAGCCAAAGCAATCTTGAGAAATAACAAAGCTGGAGGTATTACACTCCCTGATTGCAAACTATACTACAGAGCTATAGTATCAAAACCATATAGTACTGGCAGAAAAGCAGACACACAGACCAATAGAACAGAATAGAGAGCCCAGAAATAGACCCATACCGGTATGCGTAGTTAATATGCAACAAAGGAGGCAAGAATATACAATGGGGAAAAAAAGAGTCTCTTCAATAAATGGTATTGGGAAAACTGGACAGCTACATGCAAAAGAATGAAACTGAACCACTTTCTTACACTATACACAAAATTTACCTCAAAATGGATTAAAGACTTAAATGTAAAACCTGAAACTGTAAGACTCCTAGAAGAAAACACATGTAGTAAACTCTTAGACATCAGTCTCAGCCATAATTTTTTGGATCTGTTTCCTCAGGCAACAGCAATAAAGCAAAAATAAAATAAGACTATATGAAACTAAAAATTGCAGAGCAAAGGAAAACATCAACAAAAAGAAAGAAAGATAATATTTGCAAATTATATATCCAATAAGGGGTTAATATCCAAAATCCATAAAAAAACCTCATACAAATTAACACCAAAAAAACCCCCAAATAATTCAATTAAAAATGAGCACAGCGGAATATTATCCAGCCATAAGAAAGAATGAAATCTTATCATTTGCAACAAAATAGAACTAGAGGGAAATTATACTAAGTGAAATAAATCAGAGAAAAACAAATACCATATGATTTCACTTATATATGGAATCTAAAAAATAAAACAAAATGAACAAACAAAACAAAACAGAAACAGACTCATAAATACAGAGAACAAACTGGTAGTTGCCAGAGAGGAGGGGAGTGAGGAATGGACAAAATAGGCAAAAGGGATTAAGACGTACAATTTACAGGTGTAACAAATAAATCATACGGATGTAAAGTACAGCTAGGGAATATAGTCAATAATACTGTAGCAACTTTGTATGATGACAGATGGTAAAAAGCACTTACTATGGTGATCATCTCAGAATGTATATAAATTTCACATCATTACGTTGTACACCTAAATCTAATATAATACTGTATGTCAACTATTAAAGAAAAAAAAAAGATATAGTGGTTAAATGGGTTTAAAACTATATGCTGCCTACATTGGATTAACTTCAGCTTTAAGGACACACAGATAAAGTCAAGGGATGGAAACAGACATTTCATGCAAACAGAAACCATAAAAAGCAGAGGTAGCTTTACCTGTATCAGAAAAAAATACACTTTAAGACAAAGACTGTAATAGAAAACAAAGAAGATCATTATTTAATGATAAAGGGGTCAGTCCAACAAGAGGATATTTATGCACCAAATATAGGCACACTTAAATAAATAAATCAAATTATTAGCAGGCCTAAAGGGAGAAATAGACAGCAATACAATAATAATAGGGGTCTTCAATACCCTACTTTCATCGATGAATAGATTATCCAGACAGAAAATCAATAAAGAGACACTGGACTTAAATGAAGATTAGACCAGATGAACTTAATAGACACTTACAGAACATTACATCTACAAGCAGAATGCACATTTTTCTCAAGCACACATGGAACATTCTTCAGGACAGAGCATATGTTAGGCCCCAAAACAAGTCTTAATAAATTTAAGAAGACTGAAATCATATCAAGTATCTTTCTAATCACAATGGTATGAAGCTAAAAATCAATGAGACGAAAACTGGAAGATTCACAAATATGTAGAAATTAAACAACTTGCTCAGAACAACCAATGGCTCAAAAAAGAAATCAAAAGAGAAATAAAAAATATCTTGTGACAAATGAAAATGGAAATACAACATGCCCAAACTTAGGGATTTAGCAAAAGTAGTTCTATGAGGGAAGTTATAGTGATAAATGCCTACATTAAGAAATAAAAAAGACCTCAAATAAGCAATATAAATTTACATCTCAAGGAACTAGAAAAAGAACTAAGCCAAAATTAAGAAAAGGAAGGAAATAGCAGATTAGAGGAAAAATAAATGAAATAAAGACTAAGATGATGACAGAAAAATATCAGTGAAACTAAGAGCTCTTTTTTTTAAAAAAATAAACAAAATAGATAAGCCTTTAGCTAGAATCCTCAAGACAAAAAGAGGACTCAAATCAGAAATGAAAAAGAAGACGTTATAAGAGATACCACAGAAATACAAAGGATGAGAAAATCTAATGCAAGTAATTATATACCAACAAACTGGAAAACCTAGGTGGGACAAATTCCTAGAAACATTCAACCTACTAAGACTGAATCATGAAGAAATAGAAAATCTGAACAGCCAAATTACTAGTAATGAGATTGATTTTGTGATCAAAAATCTCCAAACAAATGTCCGTGACCAGATGGCTTCATAACTGAATTCTACCAAACATTTAAATAATTATTATTTTTTTATTCATTTATTTTTAAAGATTTTATTTATTTATTTGAGAGAGAGAGAATGAGAGACAGAGAGCATGAAAGGGAAGAGGGCAGAGGGAGAAGCAGACTCCCTGCTGAGCAGGGAGCCCGATGCGGGACTCGATCCAGGGACTCCAGGATCATGACCTGAGCCGAAGGCAGTCGCTTAACCAACTGAGCCACCCAGGCGCCCTAAATAATTATTATTAATACAAATCCTTCTTAAACACTTCCAAACTCATTTTACGAGGCTGGCATTACCTTGCAACCAAGAGACACAGGCACTATAAGAGAAAATTACAGGCCAATAACCCTGATGAACACAGATGCAAAAATCCTCAACTAAGTATCAGCAAACCAAAACCAACAATATATAAAAAGGATCATAGGGCGCCTGGGTGGCTCAGTTGGTTAAGCGACTGCCTTCGGCTCAGGTCATGATCCTGGAGTCCCTGGATCGAGTCCCGCATCGGGCTCCCTGCTCGGCAGGGAGCCTGCTTCTGCCTCTGACCCTCCCCCCTCTCATGTGCTCTCTCTCTCTCATTCTCTCTGTCTCAAATAAATAAATAAATAAAAATCTTAAAAAAAAAAAAAAAAGGATCATACACCATGATCAAGTGGGATTATTCCAGAGAAGAAAGGATGATTCAACATTAAAAATCAGTATGATTGACCACATTAACAAAATGAAGTATAAAAATCATATGATCATTTCAGTAGATTCAGAAAAGGCATTTGACAAAATTCAATATACATTCATAATAAAACCTTTCAACAAAGTGGGTGGAGAGAGAACATACCTCAACATAATAAAGGCTGTATATGACAAACCCACAGCAAACATCACACTCAATGAGAAGCTAAAAGCTTTTTCCTTTAAGGTCAGGAACAAGGCAAACATGCCCACTTTCAATATAGTATTGGAAGCCAGAGCCAGAAAAATCAGGCAAGAAAAAGCAATAAAAGGCATACAAGTCAGATAGGAAGAAAGAAAACAGTCTCTATCTGCAGATGACCTATTATTTAGAGAAAACTCTAAAGACCCCACCAAAAAAACTATTAGAATAACCAAATTCAGTAAAATTGCAGGATACAAAATATACAAAAAAATCAACTGCATTTCTATACACCAGTAACAAACTATCAGAAAGAGAAATTAAGAAAACAATCTCATTTACAACTCTACCAAAAAGAATAAAATACCTAGTTAATAAATTTAATGAAGGAAGTAAAAGGCCTATACACTGAAAATTCTATGACACTAATAAAAGAAATAGAAGAAAATACCAAAAAAAAAAAAAAAAAAGAAGAAGAAAAGAAAAGATACTGTGTTCATGAACTGGAAGAATAGGGATACAATCCTTATCAAAATTCCAATGGTGTTTTTCACAGAAATGGGAAAAAAAAAAACAGTCCTAAAGTCTGTGTGGAATTACAGAAGACCCAAAGCGCCAAAGCAATCTTGGGAAAAAAGAACAAAGCTAAAGGCATTATAGTTTTGATTTCAAACTATGTTACAAAGCTATTATAATTAAAATTGAGTGGTACTGGCTATAAAAACAGAGATCCAGAGAGCCCAGAAATAAACCTGTGCATACATGGTCAATTAATTTCTGACAAAGGAATCAAGAAAATACAATGCAGAAAGGATAGTTTCTTCAAAAAATGGTGTTAGGAAAACTGGATAGCCACATGCAAAAGAACTAAATTCGGTCACTATCTTACCATACACCATATACAATAATCAACTCAAAATGGATTAAAGAGTTGAATGTAAGACCTGAAACCATAAAACTCTTAGGACAAACCATACAGGGTAAACTCCTTGACACTGGTGTTGGCAATGTTTTTTTTCTATTTGGCACCCGAAGCAAAGACCAACAAGTGGGATATATCACTTGTTATGTACAACAAAGGAAACCATCAACATAATGAAAAGGTAACCTCGTGAATGGGAGAAAATATGTGCAAATCATTTACCTGATAAGGGGTCAATATCTAAAATATATAAAGGGGGTGCCTGGGTGGCTCAGTCATTAAGCATCTGCTTTTGGCTCAGGTCAGGATCCCAGGGTCCTGGGATCGAGCCCCGCATCGGGCTCCCTGCTCAGCAGGAAGCCTACTTCTCCCTCTCCCACTCCCTCTGCTTGTGTTCCCTCTCTCGCTGTGTCTCTCTCTGTCAAATAAATAAATAAAATCTTAATATATTATATATATATATATAAAGAACTCCTACAACTCAACAGAAAAAACAATCCAATTTATAAATGGGTTCAGGAACTAGATAGAGATTCAAATAAGACATCCAGGTGGACAACAAGTCTATGAAAAGGTGCTCAACATCATCAGGGAAATGCAAGTTGAAACCACAATGAAGTATCACCTCACACCTGTGAGAATGGCTATTATCAAAAAGACAAACAAGTGCTGGCGAGGATGTGGAGAAAAGGGGATGCTTTCGCACTGTTGGTGGGAAAAATAAATTGGTGCAGTCACTATGGAAAACAGTATGGAGGTTCCTCAAAAAATTAAAAATAGGAACTACCATAGGATGCAGCAATTCTACTTCTGGGTATTTATGTAAAGAAAACAAAAACACTAAGTCAAAAAGATCTATGCATCCCTGTTTCAGTGCAGCACTATATGTAATAGCCAAGATATGGAAAAAATTCAAGTGTCCACTAATGGCTGAATAGATGAAGTATGGTACACACACACACACACACACACACACGAGTATTATTCAGCCATAAAAAAGAATGAAATCTTGCCATTTGTGACAACATGGGTGGACTTCAAGGGCATTATGCTAAGTGAAATAAGTCAGACAAATATTGTACGATTTCACTTATATATGGAATCTAAACAAACAACCAAACTCCTAGCTTGGCGAGGAGTGGGCAAAAATGGATCATAAAGGACAATTTCCAGTTATAAATAAGTCTGGGGATATAAAATACAGCAAGAAAACTGTAGTTAACAATATTGTACTGTGTATTTGAAAGTTGCTAGGAGAGTAAATCTTAAAAGTTCTCATTATAAGAAAAATAAAACTTAAAATTATGTGTGGTGATGGATATTAAGTAAATTTACTGTGGTAATCAAAATTATGTATATATATCAATCATTATATATATATATCAAACTAAAGTAATACAATATTGTATGCCAATTATATCTCAGTAACATTTTTTTTAAAAGATTTTATTTATTTATTTGAGAGAGAGAGCATAGGTGGGGAGGAGAGGGAGAAGCAGGCTCCCTGCCAAGCAGGGAGCCTGCTGTGGGGCTCTATCCCAGGACCCTGGGCTCACGGCCTAAGCTGAAGGCAGACGCTTAACCGACCACCCAGACGCCTCTCAGTAACATTTAAAACAAAAACAACTCTATTGGAGAGGCAGAGTCTACAAGACAGTCACCAGTTGGATCTCTTCTTTGCCTCCCAGATAAAGTAGATACCAGCTCTGCCGCAAAAATGCCTCGGGGGAGAGGCGTTAGCTGGAGAAAGGCTAAAGCAGCAGCTGAGGAGGCAGATCAGGGGAACAATGTTTGTGAGGAGAATCTAGGCAAAGTTCTGATGATATTGGAGCAAAATGATCACTGCCATAAATACCAGACCCACGCTCCTAAATTACTCTCTGAAACAAATTATTGGATAAATGAGAACATCTTCAAAGTGAAGAGTATAGACTTCTAGAGCATTTAATGTAATGAACCTAAGAGTTCTGAAAGTTCTTAGAAAGTAAAAATGTACAATAGGACATGAACAACTATTTCAAATGGATAGCAAATCATCCAATCTGGTGGTGGAAAGAATAAAGGAATAGTTTAGTACCTCTCAAGAGGTCCTAGGAGCACACCCTAAATTCTAAGTAACTCACATCTGTGCACATGCCTGATCAGTCTTCTCTAGCCAATCAAGCCCCTGGAGTGGACAGAAAGACAGTTTCTTCACTTCCTTTCCTGGACCCCTTGGGCTGACTTCTTGTCATGGTTATATAGACAGAAGGGCAACCTATTAGTAACTCCATCCACAACTTCTGGCTTATTGGAGCCCCGTGAGATGAGATACTGAACACTGCACTAGGTCACATTGCTGGTCAGTTCTACGCAATGCATGGGCAAGTTAGAACCTAGCAGGACAATCTGAGTTTCCTTTGGAAACTTAGTCCCTAGCTGAGTGACCGTGAGTGCCACTTAAACTCTGTGAATCCAGGTTCAAGAATAATCTCTAAGACAGTCTAAAAAACATCGGAGGCAGGAGGGGGTGTGAGCTTGGCAGGTAATTAAGATTTTAGAACAGCATCTTCAAGAACCATAGGTGAGAAGAAAACTTCAACCTTGCAGGTGATTTTAAGCAGCGTTTTAAAATTATTATATGCACAATAGCTGTCTTTTTAATGAAATGGGTTTTTCATTTTCCTGATCTATGAACAAAAATATGCACTGTGATCAGGTTTGTTTGATCTCTTGCCATCTAGTTCCCAATCTCACAGATGTGTAACCTAAGGGATTCTCAGACTTCTTGGCTAACTTATTTATATTTATTTTCCTACTTAGTAAGTTGTCTGGAGTTTAGGGCTTGCTCCTACGTGCTCTCAGAGAGAAAAAGTGTGTACACAGAATGCCTTTCTCCCATCCCCAGAACCCTAGCACAGGAAGCCTACAATTGTCAGTGTTCTGACAAAATTCTTGTTCCGTCACCCCCTAAATCCAGCATCTATTCTGAGATTTTTGGGTCCCTAGTGCCATCTAGTGGTGGAGATGTGGAAACTACTGTCTATCAGCCTTTCTAACCTGGATTCCATGAATCCCATTTGAGAAGGGCTAAGGTGGCATTGTTCATCTTTAAGTTAGGCTGGAGAATTCCAGTAGAAATGATTGTAACATTTATTATGGTATTTATGTTGCTCAAGCTACACTAGAAAGAGGCCACCAGAAGCAGTATGACTGCTTCATCAGTTGAACGACTTGAACTACTCTGGTATTTTGGAAGCTATCAGCTTCATTTCCAGAAAACCTTCCTGAGCACTGCCTGAGCCTTGAGGGAATGGCTAAGAGCAGCCTACTTTCCCCTGCTACCCTCTCTACTGTGGGACTCCTGTACCCCACTGTTCCCTCTCTTTCAGAGGCCACTGTACTGGGGAAGCGGGCTGGGCAGCAGATGTAGGATCAGGCAGGCAAAGGGGCTAGGGCACAGAAATTAATGTTTCTGTTTAAGTGCCTGTCCACGCTGGGCAGGCTCTCCATGTGCCCTGTTTGCAACCACAGCAGAAGAAAAACTGCCCAGGACGCCCATTGCACTAAAATCAAACTGGAAACTGAGACGGTGAGGACATTGCATCTACCGAAACTCTTCTCAGGGAGGATGTCCCATGCAGTAAAAGGAAAACCTGGATGGGCTGTGAAGGCATAGGGCGAGACCTCCAGGAGAAGTCTCAAATACATGCTCAAACTCCCACCTAAAGAGAGGGGGAGGGGCTAGGTAACTAGAACCTTTGTCTTGGTGGGTGGCATATGAATGTTTGGGTCTGAATTGCTTAAGACTCAGGAGAGGCAACATACTCTCCCCAA
Source organism: Mirounga leonina (assembly GCF_011800145.1). Taxonomy (NCBI): domain Eukaryota; kingdom Metazoa; phylum Chordata; class Mammalia; order Carnivora; family Phocidae; genus Mirounga; species Mirounga leonina. Next base: position 35,433,771 of record NW_023270854.1, on the reverse strand, counting down.
AATCCTTCCTGCATACAACCATCAAGTCTTCCTCTAAAAATGCATGATGAAAAAATATATAAATATTGGCCTGGGGCACCACATGTCTTGGTGAAACTCTCTATATGACAGACATCAGCCAAGATAGCCTTCCAACAGCAAGCCCCTGGCTTAACTAGTCACCAGGTTTCTACAACTGGGGGAATTTGTGGGAGAAGCCCTGGCCCCTGCGGCCTCCTTGCTTCTGAGACACTGGCTGCACAGCCTGATTCTTGGGGCTGAAATTAAAGAATGCTTATGGAGGGGCGCCTGGGTGGCTCAGTCGTTGGGCATCCGCCTTCAGCTCCAGTCATGGTCCTCATGGTCCCCGGGGCCTGGATAGAGCCCCACATCGGGCTTCCTGCTCAGCGGGAAGCCTTCTCCCTCTCCCTCTCCCACTCCCCCTGCTTGTGTTCCCTCTCTTGCTGTCTCTCACTCTGTCAAATAAATAAATAAAATCTTTAAAAAAAAAAAAAAAGAATGCTTATGGAAAAGGTGGGTCACCTCAGGAAAGTTCTATATTCTTTCTGACCTTTGTATTTTATCTGATTCATTCATTTAGTAAAGATAAAAAATTTTTATTAAGTGTTATGGAATAAATACCATGCTGGGCACTAAGAACACAAAGGAATGGGGCTAGGTACAGAGGAGGCTGGGGCAGATACACGGATTACTTATTTAAATCCATCTTCTTCCTTGACAGAACCCTAATTTTGTCTGAGATGGCAATGTGCCCAGTTCAATACTTATTTTTAGGCAAGTAAAATGAGTGCAGGACATTAAAATGTAAACCCAAGTCCAACTGTGTGTGTGTGTGTGTGGGAGTTCTAGAAAAACTTTTGTTCCCCTGTTAAAAGGTGAGAGATATGGCTGGCAACTTCCCTTACTTCTTCCTGCCCTGAGCTTGCAGGTGATAGGTGGGACTGTAGTAGTCATTTGGCCCCTTAAAAGACAAGGCTGAGAGAATTAGTAATAATGGCTTAACATGTTAGGGCTGATGAACCTACTGCAACTGTCCACCTCAGGTCTTGTTATGCAAGAAATATTAATCCCTATTTGTTTAGTTTAATATTGTATTTCCTTGAGCCAAACACATTTTTAATTTCTACAGAGACAAATAAGTAACGGCTAAGTGTTGTGGAGATATGGGGGTAGAAGGTGGTGCCATAGACTCCAAGGAGAGGGCTGGGCAGACAAGGGAGTGGTGGAGAGAAATGCAGGAGATGCCATGTGAGAGGAAGATGGATTCAGCAGTGAAGTGGTCCCTGGTGATTTGTAAGAGTGGTGTCCACGGAATGGTAGTGGAGAAAGAGAGGCTGTGGAAGGATGAAGACTAACTGGGAAGTGAAGGAAGGGTCTGGTAACTTAGACCAGGGGTTAGCAAACTGTGGCCCCCTGAATATCTTCACCCTGCCACCTGTTTTTGCAAATGTCTTACAGGGACCCAGTTACGCCCATGCATTTCAGTTCTGCCCATGGCTGCTTTCAGTGCTACCATAGCAGAGATGACTGGCTGAGGCAGAATACAGCCCCAGAACCTAAAATATTTACTCTCTGGTCCTTAAAAAAAAAAAAAAAAAGTGTGCAGACCCCTGATTTAGACCATTTTTCCACATGCTTGGCTGTGCAAACAAAGGCACAAATGGCCGAGTCGCTAGAGGAAGACACAAGGTTACAGGTTTTGTTTTGAATTTTAAACAGATGGGGAGACCCTCTAGGATAGCTGCCAGTGTAGCGGGAAGAAATGAGGCACTGGACAGGGAGGGTCTATGCTGTGGAGAGCACAGAAGGGCTCCCGGAGCAGAGCAGGAGCACGAGGGGAGGGCTCCCTGGTGACAAGGTGTCACAGGCTGCGCCCTCCCACCACGGAGGCTTCCAAGAGATTCATAGTAGGGCATGTGAGGGACAGATCTGCAAGAAGGTTCAGAACCCCCTCTCTGTAGACTGTAGAAAAAGTGAGCCTACAAAGAGAGGAGATATTCTGCCAAATCACTTGGTCTCTGTAGGCCATAGTTTCACCATCAGTAAATTGAATTTTTATCTGGGGATTGGAAAGTCTAACCAATCAAGAATTGTAAAGCACTTGGCAACTATGAAATGTCACTGAAATACTTAATAACAGAACTCTCCTGACACCAGGATGCTGTGAGTATGAGGCAGATGCTTTCATCGTGCCTGAAAGATGAAAAGCTCAGTACAGACATTAGGTCTTACTAACTACCATCATCACAAAAGGCAGGAAGCAGACACGGTATACAGGAATCATACAACTGCACAAACCAGGCGGACTGAAAGTGCTTTTTAAGGAACAAAAATGGGTGAAATACATTAAAATGGAAAGAAGTGGTTCTCTTATTCCTCTAACCTGAGGAGACTGCAGCAGGTATATGGTCATTTAAGTTTTAGTTTTCAGCCTTTTCTTCCTGGGTTTTCACCAAAGAATCACAAAATATTAGAACTGGATGAGTCCCTTCAATAACACTTTCAAACCACTTCTTTTATAGATGGTGAACCTGAGACCCAGAGAAGGTGTATTATCTAGCCAAGGGCCTAGAGCTGCTGGAAGACTTCCTACTCCATCCAGGCTGTTCTCCCCACATCAGTGCCTCCACAGCCTTACTATTGTATCTTATCTCAGTGGGCTTCCCTGAGGGCTGCATCTGCCCACAGGGGCAGGGTGGCAGCAGTGGGCCTCTTCTTGGAGGGCCCATGTCACCCTGGTGTACCGACGCAGCTATGGGCAGCAGGTGTACCGCATGGCAACTGGGCCCTGGCTGGGGTGTCTTCAAGCAGGTAAGTCTTTAGGATTAGTTCTCTAGAGAAGTGGGCATCATCAGCCCCTGGGGACCCTCCTGCTCCTCTGGTATAGGCACTTTCTGGGGCAGGCACAGGTCAGGGAGGCCTGCCAAGCCTGCTCCTGTGGAAACATGCTCTTCAGTAACCACCAGGATAAATAATAAGTGGGTTAAAGGAGTTTCAGACAGGCTCAAAGCTTCTGCCCTCTGCTGCTTCAATGACAAAAGTAGGTACCAACAAATAACACATCAAGTATTACCTCTATTTTGAACGAAAAACTTACTGCATTTCTAGAGATGTCTCCTCAGGCAAGGGAAACAAAAGCAAAAATAAACTATTGAGACTATGCCAACATAAAAATTTTTGCACAGCAAAAGAAAACGTCAACAAAACGAAAGGCAACCTACTGAATGGGAGAATATATTCACAAATGGTATATCAAATATGGGGTTAATATCTAAAATGTATAAAGTACTTACACAACACCAAAAACTCCCAAATAATCCAATTAAAAAATGGGCAAAGAAGCTGAATAGACATTTTTCCGAAGAAGACACAGATGGCCAAGAGACACATGAAAAGATGCTCAACATCACTTATCATCAGAGGAATGCAAATCAAAACCGTGATGAGATCTCACCAGCACACCTGTCAGGATGGCTAGAATCAAAAAGACAAGAAACAAGTATTGGTGAGGATGTGGAGAAAAAGGAAACCTCAGTGCACTGTAGGTAGGAATGTAAATTGATGCAGCCACTGTGGAAAACAGTATGGAGATTTCTCAAAAAATTAAAAATAGAACTACCTTATGATCCAGTAATTCCAGAACTGGGTATCCTCCCCCCCCCCACCAAAATGAAAACACTATTTCAAAAAGATACAGGTATACCTATATTTGTTGCAGCATTATTTACAATAGCCAAAATATGGAAGCCAGGATGAATAAAGAAAATATATATGTATAATGGAATACTACCCAGCCATAAAAAAGAATAAAAAGAGGATGCAATCTTGCCATCTGTGAAAATACGCATGGACCTAGGGGGTATTATGCTAAGTGAAATAAGTCAGAGAAAGATAAAATACATCTTTACACTTATATGGGGAATCTAAAAAACAAAACAAACAAGCAAAGAAAAAGTAGAAACAGACCCATAAATGCAAAGATCAAACTGATGATTGCTGGATGGGGGGCAGAGGATGGGCAAAAGTGGTTAAGGGGAAGGGGAGGTACAGGCTTCTAGTATGGAATGAATAAGTCACAGGGATAAAAGGCACAGCATAGGGAATACCGTCAACAGTACTCTAAGAGCCCTGTATGGTGAGAGATGGTAGCTACACATGTGGTGAGCACAGCATAGTGTATAAACTTGTCAAATCACTATGTTGTACACCTGAAACTAATGTACACTGTGGGTCAACTATGCTTCAATAAAACAAAAAATAGTAAGAAAAATTACAAAAACCTTTTCTTAAGGGTTATGAATCCCTTTCAAAATTGGAAGAAATAACTCTGCAGAAAAAGGTACATATTAGTAAATTTGACATACATTTCAGGAAGTCCACGAACCACTTCCAATTATGGATTCTTTGGGGGTCCCTAGACCACACTACTCCCTGGTCACCCTCCATCCACCCACACAACTAAAAGTATACTAACCGTGATTGTCTCTATGCGGTAAAGTCCTAGAAGACTTTTCATTTTTTAATTCTTTTTGTGTTTTCCACATTTTCTGTAGTGACCATGTTTTGTCCAGCATAATCAGAAGTGTTAGATAAAAACTGAGTCTTAAAACAAAAGTACACACCCCAAACTCCTTCTACTGTCTTTGTCCATACATTAGCTTTTTAGTATCCCACAGGCCTCCAAAAAGCTCAACCAAGGAACCATACAAGCAAATTTCTATTACTGACCCTAATAATGTTTGTACTCTCAAGTAAAGGACTCAATGGAAAATTTCAAATCAATATATCTTATTATTCTGGGTGCTTTCACAGAAATTCCCCCAACTGAGTATTTCTGAAGAAAATGTTCCATTGATGGTCTCAGCTAAAAATCTCTTTCTCTCACACTTACCTTTACTTCTTTCAGATCTCCAATGGCGATTTATCTAGCTCTGTAACTACTTTCTCCTAAATGTCAGTCTAAACTGAAGAGAACCTGATAAAGATGCATTGTCCAGGAGGCAGATTAGATCTGAATGACATCAGAGACAGACTCTAGCCCTAAAAAGCAGCCATGGAAGGCATGCTCCAAATGAATAAACTACAGTATAAGTTCAACTAGGACAAATGAATAAAGTCATCTTCGAGAGTCCTGGGGGAATATCTGTTGTCAGACACAAGGAAGAATATGCCTCAGAAATTACTTCATTAAATAAGTGACATAATATGACATAGTCTTAATGGTGTTCCACCCAGGGCAAGGCATTCCTACCCTCTCATCCTCCCATCCAGGTCTATGAACTCAGGTTTCTAAGCCAGGAATCTCTTCCTCTTAGGCAGACAGGAAAATACCAAGATCTCGCTCTCACGAAAATACCCTGAAGCAGTTCTCCCTAAAGGGCTGATTTAAGCTTTCTAAGGATCAGAGGGCTGTAACAATGTCAACAAGGCCAGGCTGGCGCAGCTGCTCCGGAAGCAGGCTCTGTCCAATCAGCCAGTAAGAATGCAACAGATATATGCTGTTCCAGAATTCTCTTTTCTATTATGAACTGTGAGTGGAAACGGGGGTGGGAGCTAAGTGAGCCCCTGAGAAGTCGGAGTGCTGGCTGAGCTGAGGTCCAGGAGAGAAACCTTAACTACCAATTACTGAGCTGCCAGAGAAGGTCCCGCTAGCTCAGCCCAAGGGAGGGTGAGCCCTGATGGAAGGGACTGAACATGCACACATACTGTGGAATGCTTGGCTGACCAGGGCAAGGCTGCCACAGTGCTGCCCTCCATTACGAGGGCAGTCTGGCAGAGCAGACATGGCACATGCTTAGAGGCAGGTAACTCTGAGCTTGAACTTAGGCTCCGCCACTTGGTAGCTATGTGAATCAGGACAAATTCTTTTACCTCCCTGGGGTTCAGTTTCTTCATCTATAACATGGAGATATCAATACCTACCTTGTAGGGTTATTATGAGGATTAACGAAAATAAAATTAAATGACATGTGTTAATAGGCACTCATTAAAAGGCACGGTAATTTTTTGCCCCCTAGTCAAAGCCATCTGCTACTCCTCAGACATAGTGATTTTTCCAAAGCAGAAATCTGACCTTCATAGTTCCCTACTTAAAAATTTCAATGGCTCTCCTTTGCTCTCATAATAAAAAGCAAACTCCTCCTTTGAGTGGAAAGGAGAGACCAAAGTGATAGTATGAAGGTAAGAAACACAAAAGCAGTAAAAAGGGATTTTGCTATTAAAAAATCAGTCAAAGGACTCACAAAAAGGATATAAAATAACATACACCAAAAATGTGGGGAAGAGAGGAGAAAAGAATGGGTTCAAACTTAAATGATCATCAACTTCAAACATACTGCTATATTCAGGAGAGGTTATATGCAAACCTAATGGCATATAAAAAATTCATATACATATATATTTTATATAAAATATTTTATATTAAAAATTTATATTAAAAAACCACTGATAAATTTGCAAAGAATAAAGACAAAGAAATCCAAATATAGCATTAAAGAAAATGAGCAAAACATCAAAGACAGACAAGAGAGGATCAGAGAAAATCTTCAAAAACAAACACAAGTAATAAAATAGCAATAAATATATATCTGTCAATAATTACTTTGAATGTAAATGGACTAAATGCTCCCATCAAAAGATAAAGCGTGACATAGTGGATAAACAACCAAGACCCATCTATATGCTGTCTACAAGAGACTCATTTTATTTTTTTTTAAGATTTTATTTATTTTTGTGAGAGAGCGAGCACGTGCACATTCACAGTGGGAGGGGCAGAGGGAGAAGCAGACTTCCTGCTGAGCAGGGAGCCTGATTGCAGGGCTCGACCCCAGGACCCTGGGATGATAACCTGAGCCAAAGGCAGACACTTAACCAACTGAGCCATCTAGGGCTTGACCCCAGGACCCTGGGATGATAACCTGAGCCAAAGGCAGACACTTAACCAACTGAGCCATCTAGGCACCCCACACAAGAGACATAAAGACACATGCAGATTGAGAGTGAGGGGATGGAGAAACATCTATCATAGAAATGGATGTCAAAAAAAGCAGGAATAGCAATACTTATATTGGACAAAATTTATTTTTTAATTTTTTTTTAAAGATTTTATTTATTTATTTGACAGAGACACAACGAGAGAGGGAACACAAACAGGGGGAGTGTGAGAGGGAGACGCAGGCTTCCCGATGAGCAGGGAGCCTGATATGGGGCTCGATCCCAGGACCCTGAGATCATGACCTGAGCCGAAGGCAGACGCTTAACGACTGAGCCACCCAGGCGCCCTGGACAAAACTGACTTTAAAACAAAGACTGTAACAAAAAATAAAGAATGATATTATACAACAATAAAGGTGACATTCCAAAAAGATATAACAATTATAAGTATTTATGCACCCAATATAGGAACACTCAAACACGTAAAACATTAACAAACATAAAGTAACCAATTGAATAATATAATAATAGTAGGGGACTTTAACACCTTACTTACATCAATGGACAGATCATCTAAACAGAAAATCAACAAGGAAACAGTGGCTTTGAATGACACACTGAAACAGATGGATTTAACAGATATATTCAGAACGTTCCATTCTAAAACAGCAGAATACACATTCTTTTCAAGTGCACACAGAACATTCTCCAGAACAGATCACATATTAGCCCCCAAAACAAACCTCAGCAAATTCAAGAAGATCAAAATCTTCGCGTGGGTGGCTCAGTCAATTAAGTGTCTACCTTCGGCTTAGGTCATGATCTCAGGGTCCTGAGATTGAGCCCTGCAGGGTGGGCTCCCTCTCCTCTGCCCTCCCCACCCCTGCTTGTGCTCACTTTCTCTCTCTCTCCTCTCTCAAATAAATAAAATATTAAAAAAAAAAAGATCGAAATCATACCATGCATATCTCTGACCACAATGCTATGAAACTAGAAGTCAACCACAAGAAAAAATCTGGAAGGACCACACATACATGGAGGTTAAATAACATGCTATTAAACAATGAATGGGTCAACCAGGAAATCAAACAAGAAATAAAAAAGTACAAGGAAACAAATGAAAATGAAAATACGATGGTCCAGAATCTCTGGGATACAGCAAAAGTGGTTCTAAGAGGGAAGTTTATAGCCAAACAGGCCTACCTCAAGAAGCAAGAAAAATCTCAAATAAACAACCTAACCTTACACCTAAAGGAGCTAGGAAAAAAACAACAAACAAAGCCTAAAAGCAGAAGGAAGGAAATAATAAAGTCTAGAGCAGAAATAAATGACATAGACACTAAAAAAATAAAGCAGATCAATAAAACCAGGAGCTGATTCTTTGAAAAAAAAATCAATAAAATGACAAGCCTCTGGCCAGACTTATCAGGTAAAAAAGAAAAAGAACTCAAATAAATAAAAAATGATAGAGAAGAAATAACAACACTACAGAAATACAATCATAAGAGAATATTATGAAAACCTATATGCCAACAAATTGGACAACCTAGAAGAAATGGATACATTCCTAGAACATATAAACTCCTAAAACTGAAACAGGAAGAAATAGAAAATCTGAACAGACCAATAAAGAGCAAAGAAACTGAATGCTAAAACAGTCCCAAAAATCAGAAGTCCAGGACCAGAGGGTTTCACAGGTGAATTCTACCAAACATTTAAAGAGTTAATACTTATTCTTCTTAAACAATAGAAGAGGAAGGAAAACTTCCAAATTCATTCCTTAAGGCCAGCAGTACCCTGATACCAAAACCAGATAAAGACATCACTAAAAAACAGACATACAGGCCAATATCCCTGATGAATATAGACGCAAAAATCCTCAACAAAATACTAGCAAATCCAACAATACATTAAAAAAATCCCACGATCAAGTGGGATTTATTCCTGGGCTAAAAGGTGGTTTAATATTCTCAAATCAATCAATGTGATACATCACATTAATAACAGAAAGGATAAGAACCATATGAATATTTCAATAGATGCAGATAAAGCATCTGACAAAGCACAACAACATCCATTCATGATAAAAATCCTCAACAAAGTAGGTTTAGAGAGTATATACCTCCACATAATAAAGGCTATATATGAGAAACTCACAGCTAACATGATTCTTAATGGGGAAAAAACAGAGCTTTCCCCTAAGGTCAGCAACAAGACAATGATGTCCACTCTCACCACTTTTATTCAACACAGTACTGGAAGTCCTAGCCTCAGCAATCAGATAGCAAAAGGAAACAAAAGGCATCCAAATCGGTAAGGAAAAAGTCAAACTTTCACTATTTGCAGGTAACAGGATACTTCAAATAAAAAACCTAAAAGACTCCCCAAAAAACTTCTAGAACTGATAAATGAAATCAGTAATGTCACAGAATACAAAATCAATGTAGAGAATTCTGCTGCATTTCTAAACACCAATAATGAAGCAGTAGAAAGAGAAATTAAGAAAACAATCCTGTTTCCAATTGCACCAAAAATAGTAAGATACCTAGGAATAAACCTAGCCTTAAAAACCAGTACACTGAAAACTATAACACTGATGAAAGAAGGGTGCCTGGGTGGCTTGGTCGGTTGAGCATCTGACTCTTGATTTCAGCCCCAGGCATGATCTCAGGGTCTTGGGATTAAGCCCCGAATAGGACTCTGTGCCCAGCAGGGAGTTGGCTTGAGGATTCTCCCTCTCCCGCTGTCCCTCCCCCTGCTCACAGGCTCTCACTCTCTCTCTCTCTTTAAAAACAAAAACAAAAACAAAAACACTGATGGAAGAAATTGAAGACAACCAAAAAAATGGAAAAACATTCCATGCTCATGGATTGGAGAAACAAATATTGTTAAAAATATCCATACTACCCAAAGCAATCTACACATTTAATGCAATCCTGATCAAAATACCAACAGTATTTTTCACAGAACTGGAACAAACAATTTGTACAGTACCACAAAAGACCCCAAATGACCAAAGCAGTTTTGAAAAAGAAAAGCAAAGCTGGAGGCATCACAATTCTGGACTTTAAGCTGTAGTAATCAAAAACAGTATGGTACTGGCACACAAAAAGACACAGAGATCAATAGAACAGGATAGAAAACCCAGAAATAAACCCACAACTATAAGGTCAATCTTTGACAAAACAGGAAATAACATCCAATGCGAAAAAGATAGTCTCTTCAACAAATGGTGTTGGGAAAACTGGACAGCGACATGCAAAAGAAAAAAACTGGACCACTTTCTTACACCATACACAAAAATAAATTCAAAATGGACTAAGGACCTAAATGTGAGACCTGAAGCTATAAAAATCCTAGAAAAGAACACAGGCAGTAACTTCTTTGACATCAGCCAAATCAACTTTCTTCTAGATATGTCTCCTGAGGCAAGGGAAATAAAAGCAAAATAAACTTTTGGGACTACATAAAAATAAAAAACTTCTGCACAGCAAAGGAAACAACAAAACTAAAAGCCAACCTACAGAATGGGAGAAAGTATTTGCAAATGACATATCTAATAAAGGATTAGTATCCCAAATATAGAAAGCATTTATCAAACTCAACACCCCAAAATCAAATAATACAATTATAAAATGGGCAGAAGACATTTCTCCAAAGAAAACATACAGGTGGCCAACAGACACGTGAAAAGATGCTCATCATCACTTATCATCAGGGAAATGCAAATCAAAACTACAATGAGATATCCTCACACCTGTCAGAATGGCTAAAATCAGCAACACAGAAACAACAGGTGGTACTGTTTGGTAAGGATATGGAGAAAAAGGAACCCCCTTGCACTGTTGGTGGGAATGTAAACCAGTGCATCCACTGTGGAAAACAGTACGGAGGTTCCTCAAAAAGATAAAAATAGAACTAGCCTACAATCCAGCAATCGCACTATTGGGTATCTACACAAAGAATACAAAAACAGTGATTCAAAGGGATACATGCACCCCCTCATTTATATAACAGCATTATTTACAATAGCCAAGATACGGAAGCAGCCCAAGTTTCCATCTATAGATGAATGGATAAACAAGATGTGGCATATATATGTATTTATACAATGGAATATTACTCAGCCATAGAAAAGAATGAAATCTTCCCATTTCCAAGGACATGGATGGGGTTAGCGTGTATTATGCTAAGTGAAGTAAGTCAGAGAAAGACAAATACCATACGATTTCATTCATATGTGGAATTTAAGAAACAAAACAAATGATCAAAGGGGGAAGAAAATATAGAGACAAATCAAGAAACAGACCCTTAATTATAGAGAAAAAACTGATGGTTACCAGAGGGGAAGGGGGGAGGGGTGGGTTAAATAGGTGATGGGGATTAAGGAGTGCACTTGTGATGAGCACAGGGTAATGTATGAAAGTGTTAAATTACTATATTGTACACTTGAAACTAACATAACACTGTATGTTAACTAACTGGAATTAAACTAAAAGCTTAGGGGCAGCTGGGTGGCTCAGTCAGTTAAGCGTCCAACTCTTGATCTCGGCTCAAGTCATGAACTCAGGGTTGTGAGATCAAGCCCCACATACTTAAGATTCTCTCTCCCTCTGCCTACCCACTCCAAAAAAAAAAAAAGAGCAAACTCCCGACCATCTAAGAAGCCTACATGTGCTGATCCTTGCCAACCTCTCTCTCGCTCTCCTGTGCACCAGCCACAGGGACCTGCTTTATGCTCTTGGAAAATTTAATCTTTCCCATTTCAAAGCCTTCACACAGGTTGAAAGCCCCTTCTTCCCAGATCCCAACTATCTGGTTAACAAGTTCTCCTAACTTCTTTGGGAAAAACCTTTCTTAACCTCCAGACTAGGTCAAGCCTCCTGACAATGCTCCATTTGCCTCTCTCTTTCACAGTGCTAAATCTGCTTGGTAATTATACTCATAAAGATCTACACTATTATCTTAGACAGTAATGTAACATTAAGAGGTAAGGAACTGTTTTTTGATTACCACTGAATCTCCAGGAATCAACACCAAGCACAATGCCTGGTTCCATTTTAGGAGCTTACAACTTGTACTGAATAAATACAATTTCAGAGGAGGGTTGGGGAAGCAGTAGCTATTAATCTGGTTAGTACTTCTCTGTAACACTTAACCACATTCTGCCCAGCATGCTTATTAATATTTAATTTTTCCTTCCTTGCTGGATTTTTAGCTCTGTTGTATACAACTTTGAATGTTCCACTGCCTCCAAATGATAGTGGAGCTCAGAGGAGATGCTCCAGGCTGGGGAAATGGTATGGAATTGCAGGGAAGTTAAGTGGCCTGAATAGAAAGAGAGAGAAGGGTGAACTCTACCCAGAAGGCAGCTGTGGCCTGAGGTAAGGACATGTTTCCTGCCCTAATTTTTCCTTCTTAGGGCCATTGGAGTTGACCTCTCTTTGTGGGGATGTGAGGATTCAAAAGGGCAACACTTACTTGTTCCCATGAAGAAATCATATGACGTTCAGCAGGTGGTTTCTCTATGATAGTCACCTCTGTCACACCTGGGGAAGATTCTGGAAGAGGAAAAGAGAGTCTGTAGAGTTGCAATGGGCCTGCTCTCACATATTTCAATACTAGAGGCTGACTGTTGATGAGTACCTAGGAATATCAGATTCCTCTGAGCAGCATTTATTACCCGTACTGTGATAAAAACAGGAAGAACTGGTCAGTCCTTCAAAGGCACTCAGTCCCACAACCTAGGACCATGCAATCAACCTGGTAGAAAGGACATCATCAGAACACCCACTACACACAGTCACTGCTCAGTACTTCAGTTGCTGAACAAAAATCAGAGATTCTACATTCCTAGTGATTTCATACCTCAACTTCTCACTTATAACATGGTCAAAAGGAATAAAGAATAGCACCTCAATAAACTTTTACAAGATACAAAACTTGTTTGCTAGTTTTTCTTCTAAATAAAACCCATCTGTACTCTATGAGATCCCAGATTGAGTAGTTTAGGCTAACACTATGAAAAATGGATTCCATCCAGAAATATACTGAAAACAAAATAAATCATATCTCTAAATCTTGAAAGCAGGAAAAGGTCTCCAAATAATCTCTTCGTGGAGCTATGTTCTAGCATTCATTCTGAAGTAAAAAAGAAGCCACCTGACTTGGAATTCAACAGACTTTAATACCTCCTCCTACATTCTCTACTTGTCTGTTTACCCACACTCAGGACCTTGAAATCCTTAATCTAAGACACAAAATCTGCTATGGGTTGAATTGTGTCCCTCACAAAAAATATATGTTGAAGTCCTTACTGCCAGTTCCTCAGAATAGAACTTGATTTGGAAATAAGGTCACTGAATATGTAATTAGCTAAGATGAGGTCACAGTGGAGTAGGGCGGACCCCAAATCCAATATGACTGGTATACTTATAAAAAGAATGCTTTGTGAAGAGACAGAAGGAAGAGGGTCACATGAAGATGGAGAAATGGAGTGGTATATCTGAAATACTAGGAATGTTAAAGATTGCTGGCAAACCACCAGAAGTTAGAAAAGAGGCAAGGCAGGTTCTTCCCTTCCAGGTTTCAGAATGAGAGTGACACTGCCAAGCCTTTGGTTTCAGGCCTTCAGCCTCTAGGACTGTGAGAATAAATCTGTTGTTCTAAGCCACCTGGTTTGTGGTACATTCTATGGCAGCCCTAGCGAACTAACACAAAGCCTATCCACTTTTCTCTTTGTGATATTGCATAGATTATTCCCATTGTCACCACTGTTTTAGGCCATGGTCACTGCAAGTGCAGATGCAATCAAAGCCACAAACTCTGTGCTCTGATCCATCCTCAGCATACCAGCAGAGGACTTTCTTCATACCTAGGCTTGTTTCCTATCTGATCTATTGGGTTCTCCTTGTAGTCTGGAGGATAAGGCCCTTCTCTGTCTGGTCTTAACTTCTTCCACCCTATAGTCCAAACCCTGTTCCAGGTGTGTCAGTTTTCTCATTGTCTCCACCCCTGTGCTCCCCGGCCCCAAAGCTAAATCTGTACTTATCTTTAATTATGCTGTATCCCTTTCCCATTATACACACCCAAATGTGTCCACCTACCCAAGTCCTACCCACACTTCAAGGCTAAGCTAAAGCTCCACATCCTCCATGAAACCATTTCAGATGACTCTAGTTCACCATGATCTCTGCTTTTGCCAATATCCAAACCCATCACATGCAGTGTTGGGCCCACATAGGTTTATACTTTTTTTTTTTTTAAAGATTTTATTTATTTGAGAGAGAGAGAGTGTGTGCAAGTGCACAAGCAGGGGGAGGGGCAGAGGGAGAAGCAGACTCCCCGCTGAGCAGGGAGCCTGATGTGGGGCTCGATCCCAGGACTGTGGGAGCATGACCTGAGCCTAAGGCAGACGCTTAACCCAACTGAGCCACCCAGGTGCCTCTCCCCACTCCTTTTTTAAAAAAGATTTTATTTATTTGAGAGGGAGGGAGGGAGAGAGGGAGAGAGAAAGAGAGAGCATGCACATTTGCTTATACTTAATTATATTCTATTTTGAACCATATTTTGGTTATTTACTATAAGTAAATACTGTAAACAGGGAATGTATTGAAAAGAATTTTTAAAATCTCTAAGGCTAAGGCAGAGACTTCTAATCCAGTTTAATGTATAAATGGTTCCTGGACCCAACCCCTCCAACATTTTTGTGGGGAGGTTTCCTCATACCAACAAGCAATTCTTGGATATCCTGGTGTTCTACAAGGAGACAGCATCAGATACCATAGGTTATGGGCTCAGTCTGTAAGACTGCCACCCTCCCCACTTCAGACACCAGATACGAGTTCAGGTTTTCACCTGTGCTTCCTGACTGACCTGCTACAGATTGGGGGTTCTCAAGACCCCCTCTCCTTGTACTTCAGACAGCAGTCAAAGCCCAGCTGTCACCTGTACTTCTGACTGACTGGTTATAAATCAGAGGTTCCTAAGACCCCCTCCTCAGGTTCCATTAATTTGCCAGGGTGGCTCACAGAATTCAGAGAAACATTTTACTTACTAGATTACTGGCTTATTATAAAAGAATATAACCTAGGAACAGCCAGATGGCAGAGATACTTAGGACAAGGTATATGGGAAGGGGTGTGGAGTTTCCATGCTCTCTCCAGGAAGGCTATTCTCCCCACATCTCCATGTGTTCACCAACCTGGAAGTTTCTGGGTTTTTATGGAGGCTTCATTACATAGGCACGGTTGATTAAATCATTAGTCGTTGAGGACTGATTCACCCTTCTGACCCTCTTCCTTTCCTAAAGGTCAGGGAATGGGACTAAAAGTACCAACCCTCTAATCATATGATTGGATCCACTGGCAACCAGTCCTCATCCTTAAGTGCTTTCCAAAAGTCACCTCATTAACATAATGAAAAATCTTTACCACTCTCAACACTTGGGAAATTCCAAGGGTTTTGGGAGCTGTAAGCCAGGAACTGTGGACTAAGAAAAAATACACAGTTGACCCTTGAACAACATGGGTTTGAACTGCATGGGTACACTGGAACACCTATTTTTTTCAATAAATACAGTACTGTAAATGTATTTTTTCCTTATGATTTTAATAACGTTTTTCTCTATTTTATTATGAGAATACAGGATACATACAACATAGAAAAAACGTGTTAATCAACTGTTATCGGTAAGGTTTCTGGTCGACTGTAGGCTATTAGTTAAATTTCGGGGCAGTTAAAAGTTATATACAGATTCTCTACTGTACTGTTTTGGGGGGGGCTATCAACAGCCCTAATCCTGCTTTGTTCAAGGATCAGCTGTCATCTGAGTGAGCAAATATATATTTCTTATAAATCAGAACATCACAATGTGGTTCACTGATTCTGTAATCATGTTAGTGTCCTTTTTATGCATCATAAAGTTTCCTCCAGGTTATCACAAAGTTCAGATCCTGAGATGCAGCAACAACCCAATATAGCAGGCTAAGAATTCTGGACTCCACATATTCTACTCTTGCTTTAAGCATTCACTAGTTGTGGGACCTTATATGAGTCTTCATGTTCCTTAGCATTCAGAGAGACGACAATATTTATAATAATATTTGCCTTGATAAGGGAAGCAGAAGAAGCAAAGGTAAAGGTGCTCTGGAAAAGCAAAAAGTACCATATACACATTTTTTTTCTCTGCCTTCTTTTTAATGTCCTTTCTAAGACATTGGGAACCATGGTACTACGGTGGAAAAACACCATGAGCTTCAAGCCCTTAGACCTGGGCTAAGTCCTTGCTATGCCCTTGACTAGTTAGGATGGAAGACCTGTCTGTCCCTTCAAGGGTGGTCCCATTTGGCAATGTACCACCAAAGCTAAGACAGTGAATAATAAATGTTATTATTTACATTTTATAGCAAGGACATTGAGGCTAAGAGGCTAGGACACTCCAAGTAGCTAGGCTTACTCCAAGTATGGGTCTAGTTAAGAGTTTATGTGCAAGTCTTCGTGTCCCCCTCAGCAAAGCCCTTTAGCAATTATCCTATGCAAATACAGAGCTTAGCTTCAATCAGTCTTAGCATCCTATTATTCCAACTTTTGTAGGACAGAACAACACAATTCTTTGTTAACAATCCAGCTGGTTGCATAATGATGACATCTGACTATACCCACAGGGCAGTCTAGTGTCTAGCTTTGCTGGAGGCCACACACTTAATATAAGTACCTGACATGAACCTTTTGATTGCCAACCCTTCCATTTCAAATACATCCATCTTAAATAAACAAATTGCCAGCTGTATGACACAGCTACTAGCTAAACAACTAGGAACCAGGGCACCCCACCGGTGAAGTTCCCCTTTTTAAAAGCCCTGGGTAACCAGGGGAACTGATGGCTTGACTGACCCTGCTTTTCCCCTCTCGTACCTGAATTTCCACATTTAAGTTTTAAAGATTTTATTTATTTATTTGTGAGAGAGAGAGCACAAGCAGGGGGAGTGGCAGGCAGAGGGAGAAGCAGGCTCCCCGCTGAGCAAGGAGCTCGATGTGGGACTTGATCCCAGGACCCTGGGATCAGGACCTGAGCCGAAGGCAGACGTCTTATAAAACTCAACACCCAAAAAACCAGATAATCCAATTATAAAATGGGCAGAAGACATGAAGAGGCATTTCTCCAAAGAAGACATACAGATAGCTAACAGACACATGAAAAGATGCTCATCATCACTTATCATCAGGGAAATGCAAATCAAAATTACAATGAGATATCACCTCACTCCTGTCACAACGGCTAAAATCAAAAACACAAACAACAAGTGTTGATGAGGATGTGAAGAAAAAGGAACCCTCTTGCACTGCTGGTGGGAATGTAAACTGGTGCAGACACTGTGGAAAACAGTGTGGAGGTTTCTCAAAAAATTAAAAATAGAACTACCCTATGATACAGTAATCACACTACTGGGTATTTACCCAAAGAATACAAAAACACTAATTCAAACGGACACATGCACTCCTATGTTTACTGCAGCATTATTTACAACAGCTAAACTATGGAAGCAGCCCAAGCATCCACTGACTGATGAATGGATAAAGATGTGGTATACATATACAATGGAATATTATTCAACCATTAAAAATGAAATCTGGCCATTTTCAACAACATGGACAGAGCTAGAGAGTACCATTCTAAGTGAAATCAGTCAGAGAAAGACAAATACCATATGATCTCACTCATATGTAGAATTTAGAAACAAATGAGTGAAGGAAAGAAATAAAGACAAACCAAGAAACAGACTCTTAACTATAGAGAAATGATGGTTACCAGAGGGGAGGTGGGTGGGGTAATGGGTGAAATAGAGGATGAGGATTAAAGAATACACTTATCATGATGAAAAAATTAAAATGATTTAAAACAAGAATTGCAAAAAAAAAAAAAAAGAAGAAGACGACTAAGATGGAGAGAGATATTACACAGTTGAACTTTGACTAATGCAGGGGTTAGGGGTTATGAACCAACCCTGATGAAGTTGAAAATCCATGTATAACTTTTGACTCTCCAAGAACTTTACCAATAGCCTACTATGGGAAACCTTACTGATAATAAAACAGTTGATTAACACATATTTTGTATGTTATATGTATTATATACTGTATTACAATAAACTAGAAAAAAGAAAATGTTAAGAAAATCATAAGAGAAAATACATTTATACTACTGTACTGTAAAAAATCCATGTATAAATGAACCCACAGTTCAAACCTGTGTTGTTCAAAGGTCAACTGAAATTGATCTTGTTGTATCTCAGGTAGATCTTACACACTATATTTAATAATCTGTTATCAAAATGTAACATTTCCCCACTCCTTGCTCCACTGAGTAGGAAACACTTTATCATCATAAAAAAATTTTCCTCAGTTGATTGTTTAGCATTTCATTTCCTGATTTTAGCATTAGTTCTCTATTTGCTCTTGTTCATTTTGTGAAATTGTGGTGTTTAACAAGATGTCTACTTTAATGAAAGACTTTCCAGTCAGTTGAAGCAAAGTCCAGATATTTTAGCAGGCTTGTTGGGAATGGGAGAGAGATGTGAGCTTTCCTTTTTCTTTGCCCTTTTATCATCAATCGCCAAAGGACTCTTCCTTCTTTTTTGCACATTTTCTCCTCTGGAACATATGTCCCTTTAAATTGCACGGCCAACACTTTAAATAGCACCTACTTTGAAGTCACTTTCCTGCAGCCCTGCTCTGATCTACCCAGTTGTTGTTACTGTTGTACTGGGGTTTTAAACTCTCTGTTGCTTCAACTAGCCTCTTTGCTGGCATCATTTCTGGCTCTGCCTTTGCTTGCCACAGAGCCTTCTAGCAGTGAAGGAGTAGGGCAAGGACAGTGCTAGGATTTGTAGTTTTTTCTCTTTTTACTCATAGTTATTTTGCACTTTTGGCATTCTCTGTATTTAAGTAGTACTGGGCTTGGTTTTCAATAGAATTGTCATAGTTATGGAGTTATTTCACACATCATTTAGAGAGAAGATTTTGGTGTGGTAATTTGCTTACTACACACCCACCACCGACCTCAGCCACCTTGTTTTTAAAAATCCTCTCTCTCTATGTATTTTCAAAACAAAAAACAAATGTGAAAAAATAAAAATATAATTGATTTTTGACTTATTATTAACTTGAAATTATGAGGTTTTGATTAAATTTATAAATAGTATTAGAATGTTTACATGAGGCCAGCTTCACTATAAATTTAACTATCAGAGCTAATTCCTTAGGTAGGTTTTGCCTTGTGTTACCAGTTTGCCAGATATCTGAAATGCTTAAAAATAGAATATATTAAATGTATAAATGAAATTTAAAATATTTACAGTTATTTATTTAGGTCTTTAAATTGAACTGACAGCTTAAGGGAAATTTGGTTGGCCACTCTTGAGTAGATTAAACATTAATCAAAAGAAATATCTTTTTTAATGAGGAGATAGGATATGGTTGGTCTTGATGATTAGATCTCTCCTTGCCCAACCCTATAACTTCATTTCTAAAGCTTATAATTTCTCCCAAACATAATGGTGTTTCATCCTCATTTACTGCAGCATTTACTGTAGACACTGGGGAATACTAAGGGATAACAAGACAAAGTTCCTAAACTCATGGACTTCTATTACAGAAGAGACAGGCAAATTAAAAAAAAGCAACCAAATAAGTAATTCCAAGTAGTGATAAAGCTATAAGGATCAAAAAACATATAAAGGATAAGGGAAGATAATGATAGAGAAGGGTGTTACTAGAAGTATAGTCAGGTAAAGCTTCTCTGAGGTAATGATATTTAATCAGAGATTTGAATGAAGTGAGGGAAAGATAACTCCACATTCCCCCCCCCCCCCAGTCTAGGAAGGGCCTTGAAGCAGGAACAAGCTTGGTGAGTTTATGGTACAAGGAGGCCACCGTGGCCAAAAAA
Source organism: Mirounga leonina (assembly GCF_011800145.1). NCBI lineage: Eukaryota > Metazoa > Chordata > Mammalia > Carnivora > Phocidae > Mirounga > Mirounga leonina. Next base: position 35,413,892 of record NW_023270854.1, on the reverse strand, counting down.
AGGGTAAAAATAGGTCAGAAAGACAGATGAGGGCAGATCATAGGACTTAAGGGTCACGGTACAGAATTTGGATTTTATTATAAATGTGAAAGGAAGGCATCAAAGCATGCCACCCAGCCTACTTAGGCTACTTTTTTTCTTCCTTGGTTATCTGGCTAACTTCAATTTGTCTTTCAAAATCTAGCATCACCTCCTGTAGGACATATACCTTAACTCCCTGACTCCCCAGAGAAGGTCAATCACTTCCTCCTGTGTGCTATTTCAGAGCTATAATACAGGACTACTGGTCGCCTTTCGCACTTCTGGAGGGACCTAGGCTGCTGATTTTTTCACAGAACTGTGTTTTGGTTCCCCAGCCCATCTCTGCAGCCCCCGAGTGTGACACAGCAGCAGCAACAGTGCTAAGTAAAGGAAAAGCCCATTCAGTGGCGCAAGCCTCGACTCCTTCCAACCACTTAGGGTGCGGTACCCAGAGGCGCGTGAGAACTGTTGCCCTAGGAGGCTACGTGCAGCGTTCCCCTGCTCTCTGCTACCCGAGGAAGGGCTGCGTTTCAAGGATACTCCACTGGCCAAGAATGCCTCTCGGGAAACCCAATGTCCCCACTGTCAGGTGCCTGCTGTCTCCCTTTTGCTCACCTTTGCGTCTTTCCTGGGGCCTGGGGTGGGACTGGCGGGGGCGGGGGGGGACTTTGGGCTTCCCAGCTCTGCGTCCGAACACTCCCCGCAAACGCTCCCCGGCCTAGTCACGCACCCGGCTGCCCTCTCCTTCTGAACAACGTAAGTCACCGCAGCGATGCCCCATCTTGCTTCTAGTGTACATCCCCTCATTCCGCCGTCGCCTCGCACGGCTCCCCACGCCCCTCACCTAGGATGCGGGTGATCCCCAGGGTCAGCTTCTCCAGGTGCGGCTTGCTGCAGCCCGGGGGCGGCGTCTCCTCCATGGCTCGTGTCCCCGCTCCGCGCGCGGCGGGAGCAGCGGCGGGGACGGAGCGGGAGAGCGGGGCGGGCGGGAGGGCGGAACGCCGCCCCAGAGGCTCGGCCATCAATTTCACGGCATGCCGGGAGTTGTAGTGCTTGGCGCCTGAGAGCGCTGGGGGGCGGAGATGGAAGGCCCAGGCTGCTCTGGGAGTAGTAGTTCCGCGGCACACTTGTTCCCGTTGCCTCGGCGGTCGCTCCACACCACGAAGCCGAGACACAGCGACTCCTCTACCGGGACCCTAGCGCCCCGCGGGGGCCGGCCGCGCAAGCGGGGGCGGGCCTCTGCGCGGTGCGGCCAATGGGGACTGGGCCTGAAGGCCGGGGCGGGGCGGCCGCGGCGCGACGCCCGGAGTGGCGGTTGTTTCAAGATGGCGGACGGGGCGAGCCCCTCCCGCCGGGGCGCGGCGGCGTTCTGGAGCCGGGACTGTATCCTTTGCCCGCCTGGCAGGGGGCGCCGGCGCCCTCCCGGGTGCGGCGACCGGCGAGCGGTCGCGTGGGACTCTGAGTGGTGGGGCGAAGCTCGATGCTGTCCCCGGGGGCGGGGCCGTCCTTTCCGGCCGCCGTGTAGGTGCCGGGCTTTCCCCTGGCTGGGGTGTTAGGTAGCAGAGAGCCTGATACTGTCACCGGGCTGGAGCACTAGGTGTGGGGAATCAGCACTGATGTTTCCCAGCCCTCCTTGGCGGTGAGCTTTGTAAAGATGGCCTAGAATCGTGGCCCTGCAGGGGGCTGGGAGGGTCCCTCTGACCGTGGTGACCTCGGGCCGGCTGACTGCGCCTCTGCGCAGGGAATGGTGTTGGCTGGTCAGGGAGCCTTTTTGTCTTGGTTTGGGACTGTCCTTGGTCTGCGTTGTTGGGAGCAAGTCAGGCCCTTTTCTATCTTCGAAGGCCTATCAGTGATGATTTACTTTCATGCTGGGATTTTCGGAGAGGTGTGGGGCGGAACGGGGTCTGGTGATGCTGGTTACAGAATAAAACGCGTTACAAATCATTGCTGCTGGAAGTAGTGTTGATTTACGTGCGGGTTTTGGGTCACCACTGGCAGGATTGAAGTTCTTGGGTTGTTTTGGGGGTGGAGAAGCTGTGGGGCTTTTACCGTTGTGGTGGCATAACTGTTGAGAAGTGTGACGGAACTGGTTCGTTCTTTGGTTTAGGTTGACTGTCCCAGCCTGATCTTTTCCTGGTAAGTTACATCACTTTCCTTAGAGGAGTGTTACAGGAAAGGAGAGCAATCCGTGTATTGGGTGGCTACAGACCAAGTCTTTTTGTCTGTTTGCTAGGATTCCTGACAGCATTATTTGAGGCATTGCTGTTAACTTTGGCAGAATCATTCTCTGCACGTTCTACTTAGCTCCCAGTGAAACTTACTAAATTGTATTATCAGTTTTCCTTATTGAGTTACAGTACTAAGATTACAGTGTCATGTGGAGGGAGGGATATTTTTGCATTCCTTGCTGCTCAATGTTTAGTGTTAGGCACTTTCTAAACATAATTACCGTTTATCTCTGATAGGTGGGTGACAATCAAGTAAAATCATGCACATACACTGTGGATGAAAGCACACTAATGCACTGTGCACATTAAATATTTTTTTCCTTATATATCAGGAAGGAGGTAAAGAGAATATGTGCACTGGGAACTGGGCTGAATTAGAAAGTCAGGAAATTGGGATGAGTCTTCTCATAAAACCCTGTGCTTGCAGTGGTAGAATTTTGTGATAGAGGAGATATTTGAAAGTTACAGCTTATAAAGTGCTTTGTTAGTGTAATCATTTTCATAACCACTTATGTGGTTTTAGTTATTATTCCTTTATGACCAGTGGAATTGTTCTGATAGGTATAAATGGTGTGGGGGGGCCAGTGTATTGCTGTGGCACTGATTAATAGGTAAATAAATTGAACCTGTGCTCTTGGTCGAAGCAGCCCTGTATGCTCACTTATTCATATGGTCATATTATTCCTTATTTCACATAGAAGTCCTACATCCTCCCTTTTCTCTTACATTCTCCCTTACTTGGAAAATTAATGTGAAATACTCATCTTCCCATTAAAAGTGAGGAGTTGAAATTATATGGGGGAAATGGTCGTGATTACATTGATAGAAATTCCAATTTGAAATGAATTGCAAAGTTACTAGTATTACCCATTTCCCCCACCTATTCCACATAATGACCAGTTATCATCCAGCCTCACATATTTTCATTTTAAATGTCCGTAGGACACAAAAGCAATGAAATGTAAATTTGCTATAAATCTTTGCTAAAAAGCATAAGGATAGTTATGAATCATTGGGTTTAATCATGTGTCTTTGGATCTGGATCTCTTTTTCTGTTACACGGATGACTTCCTAGACCACCCCATAGCCTTTATATAGAACTTTCAATAGTAAAAGACCAAAAAGTATGTATGTATAATCAGGTACTCCTTTCACACTATTGAAAGACAGATTTTCAGTGCTTTGCCTAAACAATTAGAGAAATGTGATTGAGATATTTCCCAGTCCTAGATGTTTCTGTCATGTGAGGACAAATCATTTGTGACTAAACGTCATCTTTTTACTGTTGTCTTTATGAGTTATGCATCTCCTGCACGGTATGATTCAGCAGTGCGGTTTTGCACAAGGTATGTTTTTATACCTTGTGTGTAAACAAATGAGTATGCCATGTTGTCATTTTATGGGTTAAATTTGCAAGTAAAATATGCCCCTTCAGCCATAAACTGCTTTCCTCCTTCATTATAGCTCCTGGTAATATCAAAAGAAATTAGTGTTTCTGCAGTGTCTATATTTGATTGGTAAATACACCCCAGTATGTTATCATTAACAGTATTTTTAACTTGATATTAACAAATATGAATTATAAGGGGCTTGGTCAAAACATTACAGTAGCTATAATCCATGCCATTGAATATTCAATTAAAAGTAGAATCTTTATGTTGATGTTAAAATAATATACTAGCCAGGAAAGTCACTGGGGTCAATAATAATTACATATACATGTGTTGCTGGTAAGTGATTGAAACTCAAAAGGTTAGAGTGTGCAGTCCTAAGTTTATTTTCTTCAGCTCTTGGTGATCTGGAATAGATATGCTTCTTCCTCTTTGTTACTTCTACCTTGGGTTTCTAATTACTGCTTTAATTCTGGGGTTTGGAGTTTGGTACCAACATTAAGGATGCTTTATAATTTGCTGTACTTGTCTTAGTAAAGAACTTCCAAAGATACGAAGTAGAACTGAAGTGGCGCAAAGAACCCAATGAGAGGTCCAATATACATTTGGTATATATTATGTCTCTTTGACTTTCCCATAAAATGTGTTTGTATATTTTTTTAAACTTTGTATTTGAAGAAAGTAAGTATTTGGGTTCTTCAGATGATGAGATGAAGATAGATTACAAATGATTAGGAAGGATAGGTTGGATGGAGGCAATTTCAAATATTTTTAGGCTTATTTTTTAAAACTCTTGTTAAGGTCAATTTATTTAGCATTTTTATATTTGAAAAGATACTTAGCATGGATGCAGCTAATGGGTTTTGCTCCCATAGTTTGAAAATTTTCCTCTATCCTTCAAGGGACTTCTGACTGGTCTAAGAATTAAAATGACATGAGACAGATTAAGAGGAGAAAAATCAAACTTAATTAGGTACATATGGGGAATCCGCATATATGTGAGAGATTCCAAAGACAAGCAAAATTGAGTTATGCTTGTCATTCCGAACTAAGGAGAAGGGAGTAGAGGTCTGGGACTTTCAAGGAAAGGAAAGCAATTCATAGGAAGATGAAAAGGAGTAAATGTTTGGTAAGCAAATGTTTTTTGGGCCATATAGAAACAATGGGACATAGAAAGGAATTTTAACAAACAGACTTTGCTAAATTCCTCCCTACCACCTCTTATTTATATTATATTGTAGTTATTTTTGGTGATATCTATCTCTGGGAGCAGGTCCTCTATCCAAATTCTTTTAGGCAGTTAGTGGGAGGTCAAAGTTTCTTCATGAGTCTTTTGGGCCTTGATTGTTTTCAGCTCAAAACAGTTCACATTCCAAAGTGGCACATCTTGGGGTGATGGGTTCTGAACCCCAACAAGATAAAGAGAAACAACACCAAAGAGTTGCTGGACAGTGCATCATAGAATTAAATACCACTTTCATTCTTTCATAGATGGTTTACTGTGAGCTGGGCATTTTTTTACTTTAGGAGATAACAAACATTGAACAAAACCAGTGGAAAATCTTCACCCACTTGGTGCTTAAATTTTAGTGAGATGAGGTCATGAATAAGTAAAATAGGTTGTATGTCCAATGATTATTGGTGATATGAATGAAGAAAAAGCAGAAAAAGGGTAGCTATCATGGAGGTCTTTGTGTCTGCTTTTATGCCAGTTACCTACTGTTTTGATTACTATAGCTTTGTAATATAGTTTGAAATTAGGAAGTGTGATGCTTTAACCTTATTCTTAAGATTGCCTTGGCTATTTGGGGTCTTTTGTGGTTCCATACAAATTTTAGGTTTGTTTGTTCTATTTTTGTGAAAAATTACATTGGAATTTTTTTTAAAGATTTTATTTATTTATTTATTTGAGAGAGAGAGAGAGAGAGTGCAAGCAAGAGATAGCACAGGGAGGGTGAAGGTCAGAGGGAGAAGCAGACTCCCCGCCGAGCAGGGAGCCTGACACGGGACTGATGCTGGGATTCCGGGATCTTGACCTGAGCCTAAGGCAGATGCCCAACCGACTGAGCCACCCAAATGCCCCTGCATTGGAATTCTGATAGAGTTTGCACTGAATCTGTAGATTGCTTTGATCAGTATAGACATTTTAAAAATATTAATTATTCCAATTTATAAGCATGGACTATCTTTCTATTTGTGTCTTCAGTTTCTTTCATCAGTGTCTTAAAGTTTTCAGTGTATATAGGTCTTTCACCTTGTTTAAATTTATTTCTAGATATTGTATTCTTTTTTGATGCAGTAGTAAATGGGATTGTTTTCTCTCCAGTGGTATGATCTTAGCCTTTCTAAATTTCTCCTTTAAATAGTTCTTCTTGTCTTATATTTCTTCCACTTGTGGGGTGGCTGGATGGCTCAGTTGGTTAAGCCTCAGACTCTTGATTTTGGTTCAGATCATAATCTCAGGGTTGTGAGATCAAACCACACTTTGGGCTCCACACTGGGCATGGAGCCTGCTTAAGAGTTTCTCTCCTCCTGCCCGTCTTAAAAAAAAAAAAGTTAAATTTCCTCCACTTGTTAAATAGTAGGGCTTCTTGGGACATTTCATGAATGCACTACAGAAGAATAAAACCTTTGTGTTTGCATGATTGACTTGCCCTCAAACCGTGTTTGTTCTTCAAAGCTAAAGCTCATTTTGAAATTATTTATTCATGACTAAAATAACTTACCAGTTCTCCAATAATAAACAAACTGGGGCATTTAACTCCTTGTTTACAAAAGGAAAGGAAATGAAAGGAACTTAACAGAATTTATAGGGTAGGGTATCTCACTTGGGAATAAGCATGGGTGAAGGTTTTATGGAACAAGGCCTTTCAAAAATTTTATAAAACATATAGTTATAAATATGTAAAAATGAATGTTAAAAGATTACTAATTTTGCTGCATTTATTTCACTTGAGTTCCTTTCTAGTTTTGTTTTTAAAATCTTATTATAAATTCCCAGGTCAAAAGAAATTAGGAATTAGAAGTACAGAATAGAGGCAGCATTTGGATATTGGATGATCTTTTCTAGTATTTTCCTTCATGTCCTTCTTCATAGTTTCTGATGAAGAACAATCAGTAGTGTATGTTCCAGGTATGATTTTCTGTATTAATTTCATAAGCTTCCTTTGCTTCTTAAGTGTTAGGAGAAAATAAAAGAATAGGACCACTTTGCAGGTATAACTATATGCAGAACAATCCATTGGAAACTAATTAAAAAAAAAAATGTGGTTAGACCTTACTAAGGTTTGAAATACTGCCTTATTTTAGGGGCTGGTCGGGCAAGTGAGCTTTTGATGAATTTGTAAAACACTTCATTCATCTATTAAAGAGCAAGAGATTCTTATTTTTTGTATTATGAATAGTAGCCTAAATTCAAAGAAGAATGTGAAAACTTCTTGATATAAGGTTTATGTGATAGACTCTTTAAAGCTTACTGGTTATTACTAAATGAGTAGTAAAACTGAGCCATTGAAGGTACCCTAATTATGTGGAAAAAATCAGATTTTAATTCCCCTACATTAAGATATATATTGTATGTTGTAATTTATTGGTTTTAATATGATTTACGAATTTTCATGTCACCTTTTAAAAATATTTCAATTGAATCTTAAATGTATTCAGAACATAATCTTTCCATGATACATTATTTACTAAGAGGTTTAAAATGACCCTGTCAGTCCCATGAAGAAGTATATCAGAGAAGAGCTTCATGGGGGGTGAGTTTAAGAGAATAAAGTATAATTTTGATATTTTGTTTGATGGAAATCCTTAGGAATTTCTACAGAAGGAAATACCAAATCAAGACACAAGTTAAGTCCAAAAGCTGACGTTAAACTTAAGACTTCCAGGGTTACTGCCTCTTCAATCTCCATGGAGTCTTTAAAAGGTGCAGGAGATTCAGTAAATGAACAGGTCAGTAATTTCCCTTTTTTTCCCCCTTATTCTCCAATCTTTATAAATGCGGACCAATAAGTGATTTTTCTATGCTGAGCAATTACCGATAAAAACGGGTAGAAGAGTCTTTGAAAGAACGTTAGATAATCTGCAATCTTAAAAGGTACAGAAGAGGGGTGCCTGGTTGGCTCAGTCATTGGGCGTCTTCTGCCTTCGTCTCAGGTCATGATCCCAGGGTCCTGGGATCGAGCCCCGCATTGGGCTCCCTGCTCAGCAGGAAGCCTGCTTTTCCCTCTCCCACTCACCTGCTTGTGTTCACTCTCTTGCTTGTCTCTCTCTGTCAAATAAATAAAACCTTAAAAAAAATAAAAGGTACAGAGGATTCTAGGATGCTTTACATGGTATAAATATATAAAGTATGTAGAATACTCAGAGGTTTTGCTCTAAAATGTCTAGGCTTGCCTTAAGCCTTAGTTAAGAAAAGTTTATTACCTTAGTATGTCTCAAAAGACCTACATCCTGATCCATGTGAAGTTAGTAAATCAAATTGACCACCATTTTTTCTTTTATTAAGTGTGCTTTATGATTTTTGTTCTTGTGAATTTGTTAGATGATGTTAGATAAACCTCTCTATATAAGAAAGAAACTTTGTTGGGCGCCTGGGTGGCTCAGTTGGTTGGGCGACTGCCTTCAGCTCAGGTCATGATCCTGGAGTCCCCGGATCGAGTCCCGCATTGGGCTCCCTGCTCAGTGGGGAGTCTGCTTCTCCCTCTCCCGCTCCCCCCTCTCGTGCTCACTCTCTCTCTCTCTCAAATAAATAAATAAAATCTTTAAAAAAAAAAAAAAAGAAAGAAACTTTGTTAAAATTCCCCTGCATTATTATTTCCTTCACTTTAAAAATATTATGAAGACTCTTTATAGCCCAGTCATTGATTTCTCCTTCATCTTTGCCTTTGTATTAGTATCTGTACATTCCTTTGCTACATGTCCTTATCTGATAGGTTTATTTTACTTTACTTTTTGTTAAGGTTAAGTCAGGGTTTGGCAATCTATGACCTATAGGCCCAATTTCCTTGCTGCCTGTTTTGTGAATAAAGTTTTATTGGAACACAGCATGCTTATTCTCTTAATATTATTGCTGCTTTTCTGTTCTAATGGTAGAGTTGCTACCATAGTGCTATTGGTCCAGAAAGGCAAAGTATTTACTACTGAACCCTTTATAGAAAATGTTTTTCAATGCTGGTTTACGTTCTTGAGGACATTTCCAATATCTAGTTTGTTACTAATTATTATGTTTAGTAGTCCATGGGATTTAACTGTGACTTGCCCAAAAGGCCTACTTTGTTACTTGGGTCTCTGTTGTACCCACTTTACACTGGGACATGAATGGTAGTTGATTTTGCAAGATCTTATCAAAATTGCAAGTGTTTTTTCATAAAATGGTTTGTGCATTTATATTGAACAATGGCCTTCTTTTGGATGAAGTCCATATTTTTTTATGATTCTATTGGCTTATTAACTATAATTCTTTGTTGGGCTATTTCACTGGCTTTGGGAATTACAGTATACGTCTTTAACTTATCACAGCCTATTTTAAGTTATGTTTTCCACTTTACCTATTATTTTGAGGACCTTTCAACAGTCTGTGTCTTGACTTTCGTGATATTGTCATACATTTTACTTCTGTAAGTAAACTCCCAATACATTATTACTTTTGCTTTAATACTGTCCTTTTTTCTCAGATTTACCTATAATGCACATATCATAAAACTTACCCTTTTAAAATGTACAATTATTTTTTTGTATATTCTCAGAGTTGTGGATCCATCACCACAATCTAATTCCAGAACATTTTCATCACCCCAGAAAGAAACTCCCTATGCATTAGCAGTCACTTCCCATTTTCTATTCATCTCAGCCCCTAGCAACCACTAATGTACTTTAGTCTCTTTAGATTGGTCTCTTCTGGGCATTTCTTGTAAGTGGAATCCTATATTATGTGGCCTTTTGTGGCTGGCTTCTTTCACTTAGCATAATGCTTTCAAGGTTTATCTATGTGGTATCATGTATTATTACTTCATTACTTTTTATGGCTGAATATATATTTATCCATTCACCAGTTGAAGGACTTTGGGTTGTTAGGCTTTTTGGCTATATGAATAATGTTGCTATGAACATTCACGTACAAGTTTTTGTGTGGATATATGTTTTCAGTTCTGTTGGGTATTTGCCTAAAAGTAGAATTGCTGGGTCATGTAAATAATTCTGTTTAACCTTTTGATGAACTGCCAGAATGGCTATACCAATTTACATATTACCAGCAATATATGAATGAGGATTCCAGTTTCTCCACATTCTCGCCATGACTTTATAGCCATCCTTTTTATTGTAACCATCCTAGTCAGTATGAAGTGGTATCTCATTGTGGTTTTGATTTGTATTTCCCTAGTGACTAATAATAATTTCTTTATGTGCTTCTTGGCCATTTATATATGTTCTTTATTTTATTTTATTTCAATTTTTTAAAGATTTTATTTATTTATTTGACAGAGAGAGACAAGCGAGAGAGAACACAAGCAGGGGGAGAGGGAGAGGGAGAAGCAGGCTTCCCGCTGAGCAGGGAGCCCAATGCGGGGCTCTATCCCAGGACCCTGGGATGAGGACCTGAGCCGAAGGCAGATGCTTAACGACTGAGCCACCCAGGTGCCCCTACATGTTCTTTAGAGAAATGTCCATTCAGATCCTTTTCAGTTGGGTTATTTGTCTTCTTACTGATGAAGTTAAGAGTTCTTTATACATTCCATCTTCAAGTCCCTTTTAAGATATATGATCTGCAAACAGTTTCTCTCATTCTGTGCATTGTCTTTCACTTTCTTATTGGTGTCCTTTGAAGCATGAATGTTTTAATTTTGAAGTCCAGTTTATCAATTTTTTTCAGTTGTTACCTCTGCTTTGCTGTCATATCTAAAAAATCATTGCCTAATTCAAGTTCTTAAAGATTTATACCAATATTTTCTTCTAAGAGTTTTATAGTTTTAGGTATTACATTTAGTCTTTGATCCATTTTGATTTAATATTTGTATGTAGTGACCCAAATTCATTCTGTTGCATGTGGATATCTACTTGTCCTATCATCATTTGTTAAGATTATTCCTTTCCCTTTGATTGTTCTGGCACCCTTGTTGAAAATCCCTTAACCATGTAAATGTAAGTGTTTATTTGTGGACTCTCAATTCTATTCCACTGATTAACATTTCTGTTTTTATGCCAATACCAAGCTAATTACCATTTGGAATTATTTTTTGGAATCAGGAAATGTTAAGTCCTCCAAGTTTGATTTTATTTTTTTAAGATTTTGGCTATTCTGCATCCTTTGAATTTCCATAGAGATTGTAGAATCACCTTGGCAATTTCTGTACAAGGGTCAGCATGAATTTTGATAGCAATTGCAGTAAATCTTCAGATAAATTTGGAGAGTACTCTCAATAATATCAGTTCTTCCAGTCCTTGAATATAGTATATGAGATAGCTTTTCATTTACGTGGTCTTCTTTAATTTCTTTCAGCAATGTTTTGAAGTTTTAGGTGTACATATCTTGTACTCTTTTTGTTCAGTTTATTTCTAAAGATTAGGTATTTTATACTTTTTGATGCTATTATTGATGGGATTGTTTTCTTAATTTTATTTTTGAGTTATTTGTTGCTAGTGTATGGAAATACAGTTGATTTTGTCTATTAGTTTTGTATCCTGGAACCTTTCTAAATTCACTTATTAATTTGAATCTAATAGTTTTTGGTGATTTGCTTTCTTCCTTCCTTCCTTCCTTTCTTTTTTAAAATATTTTATGTATTTATTTGAGAGAGAGATAGTGAGAGAGGGCACGAGCGGGAAGGAGGGGGAGAAGCAGACTCCCCGCTGAGCAGGGAGCCTGATGTGGGGCTCAATCCCAGGACCCTGGGATCATGACCTGAGCCAAAGGCAGAAGCTTAACTGACTGAACTACCCAGTCACCCTTGGTGAATTTCTTATAATTTTTTATATATATGATTATGCCATCTGTGAATAGAGATAGTATTACATCTCCCTTTCCAATCTGGATTCCTTTTATTTCAATTGTGTTTTAAAGCGGTTCAAATAATTAAACAGAAGGTTTTTATTTTTATGTTTTATTTTTTTTAAAGATTTATTTATTTTAGAGAGAGAGAGCATGAGTGGGAGAGGGAGAAAGAATCTTAAGCCGACTCTCTGCTGAGCGTGGAGCCTGATGTGGGACTTGATCTCATGACTCTGAGATCACGACCTGAGCCGAAACCAAGAGTCAGTACATAGGTGCCCCTCAACAAAAGGCTTTTAAATTTACCTGTGTAGTTACCATTTCTGTTGTTTTCTATTTGATATTATTGGTATGCTCCATCTGCTTAAAGTACTTCCTTTAACATTATGATAGTTCAGGTACACTGGGAATGGATATTTTGGCTTTTGTATGCCTGAAGAAGTCTTTGTTTCACTTTCATTTTTACTGGTTATAGAATTTTGAGTTGATAGTTTTTTTTTCCTTTAGTACTTTAATGATGTCATTGCACTGTTGCCTGGTTTCACTGTTTTTGAGAAGTCTGCTGTCATTCTTACTTTTATTCTTTTGTATTTAGTATGTGAGTTTAAACTACTTTTAAGATTTTCCTTTTATTCCTAGTTTCAAGCAATTTGATTATAGTGTGCCTTGAACTAATTTTCTAAACGTGTCTTTTGGTTGGGGTTTGTTAAGTCTTTTGGATTTGAGAATTTATAGTTTTCATAAAATTGAGAAAATTTTTGGCCATTATGTGTTGAGATATTAATATTTTTCGAGGACTCCAGTTATGCAAATATTAGGCCACTTGAGGTTACTCCACAGCTTTTTGCTCATTTTTTTTAATCTAGTTTTCTGTTGTTGTTGTTTTCGTGTTTATCTATAGATGGTTTATATTGCTTTGTCTCAATCATTAATCTTCTGCCACTAATCTCATTCAGTGTATTTTTTATATAAGATAATGTTTTTATCTCTACAAGTTCAATTTGGGTCTTTTGTTTTTATTATATATTTCATGTCTCTACTTAACATGCTGGGTCTTCTAGTTTCTTGAACATATGAAATATAAATGACTATTTTAATGTTCTTGTTTATAATTCTATCATCTGAGTTATTTATGGAGAGGTTTCAATTGAGGAATTTTTCTATTTAGGTATTGTACTTTTCTGCTTCTTTACCTGCCTGGTTTTTTATTGAATGCTGCCAGACAGTATGAGTCATACCTTTTTTGAGTTCTGGATATATTGTGTTTTTATAATTAATCTTGAGGTTTTTTTCTGGGACTAAGTTGAGTTATTTGGGAGTAGTTTGATCTTTTTTTTTTTTTAAAGATTTTATTTATTTGACAGAGAGAGACACAGTGAGAGAGGGAACACAAGCAGCGGGAGTGGGAGAGAGAGAAGCAGGCTTCCCACGGAGCAGGGAGCCTGAAACGGAGCTCGATCCCAGGACCCTGGGATCATGACCTGAGCAGAAGGCAGATGCTTAACAACTGACCCACCCAGGTGCCCCGGGAGTAGTTTGATCTTTTTGAAGCTTGGGTTTAAGCTTTTTTTTTTAAAAAAAGATTTTTATTTATATATTTGAGAGAGAGAGAGTGAGAGAGAGAGCATGAGAGGGGGGCAGGTCAGAGGGAGAAGCAGACTCCTTGCTGATCAGGGAGCCTGATGCGGGACTAGATCCTGGGACTCCAGAATCATGACCTGAGCTGAAGGCAGTCTCTTAACCAACCGAGCCACCCAGGTGCCAGGTTTAAGCTTTTAAAGGTGACACTAGAGCAGCTTTTAATATAGGGCTAATTTTGCCCTCTATAGGCAGTGGCCCTCTGAGTACTCTTCCTGATGCCCCTTGAATTATGAGATTTTCCACTCTGGCTGGTGGGAACATGGACTATTGCTGACACTCTATTAGCTACAGGAACTATTCTCACATTCTCATTTGTTCTTTCCTTGGATTTTGGTGGGTTTCCTCATAGACAAATGCTAATCAATACTCAGTGGTTGATGTGCAGGGAACCCTCTGGAGATCCCTAGAGCTCTCTTTCTGTGAAGTTCTATCCTCTCCATGACTCTGCCCTGCAAATTCTAGACAGTTTGGCTCTCCTGGACTCCCAGCTCTATCTTCTCAACTTGGGGAGATTGCTGGGCTCCATCTGGGTTTCCCCACATTGCACCCTGAAAACTCCAGAGGCAATTTAGCTAGGATAATTGCATGGCGCACCTTATTTGGTTCCCCTCTTTTCAGTGATCACTTTCCTGTGCTGCCTGTTGTCCAGTGTTTGAGAACTGCTTTTTCATATATTTTGTCAGGTTTTTTGGTTGTCTTAGGCATCAGGGTAGGCATGGTTCCTATTACTCCTTTTTGCCCAGAAGTGGAATGTAGGGGTTGTGTATGTGTGTATTTATTTTGTTGCAAAACTAGAAATGATGTGTGTGGGGTGTGTGTATATGTATGCATATGCATTTTTTTCTCAAAACTAGATAGATGTTGTCTGTGTTTTTCTTCAGAGAAATAATGTCTTATATTTTTTCTGTATGTGATCTTTGTAGCCATTGATACTCAGTAGCTAGGTCCTTAATTCATTAAGGTTTTCAAAATGGTAATTATGTCAGTTCAAGTCTTCTGGGAAGTAGGTACTAAGATGAAAGTAAAAATGGAGGAAATTTAGTGAAGGAAAAGCTGACATAGGATAGAGAATAAAGTGAACAGGAATAGACAAGGAGAGCCTTAGGATTTTATTGCAGGTCTGGCATCTGTGAGAGAAAAAAGCAAGAAGGAAAATTGACCAGGAAAAACCTCACACTTCATACTGCCTTGCAGTCAGAAGTAGTGTCTGTCAGGCTAATGGGGAACCCCAGAGCAAATATTGTTCTTTAAGGATGCCATGTCCAACAGAAATGGTTCAGTTCTAGTACCTCTGCCGTTCCCAGTCACTGGCACTGGTGTGAACACCACAGTGGATCTGAAGGCATGGCAGTAGTTAGGTGAGGCTGTTAGCCACCTGCACTCTTTGCAGCAGGTTCTCTCTCTCTCTTTTAGAAGCCACATTGTTTTACTTCTCACAGTGAAATCCATTCATCAGGAATTATTGTGGGTATGGTGTTAGTTCATTTTTCCATACTGACAGTCTATTGGTCTGCACTATTTATTGAGAAGACCATTCTTCTCCCCATTGAATTGCAACGATGCCATTGTAAACCAAGTGGCTGTAGAGGTATATCCTTCCCTTAGTCTGTCATGTGCTTTAGTAATCCCTATCCTGAATTTTGTGTTTATCATTCTTTTTTTTTTTTTCTTAATGTTAGGGGTAGACAAACTTTTTCTGTAAAGGGCCAGTTAATAAATATTTAATGTTTGTGAGCCGTGTGACCTGTCTCAATTACTCAACTCTGCCACTATAGTGTGAAGAACCATATATATGTCAATGTGTAAATAAATGTACATGGCTGTGTTTTAATAAACCTTTACTTAACAAAAATAGGCAGTGAGCCAGATTCGGCTTGCAGTTATAGTTTACCAACCCTTGTCCAACATAGTCTAAATACATAATTATTTTTTTAAACAATGTTCAGTGTTAAATATATTTCGAACTTTACATAAATAAGCTCATACTATGTGTATTGTATCATTTGCTTTTTTTGCTCAACATATGTTCATGAGATTTACTTAAATTGTATATAGCTATATGTCATTTCCTTTTATTTATTTATTTATTTATTTGAGAGAGAGAGAGTTGGGGGAGGAGCAGAGGGAGAGAATCTTTAAGCAGACTCCCCACTGAGCATGGAGCCTAATGTGGGGCTCAGTCTCATGACCCATGAGATCATGACCTGAGCCCAAAACAAGAGTTGGGCACTTAACCAACTGAGCCACCTAGGCACCCCATTGTATGTCATTTCTTTTCACTTATATTTCAGCCAGTCTAGTCACTTTTTTTTACTGAGAATATTTAATATAAAGACTTGCTAAATTGGTGCTAGAGAACTGAAAAGGTAAACAGAGAACACCAAGATATCATGTAGGTAGTAACGGCAAGAAACAACTCCCATCTCTAGGGCTAGGAAAACAGCCAGAGCAAGTTGGATTTATTAAATCTTAGATGTTTGGGGGAGGGGCCCTTTAGAGCTGGAACATAGACTTCTGATGATGGGGAACCAGCCTCACTGGTACTGTGGTCCCCGAGGAGACATACTAATGGCTGGTTCTGCCAGGGCCAGGAAAATTGGAATCTGGAATCTGCTATCCTTGTCAGAGCACACTCTGGCAGGGGTGACACTAGTGGGAACGAGATGTAAATAGGAAGGACTGTGTCTTTTCTTCTTTTTCGGGCAACCTTTGGTCTCCCTCTAGTTCTTCCTATTGGCAGGTTTTAACAGAGAGCCATCTGGCAAAGGAGATGTGAGGTTCCTAAAGTCTGAGGCCCAGCACCACAAAGGAGGGCTGGGAAGGGTGGGTTTGAAGATGAAAATCACTAAGTAACATAACAACCAATACCTACAGAATTCCATTGTATAAATATACTACAGTTTATTCTCTAATTGACAAATAATCTGTATTTTCAAGGACGTTCTGTCAAACACAGTGCTGTTGAAATTCTTGCCCATGTGCAGGGGTTTCTCTTGTTGGTTCTTTTACTCACTGCACCACTAAGATGTCTTCTCGTGTGTTTTCAGCAACTTTTCCCATTGCCAAATTGAGTGACTGCTTTCCACATTCTGTGTAGCTTTTTTTGATCATTAGCACTGTTAACCCTGTGCTCTTCTTGAAACATTTTTTCTCCCACAATATTATATCCTTCTGATTCTCTTTTGTCCTTTAATTTATTATCTTGGATTCATAGATGATTTTTAAAAACTAGTATTTTTTAACATTAAGGAAAAATCTAAAACATAGAGAAGTATAAAGAAAATAATAAAAATCTAAATATCATCCATTATACCATATGACTAAAGTTTAAATCTTTATATTTTTCGGGGCGCCTGGGTGGCTCAGTCATTGAGCATCTGCCTTCAGCTCAGGTCATGATCCCAGGGTCCTGGGATCAAGCCCCACATCGGGCTCCCTGCTCCGTGGGAAGCCTGCTCCTCCCTCTCCCACTCCCCGTGCTTGTGTTCCCTCTCTCGCTGTCTCTCTGTCAAATAAATAAATAATCTTTAAAAAAAAAAATCTTTATATTTTTCTCTGACTTGAGAGCCACACCCATTTTTCCAGCTTCCTTCCTAAACATTTCCATATGCCTATCTTCCTAGCATCTTAGGTTGACCATATCCAAAACCAAACTGATTTTATTTTCTTACCATCTCCTTTCTCCCCATTTCCTTTTTCTCCCTGATCTTTCCCATCTATGGCTATCAGTATTTCCAGGACTCATTTTAGAGCTCTTGGTTTGTCCTTGGCTACGTGAAGAAATTGGACTAACCTACTTTGTGGTTGTACAAATGTCTAGGGTTCCTTCCGTTTACATGTTACCTGTAGTTTCCCTGTGACTGGCTGAGTTTCATTGCTTTAAAGACCCCTCTTAATGAAGTTCAAGTACTAGGACAACTTTTTATAGCACAAGAGATAGGCTAGTTCAGTGGTTGGGAGCACATACTCTGGATGTGTGCTCGAGTCCTGGTTTTGCTACTTTAACTGCTGTAATCCGAGGAAAGATATCCCCTCACCGTAAACAGAAATAATACCTAATTCATAGCACTGTTGTGCAAATCGGCCAGATTAGTAAGTGTAAAATACTTATAGTGTTCCTGACATGTAGTAAGCATGAGATATGTGTTAGCTGTTATTATTACTCTTTGGTCTAGTACCCACTGGAATGCACTTTAGGATATATTGAGAACTTGGAAACTGGTGTCTCTGCTGTCAACCTTAGTGTACTTGTAAGCAGCCTGCATGCTGTAGTGTAGGAAAAGTTCTCAGTATCCTCCATGAGGTGTTTGTTTTGTGACATTCACCAAGCAAACGTTGTTTCCTTAATAATCCCTAATATTTAAGCAGGGTCATTTCTGCCTATTGTGGTCTTCTCTATGTAAATTTTATGATGTCCCCTGCTGGACAGACAGTTCCTTAGCCTGTTTTGAATTCATAGTAAGTTTGAATGAAACAGGTAAAGAGGGTACCTCCGTGGCTCAGATGGTTAAGCGTCTGCCTTTGGCTCAGGTCATGATCCCAGGGTCCTGGGATCAAACCCTGCATCAGGCTCCCTGCTCAACGGGAGTCTGCTTCTTCCTGTCCTCCCCATTCATGGTCTATCTGGCTATCTCTGTCTCTCACTCTCAAATAAATAAATCTTAAAAAAAAAAAAAGCATACCACCAGAGAAAAGATAATCTGAAAAATTTTACTTCCTGTGCTAATTTTAAGAGATTTCTCAAAAAGTCTTAAAAATTGTTTTTAGCACAAGTTAACCAAAAGATTTTGTTTTGTTTTGTTTTGTATTAGAATTTCTGCGGGGGAGGAATAAAGAGTGCGTCGTTGAAGGATTTATGTCTCGAAGACAAAAGACGCATTGCAAATTTAATTAAAGAACTGGCCAGGTGAGATAAAATCTTATATGAAATGTATTATTATATAAGAGAGAAAACTGTTTTTGCAAATAGAAATTACTATGTTTTGATGTCATTGTATCATTGATCTTATGGAAGCAGAGATTTTTAGAAAAAAGTATTCTGTGGCCTCTGAAAAAGAAAAGTGGGAAAAATGTAAGAAGGAAAGACCAGAACAAACCACTTTCTAATTTACATTTTCTTGTTTATTTAATTTCCCAAATTATTTGGTGCATATATTTGCAGCAGTCCTCTATTGAAATGGAAAATGTAGAAGCTTAGCTCTGCTGTCGATGTAGGTTGATATATTGTAATCAGTGTCATAGCAATTACCTTTGGTTTTGTTGTAGATCTGAACAGAAGTAAACATTCATTTTACTGTAGTCCGTTGCAAGAATATCTGTTGTCGTTTTGCTAACTCCTGATGCTTTCAGGATTCAAAATAAGGGATTTTGAATTTTGAGAATAATAGTTCATAGCTATTTGGTTGTACTATTCCATCTTATTAATGGTGTGTGTGAAGCATATCTCTTGGAGTAATTTTTTTGTAAATACACACATCCAGTTTTGGAATCTGAAAATACTTAACAAATGAAGATGTTGATAGAGGAATGTATTAATATAAATTGTAAAAGTCAAATTTAAGGAAAAGCCATACCTAAAAGTTGATTAAAATAGTACTAGTTTTTGTCATTGAATTCCATGTTTGGAAATAGTAGGTCTTTTCCTTCTTTCTTTATTTTTAATTAAAAATAGCTATATGAAGTGTTTGAAAATGTATTTCATGTCGAGGCCTTAAAATAATGTTTGTAGAGGCTTTTATAAAAAGGCTGAAGTTAAAAAATTACCTTACTAAATCATAGAATTACAGTTATAAAGATGACAACAATGATGTTTTGGGGGCTAGGATACAGGGTATGACTATTTCCAAGGACATACCTTAGTCTGAATTTGATATGCCACCTGAGAGAAGCAGTAATTTCTTTCACTAGAATTCTTTGGCTGTTCTAGTCTCTAAAGTAGAGTTTTCATTCCCTTCAATTAGTGTTTTTTGTACTGGGAAAACATTTGTTATTCTTCATACTTGCAGATGATCTTCTCACAAGGCTTTTTACCACATAGATGGTATGGATATCCTTACATATGCTTGATGGCTTTGAAAAGCTATTACCATTAGTTTGAATTCATCTATTAATGGTCCTGAGTTGCCATTATTGTCCTCAGTGATCCATTTTATTTCGGTTGCAAGGCTTGGAGAATACCTGAAATATTAGAGCATATTGTTTTGGTTTCAGCAACCTTCTGCTTTCTAGCAAAATGCTGGCTTCTTGGTAGAGATTCAGGGTGTTACTACAAGGTTGGTATTAGTATAGATTTGCTAATATTTCTAGGAACTCCATTATTACTGTATTTACTATTAACATACAGATATATGGGAATAATGTGTTCTTCTTTCCTTGAGTTTGCTAAGTTTCTTCTGTTGGATATTTCAGTCTACTTTTTTCAGCTCACACTTGCCAAACCATTTCTTCACTTTTTTTTCTTTTACAAGACTCATTTTTATTGAAGTGGGGAAATGTAGAACAAAGTTCCATATGCCTCAAACACCGGCAACTAAACATTCCTAGCCTTTATGTTCTTTTACCTCTGGATTTTCACCCTGGTTTCAAATAACTGGTTTCCCGTTGGCGTTAAATACAGTCATTTGTCTTTCATCTTGAGAACTACTCCTCAGACCACATATTTCCTTCCAGCTACTACCTTCTTTGTACACCACAACATAACCTCATTCCTCGAAAGAGTCTATAGATTTTTATTTTCAACTCTGTTACATTTCATTCCCTCCTCAAGCTTATTTATTTATTTGAAAATATACGGAAGTGCAATTTACATATACTAGTTTGTATGCATGTTTAAAAATATGTATGCATTTTAAGTGTATATTTCAGTGAGTTTTGGCAAATGTAAGGTCACATTAAAAAGTTCTTTGAGATCTTTTACAGTCAGCTCCTTCCTCTCTTTTCCATCCCAGACAGCCATTCATGTGATTTCTGTCATTATTGCTTAGTTTTACATGTTCTGACATGCCATGTAAATGGCCGTATAGTATGTACCCTCTTCTGTCTGGCTTTTTTCCCTCAGCAAAATGATTTTGTGTGTGTGGTAAAAAATACGTAACATAAAATTTATCATCTTAACCATTTTTAAGTGTACAGTTCAGTGGTATTAAGTACATTCATATTGTTGTGACATCATCTCCACAGTCCATTTCCAGAACTTTTTATCATTGAAACTCTGTATCCATTAAAAATAACTCCTCACTCTCCCCTCCTTGGTAACCACCATTCTCTGGGTCTCTGTGAATCTGACTATTCTGGATCTTTCACATAATTGGAATCATAGAGTATTTGTCCTTTTGTATTTGGCTTATTTCAGGGAGTAATGTTTTTGAGATTTTTTTTTTCTTCAATTTGTTGTCTGTAGGAGTAGTTCATTTTTTATTGTTGATTAGTATTCCGTTGTTTGCATGTACTTTAGTTTGTTTATTCATCTGTTAAACAGAACTTTGGGTTGTTCAAGTTTTTGCCTTTTATGAATAAAGCCTCTATAATATTCATGTACAAGTGTTTGTGTGGATATGATGTTTTAATTTTTCTTCTGCAAATTCTTTAGGTATAGAATTACTCAGTTCTATGTTAAGTGTATATTTAACTTTAGAAGAAACTGCCAAACTGTTTCCTAATGTTGTGTTATTTCACACTCCCACTAGCAACTGATGAGAATGCCATCGTTGAGCATATTCATTAAGTCTTGGTATTGTCATTTCTTTAAATTTTAGCCATTCTAATGAGTATAGTGATATCTCCCTGTGGAATTAATTTGTGTTTTCCTAAGATTAATGGGATCATTGGCCATTCTTTTAAGTATCTGTTAAAACTTTTTGCCTTTTTTTTTTTTTTTGACCCATCCCTTTCTCTTCTTGCTACTGAGGTGTTCTTTATATATTTTGGATGCAAGTTGTCATATATGTTTTTCCCCCCAACCTTGCTTTCTAAATATCCTAATGTTTTATTGTTTTTTTTTAAGATTTTTATTTTTAAATAATCTCTACACCCAGTGTGGGGCTTGAACTCACAGCCATGAAAAAATATGGAACGCTTCACAAATTTGCGTGTTATCCTTGCGCAGGGGCCATGCTAATTGTCTCTGTACTGTTCCAATTTTAGTATATATGCTGCCGAGGTGAGCACTATCTTAATGTTTTCTTTTGTAAAGCAAAATTCATTATTTTGATGAACCTCAATTCATCAATTTTTTTCTTTTGTGGTTCATATCTTTAGTGTTTTATCTAAAAAATATTGCCTATCCCAAGGTAGCAAAGATTTTTTCCTTTGTTAGAAAAGACTACCCTTTCTGCAGAATTACCTCCGCCTCATTATCAAAAACCTTGCATGGTCTTTCCCTGGGCTTTTCATTCCATTCCACTGATCTTTGTGTTGCCCTTAGGCCAATACCAAACTGACTTGATTACTGTAATTTTACAATAAGTCTTGAAATCAGGTAAATCTTACAGCTTTGCTCTTTTTGAAAACTGTTTTGGCTTTTTGAGGTCCTTTGCATTTCACTATAAATTTTAGAATTAGCATGTTTATTTTTAAAGGAAAGTTGCCTCTTAGAATTTTGTTTGGGATGTATTGAATTTGTAGATCAACTTGAGGAAAATTGACATCTTCACATTATTGAGTCTTTCGGTTGGTGATATGTCGTATTTCTCCATTTATTTGATTATCTTAAATTTTTTTTCTGTAGTGAATTGTAGTTTGCATGGTACAAGTTATAAAATATGCACATGTGTTATTCTTAAGTATTTTATGTTTTTGATACTATTGTAAGTGGCATGATTTAAAATTTTTATTATACATTTTTAAATTTTATTTCATTTCTCATATGGTAAAACAATTTTTTTTAATATTGGCTTGATGTCAGACTTTTTAAATTTACTTGTTATAATAGTTTTTTTGGCAGAATACTCTGGATTTTCAATATACAGTAATGATCATGTCATCTACAAATAAAAACAATTTTATTTTTTCCTTTCTAATTTGCAGATACTTTGTTTCTTTTTCTTGCCCCTTTGCATTGGCTAGGATCTCTGCTACAATGTTGAACGAAAGTGGATGTCTTTGCCTTCTTGTTTCTGAAATTAAGTCTTTCACCATCAAGTACAATGTAAGCTGTAGGTTGTTTATAGATGTTCTTTATCAGGTTGAGGAAATTTATTTTTGTTCCTAGTTTGCTGAGAGTTGTTTTTCTTAAATCATAAATAGGAGTAGAACTTTGTCAAATGACTTTTCTTTATTATACTAATAATATGATTTGCTTCTTTTTTCTCTGTTAATGTAGTAAATTATATTGATTGGTTTTTGAATGTTTAATTTACCTCGCATTCCTAGCTTAATACCACTTGGATATGGTGGGTTTTGTGTTTTTTTTTTTAGTATGTTGCTGATTTTAATTTGCTAATATTTTTGTTAAGGAATTTTGTTTCATGAGAAATACTTCTGGTATTCATGAAATATCTTTGTGCATTTTTAGTTTATTTTTTAAATTATGGTAAAATACATATAAACATATAATTTATGATCTTAACCATTTTTTAAGTGTACAGGTCAGTAATGTTAAACGCATTCACATTGTTGTTCAACCAGTCTCCAGAATTCTTTTCATCTTGCAAAACTCAAACTCAGTGCCTATTAAAATTCTCCATTCCTCCTCTATCAGCTCCTGATAATCACCATTCTCCTTTCTCCATCTGTGAATGTTACTTTTCTAGTACCTCATATAAGTGGAATCATTGTGTGTTATACCATAATGCGATAGAATACCTCTAACATAAAACTAAACACTAATGACAGTATACTCACAGTGTTGCATAACCACCTAGTTCCAGAACATTTTCACCCCAAACGAAACTGTACTCATTAAGCGGTTGCTCCCCATTCTCCCTTTCCTCTCAATTCCTGACAACAGCTAATCTGTTTTGGTCTGTACCTGTTTGCTGACTCTCAGTATTTCATGTAATTGGAATCATATAGTACATGGCCCTTCTATCTGCCTTCTTTCACTTAGTATAATATTTTCAAGGTTGGCTGAAAAATATCTTATTGTATGGATAACACCACATTTTCTTTATCCGTTCATTTGTTGATGGGCATTTGGGTTTCCACCTTTTAGTGATTGTAAGTAGTGCTGATTTGAATATTCATGTGCAAGTTTTTGTCTCAACACCTGTTTCAGTTATTTTGGATATATATACCCTGTAGCAGAATTGTGAGATCTTATGGTAATTCTTTGTAGAGCGTTTTAAGGAATTGCCAAACTGTTTTTCACAATAGCTGAACTACTTCCCATTCCTACGAACAATATATGAGGATTTCAATTGTCTCCACATTCTCACCAGCAATCATTATAATCCATTTTTTTGGTGATAGCCATCCTTGTTATCTTATTTGTGGTTTTGTTTATATTTCCCTAGTGGCTAATGATATTAAGCATGCGTTTAATGGCCATTTGTATATCTTCTTTGGGGAAATGTCTATTCAAGTCCTTTGCCCATATTTTAATTGGGTTGTTTGTTTTTTCATTGTTGTTGTAATAGTTCTTTAGATATTCTAGGTACTATATACCAATAACATATATATGATTTGCAAATAATGTCTCCCATTGTGTGATTGGTTTTTCACTTTCTTGATTGTGTCCTTTGAAGCCCAAAAGATTTTACTATTGATGAAGTCTAAATTCTCTATTTTTCTCTTGTCAGTTGTGCTTTTGGTGTCATATCTAAGAAACTACTGCAGTATCAAAAGTCATGAAGATTTAACCCTATGTTTTCTTCTATGAGTCTTATGGTTTTAGCGCTTATATTTGGGTCTTTGGTCCATTTTGATTTAATTTCTGTATATGATGAGGGATAGTGGTTCAACTTCATTTTTTTTTTTTTTTTTTTTTTGCATGTGGAAATCCATTTGTCCCAGCACTATTTGCTGAAGAGACTTATTTTCCCATTTAATGGTCTTGGCACCATTGTCAAAAATTGATTGACCAGAAATATTTGGGTTTATTTCTGGACTCTCAGTATTTTTCATTGATCTGTATGTCTATTCTAATGCCAATACCACACTGTTTTGATTAGTGTATCTTATTAGCATTAAATACAAGACCTCCAACTTTGTTTTTCCTTTTGAAGATTGTTTGAGCTGTTCTGGTCCCTTGCAATTCCATATGAATTATGAGATCAGCTTTTCTGCCTCTGAAAAAAAAGCATTTGGGATTTTGATAGGATTACATTAAATCTGTAGATCACTTTGGGGAATATTGCCATATTTAAGTGTTCCGGTCCATGAACATGAAATGTCTTTCAGTATTTAGGTCTTCTTTAATTTCTTTAGCAATGTTTCAATGTACAAGTCTTTCACGTTTTTGGATGAATTTATTTCCAAGAATTTGTTTTTTTTTATGTTCTTGTAATTAGAATTGTTTTCTTAATATTCTTTTCAGATTGTTTGTTACCGGTGTATAGAAATACAGAAGATTTTTGTATGTTAATCTTACACCCTGAAATTTTGTTACATTTGTTTATCAGCTCTAATAGTTTTTTGTGGATTCTGTATGGATTTTCTATATATAGTATCATGTCATCTGCAAAGATGGTTCTACTTCTTTTCCAGTTTGGATGCTTCTTATTTGTTTTTCTTCTGGCTTGAAGTTCCAGCACATTGTTGAATGGAGTGGTAGAAGCAGGCATCCTTGTCTTGGTCTTGAACTTAGTGGGAAAGCTTTCAGTTTTTTATCAATGAGATAAGTTTTCAATTAGCAATAATCGCGCCTCGGATAAACCTCATTGGCTACGATACTGCCACTGCGCAAAGCTTATCAATGAGATAAGATGGCAGCTGTTAGTTTTTCATAAATTCCCTTTCCCATGTTAAAGAAGTTTCCTTTTTTTCCCAGTTTGAGTGTTAGGGATTTTTTCAAAAGCTTTTTCTGTGTCAATTGATACGATCACATATTTTTGTTGGTTTGTCAAATGTGTGTTGATTGATTTTCTTATGTTAAACCATCCTTGTATTTTTGGGATAAATACCAATTGGTCATATTTTATAATCCCTTTTAATACATTTTTGGATTTAGTTTGTTGGCATTTTTTTTGAGGATTTTTGAATCTGTATTCATGAGGGATCTTGGTCTGTAGTTTTATTTTCTCAGTTTCTTTGGCTTAGATATCAGGTATTACTGGACTCATAGGATGAGCTAGGGAGTATTCCCTTTTCTTAGGTTCTTTGGAAGAGTTTGAGAAGGATTGGTGTTAATTCTTCATTAAATATTTGGTAGAAAAATAAATTGGTAGAATTCATCCATGAAGCTATCTGGTTCTTAGATTGTCTTTGTAGGGCAGTTTTTGATTACTGTTTAAATCTCCTTATGTGTTGTAGATTATTTAGATTTTTCCATTTGTTCTTGAGTCAGTGTTGGTAATTTTTGTGTTTTTAGGAATGTTTATTTTATATAGGTTATCCAATGTCTAAGACATATAATTTTTGTACTATTCTCTTAGAATCCTTTTTATTTGTGTATAGTTAGTAGTAATGTCCCACTTTAATTTCTGATTTTATTTACATCATCTTTCATTTATCAGTCTAAGCTAAAGATTTTTAAATTTTGTTGATCTTTTCAAAGAACCAACTTTTGGTTTTATAGATTCTCTATTTTCTTTCTATTGTCTATTTCACTTATCTTTGCTCTATATTATTTTCTCCCTTTTGCAAGGTTTGGGTTTTAGTTTCTAGTCCTTAAGGTATAAAGTTACTGACTTGAAATCTCTCTGGTTTTCTAATGTAGGCATTTATGCCATAAATATCCCTGTGAGTACTGCTTTTGCTGTACCCCATAGATTTTGATATGTTGTGTTGCATTCATCTTTAAGTACTTTCTAATTTTCCTTGATTTTTTTTCTTTGATTCATTTGTTTGAGTGTGTTGTTTGATTTCCATGTATTTATGAATTTTCCACTTTTCTTTCCCTTAATGATTTTGAATTTTAGTCCATTGCAGTGGAAAAGATACTTTGCATGCTTTCAGTCTCTTTAAATATATTGAGAGTTGTTTTGTGAGCTTATATATGATTTATCCTGGAGAAAATTCCATGTGCACTTGAGAAGAATGTTGATTCAGCTGTTGTTTGATGGAGTGTTCTATATATGTCTTTTAAGTCTAGTTGGCTTACAGTGTTGTTCAAGTCCCCCCCTTTTTTATTGATGATCTTGCATCTAGATGTCCTATTTCTTATTGATAGTTGGTTATTGAAGTCTCCAACTATTATTGAACTATATTTCTCTTCACTTGTGTCAGTGCTTTCTTCATATTTTGGGGGACTTTGTTGTTTGGTGGGTTTATTTTTATAATTTTAATATATTCTTGAAGAATTGACCCTTTTATCAATACATGACATCTCTTTGTCTTGTAACATTTTTTGTATTGAAATCTATTTTGTCTGATATTAGTATAGCCAACCAGCTCCCTTTTGGTTACTATTTAAGTGATATTTGCATAAAATACCTTTTTCCATATTTTAGCTTTCAACTTTTGTGTCTTTTAATTCAAATTGAGTCTCTAACAAGCAACATATATTAGAATGTGGGTTTTTAAAAAAAATCCATTTTCCTAATCTCTTTCACTGGTGAACATAACTCATATATATTTAAAGTAATTTCTTATCACAGTACCATTTTGCTGTTATGTATGTATGTATATTTTATATATATAAAAGATATATGAAAGATATATATAAAAGATATATATATGTGAAAGATACATATATATGAAAAAGGCTTTTTTTTTTTTTTTTTTTTTTTAGTTTTCTAGTTACTCCAGTAGTGCTATCTTTTTTTGTTTGATTTTGTGTGTGTGTGTGCACACCATTTTGATTGGGTCCTTGTTTCTTTTTTTTTGTAAAATTTTTAGTTATTTTCTTAATTGTTACCCTGGGGAATACAGTTAACACCCTAAATTTATAACAGTTTAATTTGAATTCATACCAACTTAGTTTCAGTTGTGTATAAAAATTCTGTCTCTGTACAGCTGTGTTCCCCAATCTTTGAGTTGTTATTTTTACCAATTACATTTTTATGCATTATGTGCTTGTGGGCGAAATTGTGACCCCACCAAATTCATATTGAAATGCTAACCCCCAGTTCCTGAGAGTGTGACTGTATTTGAAGGTGGGGGCTTTAAAAGTGGTTATTAAGGTAAAAGAAGGTCACATCATGATTGGAAACTTACGCATTTCATTTCGTAGTTTTGTCAATTTTTGCCTTACATATTTGATCCTGTGGTTACTATTGTGCTGAATGCACTCATTTTCCTGTTTTTTTTTAAATTATTTTATTTTTTAAAATATTTATTCAAGAGAGAGAGCGCATGAAAGTGCACGAGCATGGGGGAGGGGTAGAGGGAGAGGTAGAAACAGACTCCCTGCAGAGCAGGGAGCCCCCCCACAGCGCTCAATCCCAGGACCCTGAGATCATGACCCAAGCTGAAGGCAGATGCTCATCTGTATGAGCCACCCAGGCGCCCCTCATTTTCTTGTTTAAATGAACCTGTGGTCACCCTGGGGATTTGTAATATGCATTCTTGACTAATCACAGTCTAGTATTAATTGATACTTTTAGCTCTATTCTAAGCAATTCAAGAACTTTAGAACTCAATAACTTTATTTTCTTCTCTTGATTATGTGCCGTTTGTAATGTGTCATAATTTTGTATATATTTTTATATATATGTTTTTATATATTTAAATTTTAATTCAGTGTAATATGATCATTACTTTTTTGTATTATTTTGAAATAATTTTAGGCTTACAGAAAAGTTGCTGTAATAGTACAGTATTGGAGGAATGAGAAATGGGAAGTGGCTGCTAATGAATACAAGGTTTCTTTTGGAAAGGATGAAAGCGTTCTAAAATTAGATTATGGGGGCACCTGGGTGGCTCAGATGGTTAAGCATCTGCCTTCTGCTCGGGTCATGATCCGGATCAGGCCCCAAAATGGGCTCCTGCTCAGCGGGGAGCCTGCTTCTCCCTCTCCCTCTGCTGTTCCCCCTGCTTTTGCTCTCTCTCGCTATCTCTCTCTCCCTGTCAAATAAATAAAAAATCTTTAAAAAAATATATAAAAATAGGGGAAGGAAAGGTGGCAGAGGAGTAGGGGACCCTATTTCAGCTGGTCCCCGGAATTGAGCTGGATATCTACCAGACCACTCTGAGCACCCATGAAACCAGCCTGAGATGTAAGAAGATCGGGATCTCTACAAACAGAATATCACAGGCGGTTGGTTTCAAAGTGTGAAGCGGGGAGCCGTGATTCTGCAGGCAGATATCGGAGGATAAACGGCAGCGGGAGGGTGCCTGGCCATGGGAATCCTACACCGCTGGTGAGGAACAGCCTCTCACGCTGGGGATGGGGCACAGACTCGCAGACCGCTAGCGGCGGGGAAAGGACTTTAGGAGGGCAGCCCCTCGGGCAGAAACCCAGATCAGCAGGTTCGTGCCTGCGAACTGGGAGCGGCTGGCGGTTTTAGAAGCATAAAGGGCAGAGACGTGCCCGACCTGGAGGCAGGACTGGGAGCGCTGCGGAGGGGCGCACAACCCAGGACGCTGCAGTTTATAGCAGCACGGACAGAAATGGAGACAGTGTGGCCTGGAGAGCTCACTGAAGAACAGACTGCAATCTCTCTGCTCTGAGGCCGAGGGTTGGAAACGGTCTCTTTTGCTCTGACTCTCGGAAGAGGTGCGGAAAGCCGCCAGGGAACAAAAGCCCCAAAAACTGATTCCTGCTGAGCCCATCCCCCAACACAGGGGGGCAGGGCAACTCATCCCAAACAGGTTTGCCTGAGTAACAGCGTAGCAGATCCCTCCCGCAGAAGACAGGCTGGGAAAACGAGAGGCCAGCAACCCTAAGGTCCCAAGAAAACAGGTACATCTTGCTTGGGTTCTGGTCAATAATTTGGACTCTATACATACCCTCAAACACCCATCAACAGAATGACTAGGAGGAGGAGCCCCCAAAATAGAAAAGACTCAGAGATTATGACTTATGCTGCAGATTTACAAATGGATGCAGATATAACCAGGATGTCGGAGATGGAATTCAGGCTAGCAATTGTGAAGACAATGGCGAGAATGGAGAAATCAATTAATGGCAACATAGAGTCTCTAAGGGCAGAAATGAAAGCTGAATTGGCAGAACTTAAAAATGCTATCAGTGAGATCCAATCCAATCTAGATAATCTAACAGCTAGGGTAACTGAGGCAGAAGAACAAATAAGTGACCTGGAAGACAATATAATAGATAAAAAGGGAAAAGAGGAGGCCAGGGAAAAACAACTCAGAATCCATGAAAATAGAATCAGAGAAATAAGTGACACCATGAAGCATTCCAATGTCAGAATAATTGGAATCCCGGAGGGAGTGGAGAGAGAGAGAGAGAGGACTAGAAGATGTATTTGAGCAAATCGTAGCTGAGAACTTCCCTAATGTGGGGAATAAAACAAACATTTGCGTCCTAGAGGCAGAGAGGACCCGTCCCAAGATCAATGAAAACAGGCCAACATCCCGGCATGTAATAGTAAAACTTGCAAATCTTAGAACCAAGGAAACCATCTTAAGGGCAGTTAGGGGGAAGAGATTCCTTACGTACAGAGGGAGGAACATCAGAATAACATCAGACCTATCCACAGAGACCTGGCAAGCCAGAAAGGCTTGGCAAGACATATTCAGGGTACTAAATGAGGAGAACAGCAGCCAAGAATACTTTATCTGGCAAGGCTTTCATTTAGAATGGATGGAGAGATGCAGAGCTTCCATGACCAGCAGAAACTAAAAGAATATGTGACCACTAAGCCGGCCCTGCAAGAAATATTAAGGGGGGTTTTATAAAAGTAGAAAGACCCCAAGAGTGATATACAACAGAAATTTACGGGGACAATCTATAAAAACAATGTCTTCACAGGCAACATGGTGACAATTAATTCATATCTTTCAATAATCACTCTCAACGTGAATGGCCTAAACACTCCCATAAAATGGCACAGGGTTGCAGATTGGATAAAAAGACAGGACCCATCCATATGCTGTCTACAAGAGACTCATTTTGAACCTAAAGATACATCCAGACTGAAAGTGAAGGGATGGAAATCCATCTTCCATGCCAGCAGACCTCAAAAGAAAGCTGGAGTAGCAATTCTTATATCAGACAAATTAGATTTTAAACTAAAATCTGTAATTAGAGACACAGAAGGACACTATATCATTCTTAAAGGGTCTATCCAACAAGAAGATCTAACAATTGTAAATATCTATGCCCCCAACATGGGAGCAGCCATCTACATAGCCAACTGTTAGCCAAAATAAAGAGTCATATTGATAACAATACGTTAATTGTAGGAGACCTCAATACTCCACTCTCAGCAATGGACAGATCATCTAAGCAGAAAATCAACAAGGAAACAAGAGCTTTGAATGATGCATTGGACCAGATGGACTTCATAGATATTTACAGAACATTCCACCCTAAAACAACAGAATACTCATTCTTCTCGAGCGCACATGGAACTTTCTCCAGAATAGACCACATACTGGGTCACAAATCAAGTCTCAACCGATACCAAAAGATTGAGATTATTCCCTGCATATTCTCATACCACAATGTTTTAAAACTGGAACTCCATCACAGGAAAAAATTTGGAAGAAATTCAAACACTTGGAAGCTAAAGACCACTCTGCTCAAGAATGTTTGGGTCAACCAGGAAATCAAAGAAGAACTTAAACAATTCATGGAAATCAATAAGAACGAAAACACATTGGTCCAAAACCTATGGGATACTGCAAAGGCGGTCCTAAGGGGGAAATACATAGCCATCCAAGCGTCACTCAAAAAAATAGAAAAATCCCGAATTCACCAACTAACTCTGCACCTTAAAGAACTAGCGAAAAAGCAACAAATGATGCCTAAGCCACGCATTAGAAGAGAAATAATTAAAATTAAAGCAGAGATCAATGAATTAGAAACCAGAAACACGGTGGATCAGATCAATGAAACTAGAAGTTGGTTCTTTGAAAGAATTAATAAGATCGATAAACCACTGGCCAGACTTATCCAAAAGAAAAGAGAAAGGACCCAAATTAATAAAATTATGAATGAAAGGGGAGAGATCACGACTAACACCAAGGAAATAGAAACAGTTATTAGAAATTATTATCAACGACTATATGCCAATAAACTGAGCAATCTGGATGAAATGGCGGCCTTCCTGGAAACCTGTAAGCTGCCAAGACTGAAACAGGAAGAAATTGACAACCTGAATGGGCCAATAACCAGTAACGAGATTGAAGGAGTGATCAAAAGCTTCCCAAAAAACAAGAGTCCAGGGCCTGATGGATTCCCTGGGGAATTCTACCAAACATTCAAAGAAGAAATAATACCTATTCTACTGAAGCTGTTTCAAAAAATAGAAACAGAAGGAAAACTTCCAAACTCATTCTATGAGGCCAGCATTACCTTAATCCCCAAACCAGGCAAAGACCCCATCAAAAAGGAGAATTTCAGACTGATATCCCTGATGAATATGGATTCCAAAATCCTCAACAAAATCCTAGCTAATAGGATCCAACAACACATTAAAAGGATCATCCACCACGACCAAGTGGGATTTATCCCCGAGATGCAAGGGTGGTTCAACATTCACAAATCAATCAATGTGATAGAACACATTAATAAGAGGAGGGAGAAGAACCATATGGTCCTCTCAGTTGATGCAGAAAAAGCATTTGACAAAATACAACATCCTTTCCTGATTAAAACTCTTCAGAGTATAGGGATAGAGGGAACATTCCTCAAGTTCATAAAATCCATCTATGAAAAACCCACAGCAAATACCATCCTCAATGGGGAAAAGCTGAGAGCCTTTCCCTTAAGATCAGGAACATGTCAAGGATGCCCACTCTCGCCACTATTGTTCAACATAGTACTAGAAGTCCTAGGCACAGCAATCAAACAACAAAAAGAAATAAAAGGTATTCAGATTGGCAAAGAAGAAGTCAAACTCTCTCTTTTCGCAGACAACATGATACTTTATGTGGAAAACCCAAGAGACTCCACCCCCAAATTACTAGAACTCATCCAGCAATTCGGGAATGTGGCAGGATACAAAATCAATGCACAGAAATCAGTTGCTTTCTTATACACTAACGACACAACTGTAGAAAGAGAAATTAGAGAAACGATTCCATTTACAATAGCACCAAAAACCATAAGATACCTCGGAATAAACCTAACCAAAGAGGTAAAGGATCTATACTCTAGGAACTACAAAACACTCATGAAAGAAATTGAAGAAGACACAAAAAGATGGAAAAATATTCCATGCTCATGGATTGGAAGAATGAACATTGTTAAAATGTCTATGCTACCCAGAGCAATCTATACCTTCAACGCCATCCCGATCAAAATTCCGAAGACATTTTTCAAAGTGCTGGAACAAACAATCCTAAAATTTGTATGGAATCAGAAAAGACCCCGAATCACCAGGAAATGTTGAAAAAGAAAAACAAAGCTGGGGGCATCATGTTGCCTGATTTCAAGATATATTACAAAGCTGTGATCACCAAGACAGCATGGTACTGGCACAAAAACAGACATATAGACCAATGGAATAGAATAGAGAACCCAGATATGGACCCTCAACTCTCTGGTCACATAATCTTTGACAAAGCAGGAAAAAACATGCAATGGAAAAAAGACAGTCTCTTTAATAAATGGTGCTGGGAAAATTGGACAGCCACATGCAGAAGAATGAAACTCGACCATTCTCTAACACCATTCACAAAGATAAACGCAAAGTGAATGAAAGACCTCAATGTGAGACAGGAATCCATCAAAATCCTAGAGGAGAACATAGGCAGTAACCTCTTTGACATCGCCCTCAGCAACTTCTTTCAAGATACATCTCCAAAAGCTAGTGAAACGAAAGCAAAAATGAACTTTTGGGACTTCATCAAGATAAAAAGCTGCTGCACAGCAAAGGAAACAGTCAGCAAAACAAAGAGGCAACCCACAGAATGGGAGAAGATATTTGCAAATGACACTACAGATAAAGGGCTGGTATCCAAGATCTATAAAGAACTCAAACTCAACACCCAAAAAACAAATAATCAAGTCAGAAAGTGGGCAGAAGATATGAAAAGACACTTCTTTGAAGAAGACATACAAATGGCTAACAGATACATGAAAAAATGTTCATCATCATTAGCCATCAGGGAAATTCAAATAAAAACCACATTGAGATACCACCTTACACGAGTTAGAATGGCCAAAATGGACAGGGAAAGAAACAACAAATGTTGGAGAGGTTGCGGAGAAAGGGGAACCCTCTTACACTGTTGGTGGGAATGCAAGTTGGTACAGCCATTTTGGAAAACAGTGTGGAGGTTCCTCAAAAATTTAAAAATAGAGCTACCCTATGACCCAGCAATTGCACTCCTGGGTATTTACCCCAAAGACACAGATGTAGTGAAAAGAAGGGCCATATGCATCCCAATGTTCATAGCAGCAATGTCCGTAATAGCCAAACTGTGGAAAGAGCCGAGATGCCCTTCAACAGATGAATGGATAAAGAAGATGTGGTCCATATATACAATGGAATATTACTCAGCCATCAGAAAGGATGAATACCCAAGTTTTACATCAACATGGGTGGGACTGGAGGAGATTATGCTAAGTGAAATAAGTCAAGCAGAGAAAGTCAATTATCATATGGTTTCACTTATTTGTGGAACATAAGGAATAGCATGGAGGACACTAGGAGAAGGAAGGGAAAAATGAGGGGGTGGGGAATTGGAGGGAGAGATGAACCATGAGGGACTATGGACTCTGAGAAACAAACAGGGTTTTAGAGGGGAGAGGCGAGGGGGGATTCGTTAGCTCAGTGATGGGTATTAAGGAGGGCACGTACTGCATGGAGCACTGGGTGTTATATGAAAACAATGGATCATGGATCACTACATCAAAAACTAATGATGTATGGTGACTAACATAACATAATAAAATTAAAAAGTAAATAAATAAATAAATCGTAAAAATAAATAAATAAAAATAAAATAAAATTAGATTATGGTGATAGTTGCAGAACTCTGAAAATATAGGAAAAGCCATTGAATTGTATGCTCTAAATGGGTTAACCTTGTTACATATAACTTATATTCAATAAAGCTCTTTAAAAAAAGCTATGATGGGTTTTGATACCTTTCACCTAGCTTGCTGTAGTTAACATCTTGAATAACGTATTGCAATGATCAAAAATTAATACTGGTACAGTAGTATTAGTTAACTACAGTTTATTCAGATTTACTCAGCTTTCGTACTAATTTTTTTTCTGTTCCAGTATCACATTTTATATTCAGTTTTCATGTTTCCTTAGTCTCCTCCCATTTGTGGCAGTATATTAGTTTTTCTTTGCTTTCCATGACCTGTCACTTTTGAAGAATACTGGTCAGATATTTTGTAGTATTTCTTTCAGTTTTTTTTTTTCATGTTTTCTCGTGATTATATTGCATTATGATATTATATCGGGATGTATGATGTTGATATGTTACTGGTGGTTTTAATTATGATAATATAGTTGATGTAGAGTGTACTACGTTTCTCCCCTGAAAAGTTGCATTGTTCTCTGTAGTTAATAAATTGGTGGAGGTCCATGGCGATTATTGAAATCCACTGTTTTTTTCTGAAACTTTTACTCACTGTTATAAGCATTCATCAAAGGGACTTCACTGCAACAACTATTACTGTGATGTTCTAATAGTAGTTACTTTATGTTTCCCGTATTTGTTTTGCATTTACTAATTGGAATTCTTGTTTAAGGATGAGCTGTCCCTTCTGCTCTATTTATTTATTTACTTATTTTAGTATTCATTTTGTTATTTATTTTTATCAATAATAATAATAATAATGTACTCATGGACATTTATTTTATTCTAGTTCAGGACTCACCAAAACAAAAATAGATAGCAAGATGATTCTTTTTTTTGAAGATTTATTTATTTTAGAGAGATAGAGAGTGCGCACATGTGCACGAGAGCAGGGAGGGAGGAGCAAAGGAGAGGGGGAAAGAGAAAGAGAGAATCCTCAAGCAGGCTCCCCACTGAGCATGAAGCCTGACTTGGGCTCGATCCTGGGACCCTGAAATCATGATCTGAGCCAAAATCAAGAGTCGGCCGCTCAACTGACTGAGCCACCTAGGTCCCCCAAGGTGATCCATTTTTTTTTAAACCTTTTTATTTTGAGGTAATTGTGGATTCACCTATAGTGGTAAGAAATAATACAGAGAGAGAGCCCATGTCCCCTCTCCCCAATATTCACCGACGGTGGTGTTTTGATTAACTATAACACAATATCTCAACCAGGAAATTGACATTGATAGGACCCATCAAACTTGTATAGATTTCACATATACTCACTTGTGTATATATATAGTTCTGTGCAATTTTATCACATGTAGATTTGTGTACCATCACCAGAGTAAAGACAAATTTTTTTTTTAAGATTTTATTTATTTATTTGACAGAGAGAGACACAGCGAGAGAGGGAACGCAAACAGGGGGAGTGGGAGAGGGAGAAGCAGGCTTCCCACAAGAGCAGAGAGCCCGATGTGGGGCTCAATCCCAGGACTCTGGGATCATGACCTGAGCCCAAGGTAGACGCTTAACGACTGAGCCACGCAGGCACCCCACAAAATGGTTTTGTTAAGAAAATTACTCATGTTGTCTTTTTATAGACACAGCTAACTTTCCTTCCTACCCCCTTCCCTAATCCTTAGCAACCATTAATTCACTCTCCATCTCCATAATTTTGTCATTTTAAGAATGCTATAATAAATGGAATCATACAGTATGGTATCTTTTGCGATTGGCTTTTTTCTCCACTCGCCATAATTCCTTTTAGATCCATCCAAATTGTTGCATGTATCAAAGTTTGTTGCTTTTATTGCTAAGTCTTTTCCATAGGTGGATGTACCACAGTTTAACCATTAATCTGTTGAAGGATATTTGGCTTCTTTCCAGTTTTTTTATTTTTTTTATTCTTTTAAGTAGTCTCTACACCTAGCGTGAGGTTTGATTATACAACCCCAAGATCAAGAGTCTCATGTTCCACCCACTGAGCCAGTCAGGTACCCCTTCTTTCTAGTTTTTGATTGCTACAAATGAAGCTATGAACATTCATATATAGGTTTTAGTGTGAGCATAACATGTTCATTTCTTTGGGACATTGTGTCGTAATGCATATTTAGTTTTGTAAGAAGCTGCTGAACTATTTTCAAAAGTGGTTTATCATTTTACGTTCCTACCAGCAATGCAAGAGAGATCTAGCTCCCTTGCATTCTTGCCAATATTTGTTATAATTATTTTTTGTTTTAGCCATTCTTAGAGGTATTTAGTGTTAACTAATTGTGGTTTTATTAGTATTACTCTAGTGACCATTGATGACCAGTTGTTTTGGACATTGTTTCATATGCTTATTTGCCATCTATATCTTCTTCAGTGAAATGTCTGTTCGTCCTTTTTGTTCATTTTTGTTGGAATGTTTTTGTTGTTGTTGTTGAGTTTTAACAGTCCTTTTTATGTTATATATACAAATCCTTTGTTGGATATGTAATTTGCAAATACTTTTCCTGATCTTTAGCTTGCCTAAGGTCTTTCATAGAGCAAAAGATTTTAATTTTAACTAGGTATCAATTTTTTCTTTTATGGATCATGCTTTTATTGTCAAGTCTAGGAACTCTAACTTAAGTTTTCTCTTTTTTTTTTTTTTTAAAGATTTTATTTATTTATTTGACAGAGAGAGAGAGACAGCAAGAGCGGAAACACAAGCAAGGGGAGTGGGAGAGGGAGAAGCAGGCTTTCGGCTGAGCAGGGAGCCCGATGCGGGGTTTGATCCCAGGACCCTGGGACCATGGACCTGAGCTGAAGGCAGACGCTTAACGACTGAGCTACCCAGGAACCCCTCTCCTATTTTTTTTTTAAAGCTTTATATTTTTACATTCTGTATTAAGCCCATGATTCACTTTGAGTTAATTTTTGCATGATGTATGAAGTTTAGGTTGAGCTTCATTTTTTTTTTTTCTTTTTTGTCTAGTGATGTTCAAGTGCTCTAGCACCATTTGTTGAAATTTTTATACCTTTGGCAGAAATCATTTGGACATATTTACATGTGTCTCTTTTGGAGTTCTCTTTTCCAATCCATCCATCTATGTGTTTTTCCTTTTGCCAACTGTCTTGATTACTCTAGCTATACTGTAAGCCTTAATATTGGCTAGAGTGATTTCTCCCACATTATTCTTTTTCAAAATTATTTTAACACTTCTAGTCCTATGGCTTTCCATAATAGTTTTAGAATAAGATTGTCAATGTCTATAAAAAAAAGCTTGCTGGTATTACATTAAAACTATAGATCAGTTTGGGGAAGAATTGATATCTGTACTTTGTTGTATCTTCCAGTCCATGAATATGGTATGTCTCTCCATTTATTTAGGTCTTTGATTTCTTTCATCAGAATTTTGTAATTTTCAGGATACAGATCTTGTACATGTTTTCTCACACTTATATCTAAGTATTTAATTTTCTTTGGAGCACTTGTAAATGGTATTGTGTTTTAAATTTTGGTTTTCATGTTTGTGGTTGAAATGTGTTTGAATTTTGTGTGTTTGTCTGAATTCCTGCAACCTTGCTGAGCTTGCTTATTAGTTCTCAGAGTTTTGGTGTTGATTCCTTGGGACAATGACAATCATATAATTTGCAACTAGGGACAGTTTTATTACCTTCTTTCCAATATGTATTTTTTTTATTTCTTTTTTTCCTGCCTCATTGTGCTGTCTAGGGCTTATAGTGCTATGTAAATAGGAGTGGTTAGAGAGGACACCTTACTGTGTTCCTGATTTTATGTGAAAAATTCAGTCTATCATCAAGTATAATGTTAGCTGTAGAATTTTTGTAGATGCTGTTTATAAAGTTGAGGAAGTTCCCTTCTATTCCTCATTTTATAAGGGTTTTTGTTATTATTGCATTTTTGTCATTTTTTCTGTTTCAATTAATATGATCATAGGAGTTTTCTTGAAGTTTTAGCTATTGATATGGTGGATCTTATTAATTGATATTCGAATATGAACCTGCCTTGCATATTTGTAATAAATCTTATTATCATTGCTTTTATACATTTCTAATTTGATTTTCTATTAGCTTGGAATTTTTACATCAAAGTTCATGAAAGACATTGGGCTGTGGTTTTCTTTCCTTTTTTTTTTTTTTACTGGCGGAGTCTCGTACTACTAGCCTTATAAAATGAGTTAAGAAGTATTCTCTCCAGGTGGCTGGGTGTCTCAGTCGTTAAGCTTCTGCCTTCGGCTCAGGTCATGATCCCAGAGTCCTGGGATTGAGCCCCACATCAGGCCCCCTGCTCAACAGGGAGTCTGCTTCTCCCTGCCCCTCTGCCTGCCACTCCCCCTGCTTGTGTGCTCTCTCTGTCAAATGAATAAATAAAATATTTAAAAATAAATAACTAATAAATATAAAGAAAGTATTCTCTCCTTTTCTCTTTTCCAAAAGAAACTATAAAATTGGTGTCAATTCTTCTTTAAATATTCGATAGAATTCTCCACTGATTTGTACCTTCTCCTCTAGTCAGTTTTTCTAGGTTTATCATTTATCAGTTTTTATTTATTATTGTCCAGAGACCAGCTTTTTGTTTCATTGATTTTATGTGTTTTTCCTATTTTCAATTTTACCGATTTTTGCCCTTCTTTCCTTCCTTCCTGTTGCTTTGGATTTATATTGTTCTTTTTCTAGTTTCTTAAAGTAGGAATTTAAAAGCCATTCCTCTTTTACCATCAGCATGCAGTGCTATAATCTTCCTTCTCATTACTGCTTTCAATGCATTGTACATATTTTGATTTGTTTTATTTTCATTTGCATTCAGTATGTATATATTTTTATTTTTTTATTATTTTTTATTATGTTATGTTAATCACCATACATTACATTATTAGTTTTTGATGTAGTGTTCCATGATTCATTGTTTGCGTATAATCCCACTGCTCCATGCAGAACGTGTCCTCTTTAATACCCATCACCAGGTTAACCCATCCTCCCACCTCCCTCCCCTCTAGAACCCTCAGTTTGTTTTTCAGAGTCCATCGTCTCTCATGGTTCATCTCCCCCTCATATTTCCCCCCCTTCATTCTTCCCCTCCTGCTATCTTAAAGACAGTTTGGCATACAGTTAATAGTATAAGCTCTAGAGGCAGATCCTTGCATCCAAATTCCAGTTCTGATTGCTATGGCTAGGACTTCTAATACTATGTTGAATAGCAGTGGTGATAGTGGACATCCCTGCTGTGTTCCTGACCTTAGGGGGAAAGCTCTCAGTTTTTCCCCAATGAGAATGATATTTGCTGTCAGTTTTTCATAGATGGCTTTTATGATATTGAGGTATGTACCCTCTATCCCTATACTCTGAAGAGTTTTGACCAAGAAAGGATGCTGTACTTTGTCAAATGCTTTTTCTGCATCTATTGAGAGGATCATATAGTTCTGGTTCTCTCTGGTTTGGGGGTCAAGGTAATGGTGGCTTCATAAAACGAGTTTGGAAGTTTTCCTTCCATTTCTATTTTTTGGAACAGTTTCAGAAGAATAGGTATTAATTCTTCTTTAAATGTTGGGTAGAATTCCCCTGGGAAGCCATCTGGCCCTGGGCTTTTGTTTGTTGGGAGATTTTTGATTACTGCTTCAATTTCCTTAGTGGTTGTAGGTCTGTTCAGGTTTTCTATTTCTTCCTGGTTCAGTTTTGGTAGTTGATACATCTCTAGGAATGCATTCATTTCTTCCAGATTATCTACTTTGCTGGCATATAGTTGCTCATAATATGTTCTTATAATTGTTTGTATTTCTTTGGTGTTGGTTGTGATCTCTCCTCTTTCATTCATGATTTTGTTGATTTGGGTCCTTTCTCTTTTCCTTTTGATAGGTCTGGCCAGGAGTTTATCAATCTTGTTAATTCTTTCAAAGAACCAGCTCCTTGTTTTGTTGATCTGTTTTACTCTTCTTTTGGTTTCTATTTCATTGATTTCTGCTCTGATCTTTATTATTTCTTTCCTCCTGCTGGGTTTAGGCTTGATTTGCTGTTCTTTCTCCTACTCCTTTAGATGTAGGGTTAGGTTGTGTATTTGAGACCTTTCTTGTTTCTTGAGAAAGGCTTGTATTGCTATATACTTTCCTTTTAGGACTGCCTTTGCTGCATCCCTAAGATTTTGAACAGTTGTGTTTTCATTTTCATTTGTTTCCATGAATTTTTTTAATTCTTCTTTAATTTCCTGGTTGACCCATTCATTCTTTAGTAGGATGCTCTTTAGCCTCTACGTTTTTGAGTTCTTTCTGACTTTCCTCTTGTGATGAGTTGCAGTTTCAAAGCATTGTCGTCCGAAAATATGCAGGGAACGATCCCAATCTTTTGGTCCCGGTTGAGACCTGGTTTGTAACCTTAGGATGTGATCTATTCTGGAGAATGTTCATGGGCACTAGAGAAGAATGTGTATTCTGTTGCTTTGGGATGGAATGTTCTGAATATATCTGTGAAGTCCATTTGGTCCCATGTGTCATTTAAAGTCTTTATTTCCTTGTTGATCTTTTGCTTAGATGATCTGTCCATTTCAGTGAGGGGGGTGTTAAAGTCCCCCACTCTTATTGTATTGTTGTCGATGTGTGTCTTTGCTTTTGTTATTAATTGGCTTATATAATTGGCTGCTCCCGTGTTAGGGGCATAGATATTTACAATTGTTAGATCTTCTTGTTGGATAGACCCTTTAAGTAGGATATAGTGTCCTTCCTCATCTCTTATTATAGTCTTTGGTTTAAAATCTAATTTGTCTGATCTAAGGAATGCCACCCCAGCTTTCTTTTGGTGTCCATTAGCATGGACCCCTTCACTTTCAATCTGGGGGTGTCTTTGTGTCTAAAATGAGTTTCTTGCAGACAGCATATCGATGGGTCTTGTTTTTTATCCAATCTGATACCCTGTGTCTTTTGATTGGGGCATTTAGCCCATTTACATTCAGGGTAACTATTGAAAGATAGGAATTTAGTGCCATTGTATTGCCTGTAAGGTGACTGTTACTGTATATTGTCTGTGTTCCTTTCTGGTCTATGTTGCTTTTAGGCTGTCTCTTTGCTTAGAGGGCCCCTTTCCCTGCAGTGCGCTCCCGTGCTGCTCCTCCTGAGGGAGGAAGGGGAGTCTCCCCGGATCTGCTGCTTGTTGGGTCCCTGCTGGAGGAGCAGTGGCCCGACTGTGCCGCGGATCACGGTTTATGGCAACTCCGAGCTGAGAGCCCGCGCTTCGGCTCCGTCTCTGCAGCCGGCTTCCCCGCTCCAATACCTGGGAGCTCTGCCACACTCAGGCACCCCCGGTTGTTCTGTGACCCCGAGGGTCCTGAGACCACACTGTCCCACAAGGGTTCCACCCCCTGCTTAGCCACTGGAGCGACATCCCTCAGCGGAGCCGACTTCTAAAAGTTCGGATTTTGTGCTCCGCTGCTCTATCACTTGCCAGAAGCGGCCGTCGGAGGCCCCCTCCCCCGCCGTCTATCCTCCCGAATATCGCCTTGGATTCACTTCTCCGCACGTTCTACCTTCCAGAAAGTGGTCGCTATTCTGTTCAGAGAGTTGTTGCTATTCTTTTCTTCCATCTCCTGTTGAGTTCGTAGGTGTTCATAATGGTTTGATCTCTATACAGCTGAATTCCTGGGACCAGAGGAAATCCAGGTCTCCTCCTCCTCTGCCATCTTGCTCCGCCCCCCTCAGTATGTATATATTTTTAAAATTTCTATTCAGACTTCCTTTTTGACCCATGGCTTATTTAGAACTATATTTTATAATTTCCAAGTGTTTGGAGACTTTCCTCTGTCTTTGTATTACTGATTTCTAGTGTGGTTGTATTCTGGTCAGCAAACATTTTTACATTTTTTTTGAGGTTTATTTCATGGCCCAGGATATGGTTGATACTCATAAATGTTTGTGAGTACTTGATAAAATGTTATAATTTTAGCTCTCCTGGCTGACATTGAGAAATCTGGTTTATATTATCTTTAATTTGTTTACTCTTTTCGTTAGTCGCTTGTATGTAACTAATCCTCCCTCTCTGCTGCTACTCTTTCTGCTGCACAGAAGCCTTTTATCCTGCTTGAGCTCTAACTCCCCATTCTAGTTCACCAGTCCCCCTCCCATGGATGCTTTCTTTTCCCTGCTTATATTTCAGCACACCAGTCTAGGCCATACTCTGCCTGAATGCCCTCCTCACTCCACTCTGTTTTGACTCTTTTCTTGGGCTGCCCCCACTACTTGGATATCATG
The DNA here is from genome assembly GCF_011800145.1 of Mirounga leonina. Lineage (NCBI taxonomy): Eukaryota > Metazoa > Chordata > Mammalia > Carnivora > Phocidae > Mirounga > Mirounga leonina. The sequence goes on along the minus strand of NW_023270854.1, from coordinate 35,371,207 downwards.
TTTCATCTTTTTAGGCTTTGACACCCACACCAGGCTTCCCCTTGGCAGTTATGTTCTCCTTATCCTTCTCTGGCTCTGACCTCCACGTTGGTCCTCTCCCTTGTGTTGACACCTTCCTCACTCACCCTCAAGCTCTGACATTTTACCAGCCTGCACCTTCTTGAGAATAATCTTTCTCATTCTGCCCGAGTTCTGATGAGTATATGTCTTCCTCATCTTCCTTGGGCCCTGATAAACTGCTAGAGGTTAACCATTTTTGCATGTTCTCATCACTCTTTGTGGGCTTCTCTGTACTAGCACCTACTCCCAACTGCTGCATAGACCCTGCCTCACCCTCACCATACTTGGGCTCTGAATCTTCATGCTGGGTCTCTCCTACCCCCTTACAGAGATACCCACCTCAAATGCTTAGGCTCTTATACCCATGCTAGGCAACTCTTCCACATGGATGCTCTTCTCATTTTACTGAGGCTGAGACACCCATGCTGGACTCCCTGCCATGTGTTGATGCCCTTCTCAACCTGCTTGGCCATTGACATCCTACTGGGCAAACCTTGTACATTTACCCTCCTGATCTCGGTCTGATTCTGACTGTGCCCCACATCAAGGTTTTAGGACTTAATTGTTTAGGAAGAAGAAGGAAAGTGGAAAATAAGAAAAAGAGGAGATGAAAGCTTAACTTTCATTTCAGAAGAAAAAAAAGTTTTCTCTTTGAATAAAGGATAGTTAAATATATTTCCTTGTTCATAAGTAAACACACAGTTTTAAATTTGTATACTTTGCTTTCCAAATCATGTCATATAAAACAGGACAGATACTATTTGTTTTGTGTTCTGCCTACCTTGCCTGGTACATGGCTTTTTTAACTAATAGACTTGAATAAATAGCAAATAATTTTAAAAGTATCAGTGGGGGGAAAGGTATTAATAGGGGATTATTAATAATATAAAAGTTGTTTTCATTTACTCTCCAGGAAAAATTAGGTATAAAGATTGAAAATTGTTTCAGTTGTGATAAAGGTCAAGTCAAATGCAGAAAGTGTTAGAAGATTTGGAAAACCTTATGTAGTCCTATGACCTATTTAAGTATAGTATACTTAAATAATTTCAGATATTGTGCAGATCTATTAACATTATCTTAGGAGAGAAGTCACTGAGAGTGCTTAGCACCTGACACTGATCATTAGCAAGCATATTTCAAAATCATGGTCAATAGCTCTCAGCAGAATATACAAAATAAATAGCATGTTTTTCGATTACAAGGTGACATGCAGTATAAAGGTAAAGTGATAACTGTAGCTTCTTTTAAATGGTGCCTTTGAGGTGAAAAGCAGCTTTTAAAAAGCATAGGCTTCTTCTTCTTCTTCTTCTTTTTTTTTAAAAACATGGCCTTAACTTTTAAAAATGTTAGTGGGAAAACCCTGTGTGTCTAAATTCCAAGACTGGCTTATCTGTAGCTTGGAGGGATCCATTAAAAACCTAGCTGTGAGGTCCTTTGTTGTCAGTATCTTTTTTGGTGTTATGTATGAAAAAGATCTATGTATCAAAAAGATGCCTATAAGATTGATTGGTATTTCTAAACAAGAATAAATGTTAATAGAAGATACAAATAAAATTCAGAGTTGGCATAACAGGTTGGAAAATGGATTCATTCAAACAGGATAAAAGACAGTAGTGACAAGTACAGGTTATTATATGCCTAAGGATAAAAATAAGTTAGAAATTCATTTTAGAGAAAGACTTACTAGTTAGCCCCAGTACATAAAGAATGCACCGTTTTTAGTTAAATTTAACCTGAACATGCGCAAGCAATATTATGCTATTTGGCAAGAAAACAGATAGAGTTAAGCAAAGACAAACAAACCTGGTGTGAGTTTTTAATAATCTTCAGATCCCTTCCTTAATAATCTCTATATGCCCAGGAAACTTTTTCACTTTTGTTAAGTACGCTGGTAAAAGAATAGAATACAAATACACATCAAAATTTACAAGCTAATGGAGAATAGATACCACAAAGATAAATTAGGAATATTATGAATTATTTAGCTTGTGGAAGAGAGTTTAAGACATGACTTGATATATGGGTTTCAAGTAAATGAAGGGGTTTCCCTGAGGTGTCCAACATTGATTTACATTTGCAGAAGGATAAGTGGAATATTGATTGATCTTTCTAGGAGGTATTAGGATAGAGAGAATTTTTTTGGTTCAAGACTGCTGAATTAAGTGACCTCAGGAAGTCTTTTACAGTAAAATTAATGGATTGTTTGCATAGATGGGAAAAGGAGTGTCATTTATGGGGACTTGAAAAATGAATGGCTTTGCAAAATATTGTAGTTTGTGCTGAAAGATGGTGACAGTTCTTTATATATGGATTTGCATTTTTTTACTGAGACTTTTTAAGATGGGGAGGGGTACCGTAAACTAATGCACAAACTGTACTATAGCTTAGTCTTTAAAGGAAAAAAAAAGTTTGAAAATAATCTTGGCCACAATTGCAGTTTTTGATATATATGAGCCATGTTCCAAGAAGCCTAAAAACTCCCACTATTTCATGTCCTATGCCTACAGTGTCAAATAATGCATATGGTTCCCCAGTGAATACTTGTGCACTAATTCATTTGAGGACAGGGTTCTTTTTTAGGCCATGATACTTTGATTTTTCCCAGAGGACAGTTTGCTATTTCTACTTGCCATTTCTTAGAAGAAAAATAGAAAGTGTAACACCATTAGTTTCCCATTGTAAAATGAGTAGATCATTATTATTTTATATTTATTCTGGTCTTTTATTTTTTTAAACTAATCGTAACTTTTTTGTCATAATTAAAGGTACATTGCAGTACAATAAGAAAGTTAGACTTTAATTTTTCAGTAACTTCCTTTTTCCCTTCCCATTTGAAGCCTTGGTGGATTTTTTTTTTCATAAATAGTATTTATAATGGATTATATAATAAATTTCAAGAAAACATAAGGAATTTCTAACTTGCTTTAGGTAGAAAGGCATTTTTTGAACTTTAGTGTATCTTGACACTGTAGAACAGTTAGTATGCCGAAATTCATTTTCATATCATCTATTCTGAACTTGTACAATTCAAAGAATATTTTTTGATTGATTAGCCTGCACTTGACAGTCGTTTTTTTTTTTTCTTTTTTTTTTGGTTCTGGCCAGATACTACTTTCTAAAAGAGGTTAAATTTTCTATAGCATTTTTTCCCCTTATGGATGGCATAATGTAACATGCCTCAGTTTATCTCTTCACATTAATAAATATTATGGTTCTGTGGGTTATAATCTAATACGATTGTCATTTATTTTGTTGTTAAAATTGTTCCAGCTTTGAAAATTGGGAGGGCATGTTAGGAAAATGAGAGTGTTAAAAAATAAACTGAGATATATTACAGTTTTAAGACTCAATGTGAGCAAAAATCCATTCAAATCAGCCAGCCCAGCACCGGAAGTGGTTAGGAGCCCTCCACCAATAGGAGCTAGGGGAGAGAGTTTTATGGGAGAAAAGATGGAAGCAAAGCAAGGAAAGTATTTACCTGGGCTATAGCATAAGCCATTGACTTACTTGGGAATGGCTAGGTGGCTGTTGGTGATGGATTGTTCTTAGGTTTTAATTCCTTAACCTTGAGGCATTATGGGTGTAAGATTTGGTTTGCTTCCTTAGGCTGCTGAGGCATTAAAGCCACCTCAGTCTAATTGCCTCCTTGTTGAGTTAATTAATTGATTAAGATTTTATTTTATTTATTTATTTGAGAGAGAGAGAGCACACTCCAGAGGAGGGGCAGAGGCGGAGGGAGAGGGACATACAGACTCTGTGCTGAGCACAAAGCCTGGTGCTGGCCCGATCCCATGACCCCTCAGACCACGACCCCAGCTGAAATCAAGAGTGAGTCACTTAACTGACTGAGCCACTCAGGCACCCCTGAATTATTTTAATAAGCAAAACAACTAAATATGTAAGTATGTGTAAATAATTATAGGTAAGTCTAAGTGACTGCAGAGGATGTTGCTCCCAACCTTATAATTAAAAAGAAAAAAAAAGGAAGGAAGGAGGGAGGAAGGGAGGTGAAACCAACTGCAAGCTCAGGACATTTCTTGAAACAGTCAGAGAGCTCAATTCACAAAGCAGCCATAACCTGAAATCTCAGGTGAGACATGTACCTACAGGGAAGGATGAAGTGTGAGCACTAGCTTACCTCAGTGGACACAGCTGGCAATAGGCAGAGACATTTCAGCTGCAATAGATAACAAATTGGTGGAAGCCAAATGTGGGCAGGAGAGAATGGGGAGCCTCCTGGAGCAGTAGATACCGGTGGAGCTTGAACGGTCTTGCAAGCTTTTTTTCCATAAGCCCCACTTGATGAGAGCCCTGATAAAGTATTTCTCTTGCTATAGGCCTGGGAGAGGGAACAATGGTTGCAATGGAAAGGGCACAAATTCCTGGAGCTTTCTCCCGCATCTGTCCTATGGAACAAAAATCCTAAATTCAGGAAGGAGCGGTACCTTAAACTAAAGAGCCCTTAAGGCACTGGTGAAAACACGGAAGCTGGGAGGGGAGGGGGCAGAAAATAACCTCAGGGAAAATGCAGGATTACATCCCAGAAACTGCAGTTCCAGAACTGTAGTATAGAAGAGAGAGAGGAGCACTGTAAAATTTAGGCTTACAGATTCTGATTAGCATAGGCCTAGTTAGAATACTGGAGACCACCACCCCCATCCAGACCCCCCCCCACCAAGCTAACCAGTGTCTAGTAAAAGTAACAGTTAAATACCAGCGAGAAACTAACAAGAGACAAACCCTCTAGGATGGAAGACAGAGAGCTGAGGGTACAGCAGACATTGAGAAAAGCACGTGGTCCCATGTGAAGAGAAGTTGTGCTTAGAGGAATTTGAAGCCTCTGGTGCACTGAGGGTAACCATACCAACAGCAAACACCAAACCTGCCTAACTACTGATTAGATAAACACAATTCCTGCCCCAAAAACCTAACCAAAGGAAAGGTCTGCCCATTACCAAGTATAGAAATTATTTGCCTCAGTCTCTACTGTCCTATCCAGGATATCCAGGTATCAATATAATTATGAGCATTTGAAAAGACAAGGGAAAATGTGCAAAAGAGACAAAGCAACAGAAACAGATACAGTTGAAATTGATGAAGAATTTAAAATGACTAATATGTTAAAATACGTTATCTATGGCTCCCTAACATCACAAAATTTTAGCCATTTAAAATACTAGAGCCCCCCCCCCCCCCCAGCCTTTATTTTTAAACCAGATGCCCTATTGTTTAACTGAGAGGATTGGTGAGGCCCACCATTCATCTCTTCACAGGGCCTTTTGTATGACTACACTGTGGCATCAGCTTTGATCACTCTAAGGTCTTAACAAGTTAACCCTTGGCTTTATCTCTAGAGCTTGTTTTTCCTGGTAGTATCCTGGATTTGAAACTTATTCTGAAGATGTTTCTTACTTTTAGTAGGTTTGCTATGTGGAGAGGCTGAGAATCTTTGGAACTATGAAATCCTGACTCATTTTGGTTTTGAATTTATCTTTTCTTCCAATTCACTATAAGCACCAGGAAAAAACCAGGCAGCACCTTCAACACTTTACTTGGAAATGTCCTGAGATATGTTAGTTGCCCACTTCATTAGGCACATTTCCTACTTCCCACATTACTAAAGATGATATGATATTGGTAAACTTTCTGTCACCACATACAGTGCTTCCCCTTTCTTCAATTTCCAGTAATATCTTTCTAAGACTGCTTTTTTCAATTCTTTGCTGGCTGTTGGCTGGAGGCCTCCCTCCATTCCTTGTTTCAAGTGCCTCTCCATATGGCAGCTTACAACTTGGCAACTGGCTCCCATTAGAGTGAGCAAAAGTAATAATGACAGAAGTCACTACCATTTGTAATCTAATCTTAGAAGTAACATCCAGTCAATTTTGAGAGTCACTAGGTCCATTCAAGGGGAAAGGATTAAACAAGGACATGAATATGAGGAGACAGGAATCACTGGGACCCATTTTAGAGGCTGGTCACCCTAAGAACACTGTGATTTTCTTAAATTTACCTGTTCTAATATATCTTCTGTAGTTCCCTTAATGTTTTCTGCATACACAATCATATTATCTGCACATAAAATTTTACTTCTTTCTTTCTAACCTGTATACATTTTACTTTGATCTCTTACATTATTGTACTGACTGGGAACTCCAATCAATATTGAATAGAAGTAGTAATAGTGACATTCTTGTTTTATGTTTTAAGTACACGGTTAAGGAGAAAGTGTTCTTTTTTTCCATCCTTGTAATAACTGTAGGTTTTTATAGATGCTCCTTATTAGTTTGGGGAAGTTCCTTCAGTCCCTAGATTGTAGAGGTTTTTATCATGAATCGGTTGAATTTTGACAAATGCCTTTTCTGTATTTATAGATGAACATAGAAGATTTCTCCATTATTCTATTAACATGGTGAATTATATCAAGTTTCAACTCTTATATAACTCTTGCTTTCCTGGGATAAACTCATCTTGGATGTATTATCTTTTTGTATCTCTGGATTTGGATTTGCCTTGCCTATATATTTTTTTCTTTTTGGATTTTTTTTTTCAGCTATATTTATTAGATTGGACCATAATTTTTGTTTTCTGTAATGTCCTTGTCAGATTGTAGTAGTAAGATTATGGCTACTTCGTGAAATACACTTGAGTATACACATGAACTAAAAGAAGTAATCAGTGAGTATTAGAATGCTAACTTTTTTGGGGTGCACATTTAACCATGAATGTAAATGATCACATAACTCACCTCTTTAAGCATTATATATCATACTATCTCTTATGCTTTGTTCCTTGGAAATATGTTTTATTTTTAGTGTTTTAAAAACAATATGCATTTTTATCATTTGACTGATGCATTCATCAGTTGATAGACATTTGGGTTGCTTCCACTTTTTGGCTATTATGAATAATATAGCTATAAACATTTGTCCACAAGTTTTTTGTGAACATATATTTTCATTTCTCTTGGGTGTATTAGAAGTGGAATTGCTAGGTCATATGTCAACTCTATGTTTAACTTTTTGAAGAACTGCCAGACTGTTTTCCAAAGTGGCTGCACCATTTTACATTCTTACTTGGAATCTGTGAGGGTTCCAGTTTCTCCATAGCTTTGCCAACATTTGCTTTTAACTATCTTTTTGATTATACCTTCCTAGTGGTTTTGCAGTGGTACCTAATTGTTTTAATTTGCATTTGCTTAATGGCTAATGATGTTGAACAACTTTTCATGTGCTTCTTGGTTATTTGTGTATCTTCTTTGAAGAAGTGTCTATTCTGATGCTTTAAATTAGGTGGTCTTTTTAGTGCTGAGTTTTCAGAGTTCTTTATATACTCCATTCAGGTCTCTTATGAGATATATTATTTGCAAAAATTTCATCCATTCTGTGCATAGTTTTTTACTTTTTTGAAGGGGTCATTTGAAACACAAAAATTTGGGGGATGCCTGGGTGGTTCAGTCAGTTAAGTGTCTGCCTTTGGCTCAGGTCATGATGCAGGGCCCTGGGATCAAGTCCCACATTGGGGTTCTTGCTCAGCGGGGAGCCTGTTTTTGCCTTTGCCTGCCCACTCCCCCTGCTTGTGTGCGCGCGCTCTCTCTCTCTCTGACAAATAAATAAATAAAATCTTTAAAACACACACAAAAGTTTTTAATTTTGATGAAGTCCAATTTATCTATTTTTCTTTCATAGATTATGGTTTTTGATGTTATACATGTCTAAGAAACCATTTCCTAATCCAAGATCACAAAGATGTATGTTTCTATTTTCTTCCAGGAGTTTATAGTTTTAGCTCTTACATTTTGGTCTTTGATTCAATTAGTGTTAATTTTTTTTATGTGGTGTGAGGTAGGGGTCCAACTTTATTCTTTTGCATATGGATAGCAAGTTGTTCCAGCACTATTTGTTGAAAAGACTATTCTTTCTCTTTGATTTTCTTTATACCCTGGTTGAAAAATCAATGTACCGTAAATGTGAATATTTATTTATGTTCCATTGTTTCCTGTGTCTATCTTCATGCAAGCAACCACATTGTCGTGATTACTATGGTTTTGAACTAAGTTTTAAAATTGGAAAATGTGAGTCCTCCATCTTTTTCTCCTTTTTAAAGAATGTTTTAGATATTTTGGTCCCTTTCATTTCCATATTACTTTTAGAGTTGGGTCAGTTTGTCAGTTTCTGCAAATAAACCAGCTGAGATTTTGGTAGAGATTGAGTTGAATCTGAAGGTCAGTCCTAACAATATTAAGTCTTCCAATCATGAACATGGAATGCCTTTCCATTTATTCAGGTTGTTAATTTCTTTTGACAGTGTTTTTTTTAGCTTTCAGTGTACAAGTCTTGCTTCTCCTGTTGAATTTATTCCTTTGTACTTTATTTTTCTTGATGCAAATATAAATAGAATTGTTTCCTTGATTTCCTCTTGGGGTTATTTACTGCTAGTGCATAAATATACAATTGACTTTTGTACATTGATCTTGTATCCTGTAACCCCACTGAACTCCTTCATTAGTTATAATAGTTTTTTAGTGGATTTCTTAGATTTTTTGTATACAAAAGCATGTCATGTGCAGTAGAGATGGTTTTACTTCTTTTAGAATCCAAATGCTTTTTATTTCTTTTTTCCTACTTAATTGCCCTGGTTGTAATCTCCAGTACAATATGAGCTGAAGTGGCAAGAGCAGGCATCCTTGTCTTATTGCTGATCATAGGGGGGGAAAGCATTTGATCTTTTTCTATTAGATATGGTATATTAGATAATGCATTTTTCATAAATAGCCTATTTTTAGATTGAGGAAATTCCCTTGTCTTTTTATGTTTTTGAGTTTTTTTCTTTTTTTAATCATGAATCATTGTTGGATTTTTTCATTTTTCCAAATCTGCTTAGATGATCATGTGGTTTTTGTCCTTTGTTTTATTGATATGTTGTATTACATTAATTGATTTTTGAATGTTAAACCAACTTTTCTTTTTTTTTTTAAAAGATTTTATTTATTTATTTGAGAGAGAGAATGAGAGAGAGAGAGCATGAGAGGGGGGAGGGTCAGAGGGAGAAGCAGGCTCCTTGCTGAGCAGGGAGCCCGATGCGGGACTCGATCCCGGGACTCCAGGATCATGACCTGAGCTGAAGGCAGTTGCTTAACCAACTGAGCCACCCAGGCGCCCTAAACCAACTTTTAATTCCTGGGATAAATCGCAACTGGTCATGATATAGAATCCTTTTGTTATGTTTCTGGATTCTGTTTGCTAGTATTCTTTTTTTTTTTTTTTGAGGATTTTTGCACTACATTCATTTGATATTACTCTGTAGTTCTTAGAGCCCTTTTGACATAGATTGTTATGTCTCTGATTTCTTAAAGCATCTGTGTTCTTTGGACGATACTTTTAAAATAACAACCAAATGTTACAATTTGTGAAGAGGGTATTAAGGTGATTGCACCAAAATATTTTTTAATGATAATAGTTCTTTTATTTTTCACCATGTATTTACTTTTACTTGAAAACAGTATGTCTCTTTCTCTTTATCAAATGTCCTATTATATTTCCTTCTCTAAATCATACCTACTACTAAATTGATATTCAGAATTTAAAAAATGGAACCAGTGTACCCAGCTCCCAAACGCAAGACATTAAACAGGGCAAGAAATTTATCTGGTTGACCAGAGGGTGAGGTGCAATTCTCTTTAGAATAGAGGCTTTGCCACCTTGACCTTGTCTTTTCCCATTAGTGTAAAAGTACCCATTCATGGAGTATCTGGAAGAACATCATGGTTATGCAAAGCTATAAAATAAATCTTTTTCTAGAATGCTAGTTTTACCAGAAAATTAAGAATAGATGAGTGTGGGAAAATGTTTTATATTAAAATAGAAAAGATTGTTTTATGTAGAAAAATACAAAATGTGCAGGGATGTTTAAGCAAAAAAATAAGACTTCAAAGAAATTCAGTACTTTTGTCACAATTTTCACCCTGACCATCCAACTCTAAGGATATAAATTCTCTTTTCTTGATAGATGAGAGTATGTTTTGTGGAAGTTTTTGAAGGAATACATTGAGGCATTAAAGAAATGCTGAAAATGGTGATTTCTTACTTCATGAACAGGGTATTGGTCCTTCTTGTAAATAATTAACAAAATAACACTTGGAATATTATCTTGTCCAGTTTTAACTTTTTTAAGTAGATGCATTTTTTTTCAAGTTTTTATTTAGATTCTAGTTGGTGAACGTGTAGTGTAATATAGGTTTCAGGAGTAGAAATCAGTGATTCATCCCTTACATATAACACCCAGTGCTTACCATAAGTGCCCTCCTGGATACCCATCACCCATTTAGCCCATCCCCCGCCCATTTCCCCTCCATCAACCATCAGTTTGTTCTCTATAGTTAAGAGTCTCTTATGGTTTGCTTCCCTCTCTCCTTTATTCCCCCTCCCATATGTTCATCTGTTTTGTTTCTTAAATTCCACATATGAGTGAAATCATATGGTATTTGTCTTTCTCTGACTGACTTATTTTGCTTAGCAAAATACACTCTAGCTCCAACCATATCACTGCAAATGGCAAGATTTCATTCTTTTTGATGACTGAGTAATATTCCATTGTATATATACCACATCTTCTTTTTTTTTGTTTTTTATTATTTATTTATTTGACAGAGAGATAGAGAGAGCACAAGTAGGCAGAGTGGCAGGCAGAGGGAGAGGGAGAAGCAGGTTCTCCGTGAGCAGGGAACCAGATGTGGGGCTCGATCCCAGGACCCCAGGATCATGACCTGAGCCGAAGGCAGCCACTTAACTGACTGAGCCACCCAGGCGCCCCTATACCACATCTTCTTTATCCATTCATCAGTCAGTGGACATTTTCGGCTTTTTCCATAGTTTGGCTACTGTTGATAGTGCTGTTATAAACATCGGGATGCGTGTACCCCTTCAAGTCAGTATTTTTGTATTCTTTGGGTAAATACCTAGTAGTGCAATTGCTGGGTGGTAGGGTAGTTCCATTTTTAACTTTTCGAGAAACTGCCAAACTGTTTCCCAGAGTCACCACACCAGTTTGCATTCTCACCAATAGTGTAAGAGTGTTCCCCTTTCTCCTCATTCTCTCCAACATCTTGTTAATTTTAGCCATTCTGACAGGTACGAGGTGGTATCTCATTGTGGTTTTGATTTACTTCCCTGATGATGAGTGATGTTGAGCATCTTTTCATGTGTCTGTTGGCCATCTGGATGTCTTCTTTAGAAAAATGTCTATTCATGTCTTTTGCCCATTTGTTAACTGGATTATTTGTTTTTTGGGTGTTGAATTTGAAAAGTTCTTTATAGATTTTGGATACTAACCCTTTATCGGATATGTCATTTGTAAATATCTTCTCCCATTCTGTGGGCTGCCTTTTAGTTTTGTTGATTGTTTCCTTTGCTGTAGAGAAACCTTTTATCTTGATGAAGTCCCAATGGTTCATTTTTGGTTTTGTTTCCCTTGCCTCTGGAGATGTGTCTAGTAAGAAGTTGCTATGGCCAAGGTCAGAGAGGTTGCTGCCTCTGTTCTCCTCTAGGATTTTGTTCATTTCCTATCTCACATTTAGGTCTTTCATCCATTTTTAATTTATTTTTGTGTATGGTGTAAGAAAATGGTGCAGTTTCATTCTTCTACATGTTGCTGTCCAGTTTTTCCAACACCATTTGTTGAAGAGACTGTCTTTTTTCCATTGGATATTCTTTCCTGCTTTGTCAAAGATTAGTTGACTATGTGATTGTGGGTCCATTTCTTGGTTTTCTCTTCTGTTCCATTGATTTATGTGTCTGTTTTTGTGCCAATACCATACTGTCTTAATGACTAGAGCTTCAACAATCAGACAACAAAAAGAAATAAAAGGGATCCAAATTGGCAAGAAAGAAGTAAAATTATCACTATTTGCAGATGACATGATACTCTGTGTAGAAAACCCAAAAGACTCTACCAAAAATTTGCTAGAACTGATACAAAAATTCAGCAAAGTTGCAGGATATAAAATCAACATACAGAAATCTGTTGCATTTCTACACACTAAAAATGAAGAAGCAGAAAGAGAAATCAAGGAATCAATACCATTTACAGTTGAACCAAAAACCGTAAGATACCTAGGAATAAATCTAACCGAAGAGGTAAAAGATCTCTACACTCTGAAAACCATAGAACACTTAGTAAAGACACTGAGGATGACACAAAGAAATGGAGAAACGTTCCATACTCACAGATTGGAAGAGCAAGTATTGTTAAAATGTCTATACTACCCGAAGCAATCTACACATTTAATTCAGTCCCTATCAAAATACCACCAGCATTTTTCACAGAGCTAGAACAAACAATCCTAATTGTTTGCTGTTTGCTGACCCTGCATAGCCAAAGCAATCTTGAAAAAGAAAAACAAAGTGGGAGCATCACAATTCCGGACTTCAAGTTATATTACAAAGTTGTTGGCCAGTTTTAACTTTTTAATCCTGTTGGTCAAATATTTCCCTTCCCTGTGCTTAGATTCTCATTTTCTTAATGAATTAATTTCTATGCTCCACATGAGGTAGAGGATTAGGTCTTCTTATGTTACTTTGTGGTCTTAGAATGCTTTAATGAAAAATGTAGATCATGATACCAGGTATTTTCTTATACATATACCTCAAGGGAAATATTATTGAACATAAATTTAAAAAGAAGACAGATTTCAGAGTAGATATCAAATCTGGAGGCTGTTTTATTGGCAAGTCCTCTGCATTTAAAGGTTGTATTAATATATATGCTCATATTAACTAGGCTAATAGGCCACAAAGAAGCAATACATATCTTTAGATAGGCCTGTAGAAGAAGTGTTTGCCTTTTGTGCTTAAGTCTATAACCTTCCAGAGTATAATAATTGCTAAAGAGTAGTCTAATCAGAGTAGCATAACACAAAAGATTAAAACAAAAAAGCCCTGTATAAATAGTGTAGCAACAAATTTTTCAAACATACTCCAGAAACTAAATTTAGAAGAGTGATTTTTCTAGATAGAGTACTTATGTTTTGGGAAAAGCTCATTGTAGACTCTGGCATTATGAGATATATCTATAAGCATTTTTGCCCTCAATGATCCTTAAGAGTTTTCATGAATCTCCTTCAGGCCCAACAAAGGGAATAAGTGAATGTTGGTGAATACCTACGTGTTTTGACCTGGTAGGCTCTAGAGATAGTCTCTGTGTTTAGTTTAATGTTAAGGTAAACTTGGCATTCTACCTTCTTTTTTTTTTTTTTTTTTTTTTTTTTTTACCATTTTTCTGACCCCGGAGCATTGCTTGCTGATGAAGCAGATCTTTCGACCATTCCTTATATTTATAGGGGCCTTTAAGAATAGTCTTGAACTGATAGAGAGCCATTGTTATGTTCCTTTTGGATACCCTGTAACTGACTAAAGTTACGTTGATTATTTTTTTTCTATAGTAGGCATTCAGTAAATTTTTTTTAAGATTTTATTTATTTGAGAGAGAGAGTGTGCATTTGAGAGAGTGAGTGTGCAGGTGCGTGCCAGCGAGCACCATCGGGGGAGGGGCAGGGGGAGAGGGAAAAGCAGACTCCCCTCTGAGCAGGGAGCCTGACAGGGGCTGGATCCCAGGACTCTGGGATCATGACCTGAGCTGAAGGCAGACACTTAACTGACTGAGCCACCAGGTGCCCTTGAGTAAATATTTTTTAATAATTAGATGAAAATAAATGTTTTCTTATGTACTTACAGATTTTATTCTCTAGTCTTATTTTTAGGATTTTATCAATCTAAACGGGGAGAGATTTTGCTACACTTAGAAAACTACATTTTCTCACCTTGACAGTGCTTTTTCTCTCCTAACAATATATAGCATCACTTATTTCATGCTTATTTTTTTTAAGTTTATTTATTGTTTTTAGTAATCTGTACACCCAAGGTGGGGCTCAAACTCAGGACCCTGAGATCAGGAGTCGCTTGCTCTTCTGACTTAGCCAGCCAGGTGCCCCTCATCTTTATTTTATGCGTAATCCTACATATTTGTCACTTCTTATGTTATGCTAAATTTTGCATTTTTATGCTTTTTAGTATTTCTCTTATCTACTTTCTCTCTCATCCTATGGCTATATCTTTTGCCTAGATTATAGTATTGTATGCCTTGCACCTTGACCAAATGTTTGAGAACTTCTTTCTTATTCCTTTACAAAAGCTCTCCATATTTATAAAGGATGTATATACAGTATTAGGATATTTATAGTATAGTGAAGGAAATTATAGAACTTTAGCTGGAGAGAATTTTAACAATTGTCTAGTCTAGCTTTTTTCTTCATGGATGAGAATAATGATGCTTAAAGAAATAAGCACAGTTTTCCAGTGTCCCCATGTATACATGGTTTTCCACTTTGCATTTTGGGGGTTTACTTGATTTGGAACAGTATCTTGGCAAAGGTGTTTCAGAAGCTGGCTGACAGATTGAAGATTTAGATGGTAAAAAATAATTCATGGTTCAAATGTTTGACAATTCTAGAAAAACTGGGAGGCAGCAGGAATTATTTTGAAAGGTAGGGCAAGTATGCTTGAGAGTAATGGCAGCAAAGGGGAAGGCCTTGGAAAGGGATGGCAACAATGGAGGCAGGATAACCTGAGACCAGGGGATAAATTGTCCTCATATGTCTATTTGTCTGCATTCTTTGTACTTGTTATCAGTTTTAGAGTTTACCTTCTTAGAAGGAAGGGCCTGAGTCCCATTCATGGACCTAATAGTATCTAAACATGAATAATAGGGGTTGGGGAAATGATTTTAATGTCATGATGAGCAAGAAGACATAAACCTCTTTTTTGAACACTATTGTGTGCCATGCACTTTCATGTAAATTATCTCAAAGACAGGATGCAATCAACTCAAACATTCAAAAATCCAATTTTCATTCTTTTACTTCATTGATTTCAAGTATCTTCACCAGAAGGTTAGCAACAAAGGAAAGGCTGTCGAGTTCATGTTATTCAGAAATTGCTGTCATAGAGCTGGGGTCTGGAAGGAAGTAAATTCAGGAGCTCAGAGGAGTCCCTGTGGTTTCCTTTACACATATTGCTGTGTGATCTTGTAGGATAAATGTTGTACTCTCTTTGGAGGCATAAGCACCAGTAACAGAAAAATTCAGGGCTAACATTTCTATGCACAGAGTAACATGAGAATTAGGGTTGTCATTTTAAGGTAAGTTTTCATGTTGTTCTTGTTTAATTGGGGTTTTTAAACGATTTTTCCCCCTGTGCTCTTGTCAGAAGCCACCTTTTTGATGGGATCGAGTTGGAATACTTTTCAGAGTTAAACATTAAAGATACAGATTTTTTTGGTCAGTGTTTTTTAACACTTTGTAATTCTTTTTGGACTAAGAATAGTTGTAATGCAAACCTTTTTTAATGTTAATACCATCTTTTTATTCTAGTCTAGTTACTTATATGCTACTGAGGAATGCAGGGTATCAGTACCAAGGAAAAGAGTAAAATTGCCTGTGTATATTTAATGAAATGTTTCAGAGATATATAGACTGTATATCTCATTGACAGGATTTAAATAAAAATATGAAAAAGATTCAAATCAAAATAAATTGATTGTGCCTGTTTTGATAAGAAATGAAACTGTGTTTTTAGTTTGGATATTTTTCTGTCCTGGATTACAATTTGGGAACTTATATTCTATGTAGGACTTTCCATATTTAAGATACTTCTGATGATTGGGAATATTTTTGATGTAAAAATC
This sequence comes from Mirounga leonina, assembly GCF_011800145.1. Lineage (NCBI taxonomy): Eukaryota > Metazoa > Chordata > Mammalia > Carnivora > Phocidae > Mirounga > Mirounga leonina. Next base: position 35,355,409 of record NW_023270854.1, on the reverse strand, counting down.
ATATTCATATTTTATTACAAAGGTATGCAAGATTGCCTTATGAGAGGTTAGTTTTTTTAAAAAGCCTAGCATAGATTATCCCTTAAGAAATCAGCACACCTCTGGAAGAAATCTAATTTTGGTAAATGACAGCTCTAGGCTCATATTTTCTTATTCTCATAGGCATTTTCTTTTCATTTTTGTATTTCAGAGTAAGTGAGGAAAAGGAGGTGACCGAAGAACGATTCCGAGCTGAGCAGGAATCATTTGAGAAGAAGATCAGGCAGTTGGAAGAACAGAATGATCTGATCATCAAAGAAAGGGAAGATATCCTTTTTGAAAATGCCCTTTTTTTAATGTGCAAGAAGTTTGGCTCTTCCATGAAGAAAATGTAAACTCCAGAGAAATAATTGTTCTAATTTATAACAGGGAATAAATCTGCACGAGCTGCCATTTTTAGGCAATCAAAACGACACTTAACAGCATGTGCTGTTACTTCCTTTGTGCTTGATATGGCCACCCAGCTGTTCTGCTGCTATTATACTGCGGAGCACATATTTGTCAACTAAAAAAGACAATAAGAGATTTGGGCATTAAAATGTAGTGTTGGAGCTTTACTAGATTCTGTCCCACTACTCTAATTGAGCCTGAAACCTCTTTTATTTGGCATTCTTTCTAGCTAAAGCTTTGACAGCCCTAAGGAATTCTACTCTGGAATCATAAAAATTTAAAAAAAAATCCATTGTAATTTGTAGATGTTATAATTGATAAGTGTTTACATTGCAACATAATACCACCAAAATTCTCATGGAGGAGAAGACTGTTGGGTTTAGAACTAGAGAGAGAGGTGTGTGTATGAGTTTGTGTGTGTGTGTGTGTGTGTTATATTGCATTATTTGTAAGAAAGTAAAATAAAAACTGGTATTTTAACTTAAGACTTCATTACCTATTAAGGGATATGCGAGTTAAAATAAGCATATTTCTGAAGTTTCTGTTGACTGGGCTACTTATCTTTGGATGTTTTTGCAATGGTATTGATATAAAAGAGAAGTGACTGTCCCTAAAGTTAGGGTGAGGATTGGCCAGCTAACCTAGTATATGAATACTTGAAGGAACCAGTGCCCTTATTGGCAATATCATCATTAACTTGATCGTTAATAATTATTTCAAAGATTCTTCGAGTGTTAAAAATGATCATACATGGACAATAACTATACCTCTGTGAATACCAGGGAAATAGAAACATAAAGGTAAATTAAGTCACTTGGGAAAAAGCATAAAAATGTAACTGTAAAAAATGAGTTCTGAATTTCTTTTTTTTTTTCCAAAAAGTAGGAATACACAATTGGAAATTAATATAATCAGAATTTTCAGGTTTGATTCGCTGAGTAGAACATTTATAAAGTTTATTTCCCCATAATTCTAAAAGTGTACTTTCTCAATTATTTCTTTTCTATAACTTTTAGCATTTGAATAATCATCTTGGATCTTCTCCTTTCTTTTCCTTCATTGACTTTATTATTTTTATTTATTTATTTTTTATTTTTTATAGATTTTTTAAAAGATTTTATTTATTTGAGAGAGAGAGACAGAGATAATGAGAGAGAGCACAGGTGGTGGGGAGGAGAGGGAGAAGCAGCCTCCCCATTGAGCAAGGAGCCCAACGTGGGGCTCGATCCCAGGACCCTGGGATCATGCTCTGAGCAGAAGGCCGACGCTTAACCAGCTGAGCCACCCAGGCACCGCCTTCATTGACTTTATTGTATGAGGCTGTCAACTCTCAGGTTAGACCCTCTTTTGTGATTTTCTTCCTGCTACTTTTCTCTCTCTGGGTTAAAGTAGTGCTGTGTAGTCAGAACTCACAACAAACTGTGCTCAGCCATTTCGGGTCCTTCATTTGTCACAAGGAATGAAGACTTGGACTTCCAAGAAAAGGCAGATTAGGAATATTTTTATTTGTAACAAAAATTCTCATTTTACAGCGTCTGCTTTTTTCCCACGAAACAACTGTGGAGATAAGTAGCCTCTGGCATTGCTTCAGTGGCTTAAAATTTTCAGCACTGGATCTCCACAGTTCTCTTAGCTTGTTCTAATGGTTGCGGAATTTCAGACTGTAGAATCGTTGCTGTAATTTCAGGTATCATCTTTGCCCTAAGTCAGGAAGAAAGGGGAGGAAGGAGTTCGGGCAGTTGTGACTGTCTCCTTTTTTTTTAAGATTTTATTTATTTGCAAGAGAGAGAATGAGAGACAGAGAGCATGAGAGGGAGGAGGGTCAGAGGGAGAAGCAGACTCCCTGCTGAGCAAGGAGCCCAATGTGGGACTCGATTCCGGGACTCCAGGATCATGACCTGAGCCGAAGGCAGTCGCTTAACCAGCTGAGCCACCCAGGCGCCCTTGGCGGTCTCCTTTTTTTAAAAAAATGTGAACTCTTTCTCAGGGCTTTCCCCACCCCACTCCCCATATTCCCAATCCCCCAGCCTCCAGTAGTCTTCCATGAGATATTTATTATCCTGAACTTTATTACATGGCCATGCTAAGCTGCAGGAAGGGCTGAGAAAGTAGGCATTTACCTTGTCCAATTTATAGAGTGAAAGGCAGCGATGGAGAAGGGGGTTGGTAATGAAGTCAGCCTCCAACTCTATCTGGTAGCAGAAGTAGGGGAAATAGAAACCTTTTTCTATATAAGGGGAGGGGGAGGTGATGATGTCTTGGCCTTCCTGAGACAAAAGAAATTAGTATTATGTCCAGTGGAATTGGGGTAAAGTAGGGAAATAAGGTGAGAAGGGGAGATAGTAGACAAGTTTGAAAGCCTGGCCACAGTTAAGGCCTTATTTATTTGGTAATATGCTTAACCAAAATATGTAGCTATCTGGAAAAGTTAAATCTAATTTTGGTGGACTATTACATTTTAGCACTCTTTGAGTCAAGATTAATGGATTTAGTGCTGAAGTGTAAATTCAGCATGGCTATGAATAGTTTCCTCTGTCAGCCTAAGTAGTAAGATACCCCAGGTGATTGTAGTAGCACAATTTTTCCTCTTTTTCCAATGACGTGGCTCAGGAATCAGTAAGCTACTGCCAGGGGCCAAATCCAGTAGGGTGCCAGCTACATCCACCTGCGCCCATTCATTCATGTGTTACCTGTGGCTGCTTTTGCACTGCAGCTGCCAGCTGAGCAGTTGCAACAAAGACCCTGTGGCTGGCTTAGCCTAAAATATTTACTTCTGGCTCTCTACAGAAAAGTTTACTGACCCCTGATCTGTCTTATACGCTAAAAAGGAAAGGAAAAGGCATGTCAATAAAGTCAAAGACTTAGACATATGTCACAGTTGGAAGCATTTTACATACAATATGAAAGGATTTGACTTGAGCATTAATTATCATTGTGAATGAAGATTGGTGTAAATGTGAGACCATTATCAAAAATTGAAATGGTCTAGTTAATATAATTCATTTAAGATTTTTTTGAATCACCAAAAGATAGGTGGTATTTGTGGAACTGTGGAAGAAAGGAGAGAGGAAGATATGATCTAAAAACAGTGACACCCATGGTTTTTATTCCAAGTAGATTACTCAGGTACAAATCTCCTTTACTAGCATAAACCTGTCAAAGGTTAATATAGACGATTTTACAGTACATAAAACCCTATAAAACTTAGAAACATAAAACAAGGTTATAATTTAAAACAATATAATTTTAACTACAGATACATTTACCTATCATACATGAATGATTCAGACTCTTTCATATACATGAAATCAGATAATTTTAGATCACTTTACAGTCTGTGAGGAACTATATGAATTCTGATTTTTGGAATTTTAAAGATGTGTTATACTAAATTTATGGGTTTTTTGTTTTAAAAGTTCTAATCAGTTGATTTATTGCACTATACAAACAGACCAGTCCCTTGGTGAAAAAGAGAAAAGATATTGTACGTGTTTGCATTTGGACCAGGCTTTTGAAGATTTGTTAACAGTGAATAGAGAATTTATTAGTAAAACATAAAAATTCTTGTAATTTTCAGTTTTCAAACAGTGCTTATTTCCTGAGAACTTAACTATGTGAATGAATATACCATTCACCAAGTAAAGCAGTCTGATGAACCTGGTAGATTTTTGCCTACCTAAATGAGTATGAAAGGAGAGATAAATGTGAAACTTAGAGAGAAATATGTCCAATAGGAATTGTTCTGAAGCATATTAGCAGGTAATAGTTTAAGACACAGAGAATGTGACCATTAGAAAAGTTCATTAATATTTGAGCTAATTGTATTTTCAGAACATATGTCTCAGGTCAGGATGATATCAAAAGCTTACAGAAGGAAAGTAAAGTCTGATGTTTGCTGTTGTAACTGGCAGCACAAGGGAAGTGATAGAGAAGAAAGTACAGTGGCTTTAGAGACAAAATCCTGTTTTCATGCTGGTAAGCTGTCTAACTTTGAAAAGCTAGTGTCTAACCTTGAAAAACTAAGGAACTTAGTTCTGAGTCTCTGTTTTCTTCTACAGTATGTGGATAGCTAATAATGCCTTCTCATTTCCTTGCCTTTCTCATTGGGGCTCTGATGGCTTTCATCAGGTTATACAAGTGCCTAGGCAGTTTCGAGGCCTACCGGGAGAGTGAAAGTGATCTGCTCTCTGCTTTATCTTCTGATTTCTGTGCAAGAGTAACTTCTCTGTCCTGCTTACACCTATTGGGTCCTCATTGAAAGGAAACTAGATCTGACTTTCCTCTCCCAGAAACTGGACTGACAAGTTTTTTTCTCTTCCTGGTCTGTTCCCATTTCTTCTCTGATTGGGACTTAGTAAGAGGTCTTTAGAGGTGCTTATAGCTCAGATCCTTGATCTCATTGCCTGGGTGGTCATTTTAGAAACCTTGCTTTAGGAAGAAAGAATTTTAAACATTTCCTTTTTGAGGAACTTTCTCGGGATGTGTGTGCTGGAAATAGACTAGAGAAAGTTCACAAGAATTTTATCTAATTATGTAAAAAGAAATCACTGGTTTGAATAACAGGGATGTTCAAAGCTTCCTATTTAACTATACATCTCTACTACAGGAGTCAGACTAGCATGATCTGCTGTTGGACTTTTGCCAAGGATAGGAACCACATTGTAGGAGTCTCTATCATAGATCTGGGTGCAGTGCTGTTGGGTGGGTAGGAAGGGTGGGGAAGGATAGTTGAAATAAGTTTCGAAAGAAAGGGTAAATTTTTCCTTCCTAATTAATTTTTCTGGCCCATCATAAGAGAAGGCAGGAAACCCTCTAGTCTTGGAAATAGTTTTGGGAGAATTAAAATTCTAATCTTCTTAAAATGAAGATTAGCAGAGGAGAGGGTGTTTTGGTGTTTGACAGTGTGGTATACAAATGTAGCGAAGTATGTTGCCAAGCACTTATCAGCTCTGATGAATCTTACCCTTTTTGTTTTCAATAAATACTGGGTTTTTGTTGTTTATGTTTATAAATTGAATTCTATGGTGACAGAATATATTTCGTATTCTTGGATAAAGTCAGTTTACTCAATTTAACAAGCCCTAGACAATATAGTTCTACTAATCTAATTATTATCTCTAATGCTGTGGAAGTTGTACTTCTTGAGACCATTTTATTTGCTCTGTGATGCTGTATAACTTTAGCAGGTTTTGGACCATTATTATTGTATATTACCCTGGAATGTCATTTAAAATCATAATAACAGATTAAATAACTCTTTCCATTTGTATTATAGAGAAATAAGCATGCCTAATGAAAGAACTGATTATTACTATTATTGTTGTTGCCTAAACTTCTCTTAAGGATTATTTTGTTCTCTTAAAAATACTTGGATATTAATGCTAACTACAGGGAGGAATTGAGGATAAGTGTTTGCAGAAAATAAAAAAAAATTATAAAATTGTATCCATATACTTAATTTCATTCCAGTAAGCCTTTAGGGGTTAAGTTACTCTGTGGTAGTGTGGTGTATTTACAGCTTTACTTGTCTGGAACTCATCCAAGAATAAAAATAAAAAGAAGCACTCCTCACCTGCTCTGGTCCCCTATGTATGCACTTTTCTTGTATGAGAATTCCTGAAGCTGCCATATGGATAATAGTAAACTCATTATCTGGTGTCTAGTTTATAAATCCAGTGCAGATTAGAAGCAGAAAATTAGAAGTAAGGTTCGGAGCTACAGTGAGAATATTTAAACTGACAGGGGACTTCACAGGAAAACTGTTAAAAACCACATAAGAACTGAAAATACAAGCAGTCTAGAACTCTGGCTACCTAGATATATCTCAAGGCTTTCATATAATAAATGCAGTGCGGTAGTTAACATTCATAGTGATAATTCTGAGGCATTGAAATAATGTTAAATTGTTTTTATCCCCCATTATTTCTTAGTACTTCTAGTACTTTTATTTTAGTAAGACATCTTACATTTGTATATTAGTTTACTATTTACAGAGCACTTTCATGTGTACTCTTTATTTTTTATTATTTTCTTTAAAGATTTTATTTGTTTGAGAGAGAGCAGGGCGGGGGGGGGGGGGGGGAAGGAGACTCTGTGTTCCATGCAGAGCCCAAGGCGGGGCTCGATCTCCCCACCCTGAAATCATGACCTGAGCCAAAATCAAGAGTTAGATGCTCAACCCACTGAGGCACCCAGGTGCCCCTCCCATGTACTTTTTAATCCTCACAATAACACAGTTAAGTGAGGCAGGTACTCTTACTCTCATTTTACAGATAAGATACGGGTCTGGAGAGGTGACTGAAACAGCCCATTGCATTTAAGAGTGAAAGCCTTTGACACCAAGTGGCTTTCCATTATAACAAATTATTTCTGCAGCAGTGAATAATACAAAGATCAATAAGCCTTGCTTTTCTAGTTTACTTTATAGTTAAAGCACAATTTAATGAAAGTTGGTTATATTATACAGTGCTTTTTTATTCAAAACTGGTTAAAAATTTTTTTTGGAACTCAACCTAAGTTATCCAGAAATCCAGACATGTAGAATGTTCCTGAGATTTTCTTGTGTTTTGGCTTTTTCATTCAGTCACCAAGCCTTTATCATTTCCCTCTGAAATTCTGAGCCCATTGTTTTTTGCTGTTTTCTTGGGCACCTCTCTGCGTTCTACCTTTAATCACTGTCTCCTTCTCCACTGTCCTTTGACCCACTTCATTCCATCACTGCTGTCAGGTTAATCTTTCTTAAGGACTATTTTTATTACATCCCCTTGGCTTTTTAATCCCTTTCCATGGCTTCTTATGGCCCAAAGTATCAAATGCATATTCTTAATTTTGACATTTAAATGCTCAGTTACTGATATCACATAACATATGTGACCTTCATTTTTATGTCTCCCTTGTGTGGTCCCTACATATGAAGTAGGAAAGATCCATTGGTTTTTCCTGCTTATTACAGTTTATTTCTGTTTCTTTGTCATTGCTTCTTTTACTAATTTTCTAATTTTCTTCTTCAGAACCTCTTTAAGACCTGTTCTCTGATAATTTTTTTTTTATAGTACTAGGCTTTTAGAATTCTTGAAGAATTCATACCTATACTAATTGCCCTAACTTGTGTTTCTTACGGTTCTTTGAGCAACTGCGGTGTTGCAGGCAAGGAGGTAAGATCTCTCTCTCTCCATCCCTTCTCCCTCCCCGCCACCCCCCAGCCTTGTACCTTATGAGGAGGACACAGCAAGGTGGCCAGGAAGAGAGCTCTCCCCGAAAACCAAACCCTGCAGGACCTTGTTGTTGGACTTGCCAGACTCTAGAACTGTGAGAAAATAAAGTTCTGTTGTTTAAGCCCCTTAGTCTGTGGTACTTTGTCATGGCAGCCCGAGCAGAATTAGTATTTAACATGTACTTAGTTCTTTGGTATTTTTATTCTTTATTCTAAGGATAAGGTGAAAAGGTATTGCAGTGTAACTGTACATGGGTAGTATTTCTAAACATTATTTTGTTTTCAAATATTTCTAATCATTTGCCTTTATTTTTATTCTCCTGGTTTGGCATTAGTGCACTTTGAATAATTATTTTTAAAATATTTTGTATTATTTTTTATGAGATTTGCTTTTAGGGATTTCTCCACCTTCTGTATCTGAGATCCTTTTAATATCTGTGGTGTGTACCCATTGTATAATAAAACAAACAGCTTTACTACCCAAGTTTGATTTTGATAGTGTTTTTATTTCTTTGGCTTATTGAAGGCTCCAGATGGGGAGCCTTAGCACCACCAGAGTGTTGCTTTATAGTGAGTAACACTGGGATTCAAATAGACGTGTGTTGGGGCTTCTAAAATGGCCCTCTTGAGGCTAAGGGATTCATTTGTTTTTGATGCACACAGGTAAATAAGCTCAGCTGACCGAAATGCAAAAAAAAAAAAATTTTTTTTTTGTACATCTCTTTAATTAAAAAAGTTTTTTCAGGATAGTTCTGCACTGGCTAAACAGTACTAAATCTGTTTAACATCAGTTTAAAACATCATTTTAACATTTGAAAATTACTTTGGAAAGTTTCAGTAGTTCTTGCATGAAGAATTAGACCTTCAGTAAATCAGTCTCATAATAATTATTGTTCAGGAGAGTTCATTATTTTGTTTAGTCTTTTGTATTACTGATCTTTAAAGGGCTATTCTGACCTAATCTCTTCAGCTAAATCCATTTGCCATACCACAGCTTTTAATTGCCTTAGATTTGAAGAATGTAATTAATGACTTTATTATTAAGCACTTAGTATCAAATTTGTCTTAGTGTTCTTAACTTTAGTATGGTAATATCCTCACTTCAGTTAGAGACTTACACAATAACATTTCCTTTTTTATTTTCATAGTTATACCCAAGATTTTGCATTTCCAAGCTCTAAATTTTCAGAAGTAGTAAAACTAATTATTGTATAGTCATGTAATGATCAGAAGTTAACTGAGTATCTGAAATAGTTCTCCGTATAGATAGATGGTAAGGATTGATGCCTTATCTTTTGTTAATACAGAAATCCAAATTTATTGAGCTGTTTTCTTAAATCCTGGAGAAATAGTACTTTCTGTCAATACCGTCTTAAGAAGTCCTTGAATTTCTAAATAAATGTAGCCTAGAAAATCCAAATATCTAAAGATAATATTTGTTGTGTTCCTGTTGGCAGTTTTTCAAATAGTTGTTAGGATGTGTGTATTTTATTTTGGGGCCATGCCTATAAAATCTTTTTCCACACAAAAGCTGATAAACACAGGAAAAATGGCAAGAGGCAAAAAAGTAAACAGGAGGTGAAACCAACAGAAAAGAAATTACTACTAGAAATAGTAATTGCCCTAGTGAGAAATTTGTACTAGAGGAAGTTTGACAATAGAGAAGAGAGCCTATATGCTATGGTGACAGAATAGCTACTCGTCTAATGCAAGGAAGAGTTGCCAAATGCCTCTGTGTCACGATAATACCCCCAAGGCATCAGTGTTAGAAGCACAAGGATAAGTTAAGCAGTCTAGAGGCTAAGGAAATGAGAGGAAGTTTTAGTTTGATGGTAAGTGTAATCATTGAACGGTATCACAGCATTTATAAGTATATCTTTGTATAGTATTATATAGTAATTTGGGACAGCAGGGAAGTGCTTATGCTGCTAAGGCAGCTTTTTTATCCTTAAAAATTATGTGAAAAGTCCTTTTTGTAAACTTTCAGTTAATCAGAGATTGGAAGTCTCAAATACGACTTATCTCAATGGGTATATCAAGAACACTCTAGCACTGGAATCATAAAACTTGAAATCTTGACTTAATTTTGCCTTAAACTATGTGTTTGATATGGATAAACCTTTGCAAGTCTTAATTTCAACATATTAATAATATCTGAACTATTCACCACATAAGGTGATCAAATGAGCTAAAATATGCAATTTTTTTTTCAAAACTGTAAATGTTCTATAAAAATTTAAGGTCTACAAAAATATTTCCTTGCCCTGAAAAAGTTTACAACATACAAAATGGATATAAAGCCATAGTTGATAAATCTTGCAAATATTTTATTTCAGATGCTATCTATTTGAAGATTTTTTTTCCCTTTTAGAGTCCTCATTTAGACTTCTGTTGTCCAGAGAATAACTAGATTTCTATTTTCGAAGAGACTATATATTTTTTTGAAGCAAAATGTTTTTGGCTATATGAGGGAACATTCTTTAAAAATTTTAAAGCATTTTTAAGAAAACTAATTGCCAAGGGAAATCAGTTAGGAATTGCTAAGGAATCTCCAAGGCATGGAAGAAATCTCGAGGAAAATAATGCAGAAACAAAGCTGAAAAGGCTAAGAGTGGGTGGAGCATACTTAAGGATATTTTATGAATCTATGTCAGGATTAAGCTTTTTTGTGTATAGCAAGAAATACCAAAGTAACAGTAATCAAAACAAGATACATATTTATTTTCCATGTAAAAGAACGTCTGAGTTTTGGCAATTTTAGGCAGGTACACTGACTCCTATAGGTTTTAGGGAGCCACACTTTTTTAACTTGGAGTTCCAAGCTTCAGCACCCATGTGCACATTCTAGTCAGCAGGAGAGAGTCTGCTAGTTTTGAAAAGTTTGTTCAATTTAGTTTTAACTTCAATTCATAATTGTTGGATTTAGAAATAATTGCTTTTGTGTACTGATTTTATCTTTTGACCTTGCTAAATTGTCACTTGTTAATTTTAATAGTTGTTTTACAGATTCCTTAGGATTTTATCATCAGTTATGGCATCTGCAAATAAAAACAATTTTAGTTCTTTCTAATCTTTATGCCTTTTATTTCTTTTTCTTGCTTTATTGCAGTACCTCTAGTTAGGTATTGAAGAGGAGTGATGACTGAGAAAATTCTTGCCTTGTTTTATATCTTAGGGGTAAATATGTATTTCATCCTTAAGATTGATATTAGCTATAGGTTTTTAATAGGTGCCTTTTATCACACTAAGGAATTTTTGCTTTCTTCCTAGTTTGCTAAGAAGTTGTTGTTTTTTTCTTTTTTTAGTTGTAAATGGGCATTGATTATTCATAGCACTTGGCAGGCTATTATATATTCATTTATTGTCTGTTTCCTTCATGGGACATCATTTCTGTCTTATGTGGTATTATATACTGAGAATCTAGTATAGTGCATAGTACTCAGTATGTACTCAAAAAATAATGGTTACATGAATGAATTGTTGTAATACCCGAGTCACTCTGTCACTCTTGGGAGAAAACTTACACTTTATTGGGGGAGCTGCATGATCATAGCACTCTACCACCACCTGGTGATACTATATCTAAATTGTAGTAAAAGCTTCTTGGGAGATGAATAAACATATGAAAGCTAAAACTGCAAATGTTTGGACTGATATGACTGTTAGACTTTTGAAATAAACATGTACTCCTGATATATAACAAGTCTGTGTCTGAGATTTAGCAAATGTTTCCACATTTAGTAGGTACTGAGGTGTTTTGTGTTTTTCTGAATGCTAGAAAACAGTGAAGGATCACTTTAATTACATATGTTAAACAGAATAAATTGTGAAAGTTGCCACAAGTAGAGTGAGAGCAAAGGCATTTCTATATTGCATTCCTGCCCTGTCAGCATTTCCTTGCTGTTAGGTGTTAGCTAAACTTGAATTTTTAACTACAAGGCTTTTCTAGCTTCTTAATTTCTTGTACTAAATATTTAATGTATCACAGGAAAGTCCAGCTTGTGGCCCAAAAGGGAATTTTCGGTTTGTTCTTAAAAGTCCAATACCTTAGTTCCACAGAATTCACTGAGACAGAAATGTAGAACTGAATGTAGAACTCATTTATCTGTTAGATCAGGGAACATCTTGGAATGTTGGTATAACTGCCTCTGTGTATTTTTATTTCTTAGCCTCCCTTTAAAAAAAGGGACCAGGTGCCAAAATTCAAATATTAAACATTTCTTATTGATGTTAAATGGTCAATCTTGTAAAATATTGATATTTGTACATAAAGTTGGCCCTTTTTATGATCAAAATACCATGGGGTGATGATACTGGGAGTACTGTTTCAGTAATAAAGATTATAGTGCGGATAAGTTCCCTACAAGGCCCCATGATGGTAATACCCCTAGATTTTGTCTTTAAAGAAAACTGCTGAGAGGCAATAATTTTTTTTGTATGTGTCCCATTTTCATTAATGCATGGTAATTGATGGAGTTGCAGTGACTTGTAGCAGTAATGAGTTCTAAACATAATAATGCACTCTTTTCTAATAAGTGAGCACTGCTGGGGTTTAAAAGCATACTAAATCAGTTGCTTTAGTATGAATTTATTAGTTTTTTTCAGCATTAGCTTTAATAGTAGTTATTTACATAAGCGTACATCCCATTAACCGCCATCAGGGCTGGAAAACATGCTGAACTGTTCATATTTTCATATAATTATTGAACATAATGGTTTCATTTGCATTTCTAAACAGTGATGTTTCTGTCAGCCTTGGAAATAGTGTCTTTACGCAGTCCCTATTTCACATCCACTTATTTGACATCGTTAAATTTTATGCTAATGTGCTTCCCTAGAATATCATCAGTAGGACAGATGCTTGTGCTTTAATATACAAATCAGGGATGCTTTTCCATCCCCCAAATGGCGAAGGAAATTTAAAAAAATCTGCACTTTTAGATATAGAGTCTGTCTCCATATAAATAGGTTTATGAAATAAAACTTTCAGGATTAAATGTTATAATCTGGTTTTCTCCTCAAAATGCTTCGTTCATTACGAATAGCTATCTACCTGACTAGGGTTAGTTTTGTTGTCTTGACTGAGGAGGTGAGTCTCAGTAAAGATCTTGTTCCTTATGAATATTTAGAATTCTGCTTCTGCAGCGTTGATCTTGAGATGCGCATTTTTCAGTGCCTTTGAATATATCAGACCACAGTGTTAGTTCTGAAAGTATTCTCTATAATTTTATTCCTTTTGTTTCTTAACCTGGATTGTAATACCTCTTGGTGGAAACTGTTATGTTAATACTCTCTGGCATCTAAACTTTTTAAAAAGTATGCATTTAGGAGATGTTCAATGTGAAAAAAATAAGTCGCTTGGTGGGGGAAGGGTGCAGGATGGGAGGCCAAGAGCATGTCAATGAGGTAACAGAACTGATATGGAAGGACAGGTTTTATGAAAAAACTCCTTGCTTTTTTAGACTGTGTGTACTGTCAGCTTTTGTTTCTGCACCATTTGTGGGTGATTTTGTGAATGTTGTCAATCCGATGGCTGGGACATGTTAAATCAGAGCAATAAGCTAAAGGATTGTTTTGAGAGTTGATTCGGGTCTTTTTGGTACCCACTCTGAAGGTACTGCCACTCTTTGGTCTTTTGGAGCCCCGTCTTTTCTTATGTTCTGACAGCTCATGGCAGCATTGTGCTGTTTGTTGACTCTTGGTGGACCTGCTATGCCAGAGCTGACTTTGCAAAGTTCAAAACGCAAGGTTGGCAATCTGACAAGATAGGGTAAACAAGCAGCTTTAAGAGGATTCTTGCCCCAGATTACTTGCTAAAAATATATTAGAACTGATATAGCATAAAACTGATACAGCATAAAAGGATTGTTTGCATAGAAATGTTGTTTGGTTTAACAGGTCAGGAGGCAACTGAAATTTTTGCAAGAACTCCTGTTCTTTGGGAAATTGTTAGTGAAGAAATACGGTAAGGAATTGTGAAGAAACTACAATAGAGGTGGTTTCGTAACTATCATTTTACCCCAACTTTTTCATGAGTTTTCTATATTATCTCTTACATAGTCTGCAATTAGTACTTCTCACAGTGATGGGATCTTCTCAACTATCATATTGAAAACATTAGTCATGGGGCCCCTGGTGGCACAGTCGGTTAAGTGTCCAACTCATGTTTTTGGCTGAGATCATGATCTTCGGGTGGTGAGATCGAGCCCTGGGTTGGGCTCTGAGCTCAGTGTGGAGTCTGCTAAAATTTCTCTTTTCCTCTCCTTCTGCCCCCCCATAAATAAATAAATCTTTAAAAGGAAAACATAGGTCATACCCTTCTATCAAGGGCAAATGTAGCCTTCATCGTTGCTAGACAGACATAGGTGAGAATTTTTTTAAAATTCTCAAAATCTAGCTTCACTTATCAACAAGGCAATATTTTCAGCCATTTTTAAAACTATTTGTGATTACATTCTTCAGCGACAAATTTTTTTTGGTTGGGTGCAGTTTGCCACAAAACTAGAAATACATTCCCTCTTGCCAAAACATACCATTTATCTTTTCCTCCTTGTCCACATTTGTTCTTTTCTGGAAAGAAGTTTAATGTTGAAATGAAAATTTCATCTGCCTGTTCAGTTTTAAAGTGCCATGATATTTAATCTGACAAGTAGTAGAACTTTTACTACCTTTAAGACAGCAAAAGAAGTGTGTGTTGTGTCACGTGACTGGTTTCCAAGCCCCGACTTAGAGGATAAAATAATTCTAAATTTTGTTTTGGGACAGTTTCTTTGTAGATTTCTTGTGAAGTTAAAAATTCTAAAAAAAAAAAATCAGGTATTTTCCATAAAGTGCCAAGTGGTTGGGAGGACATTACATGTTGGTTTATATTTATTTTCTCTTTTATAGCTGGGGGAACACAATTACCACTTCCCTTTTAGAGATGATGAAAGTACTTAGAAATAAACCTCAAGTACTGTGAGTTGCCTGAGCACCACCTGTTCTGCTAAGCTGGAGGGACTCTTTGGCATTCACTGTGTTACACCTGTTCAAGGAGACTTTAATTTAGGGTGTTTGATTTTTCACTGCATAGATTTTCTTTATTTTTTTCATCATTAGCTAGGACAGTACTTACTCAGAATTTTCTAGCCTTTGGAGATATTACAAATATGTATCTGTTAATCTTTCTTCAACTCTATGACTAGTGCTAGTATTTGAGGAAATAGGAAGAGTCAAGGGAATACTTGATAATGCGTATTCAATTATAAATTTTTAACCGATTTTTTCCTGGTTTTAAAGACAATACATGTACATTATAGAATATTTTGGAATAATACAGAATATTGCTTCCTTCTTGAAATCATCAGTATATGTCCCATTCCTGTTTCCCCAGTTCATCATTTAATCATCACTCGAGGACCTACCTGGATGCAAGTAGGTCTAATTTGACGTCACTGTGAAAATTACAATTTTTTAGCTCTCTTGCCTTTAATTTTGTATCAATTAATTGTACTTTATTTCAGTTAAAATACTAAACATCTGTTTTAAACACAACAGAAAAGTCAGCCAAAAGAAGTTTAATGGCATCTATTTATAGTAATACTTGCCAGTTTGGTTATATTTGCAACAGTTCTCTGCCTCAGTTTTGTGGTTATGCTTAGGTCTTTCCAGTGAGGAAGGGGGGGAGGACTCAAAAGAAATAGAAATCTGAAATTGTTGTGATTTTAGGGGAAATGTTGGGAAAAGAAAATTTCCATGGAGCCCAGTTAGTGCTTAGAACACCTACCTATGCTTTGCTAAGCCAGGTAGTTAGATAGCTCTGGGATGGGTGTGAATAACTGACCTCTTAAAACTTCAAGTTCCATCTCTGAAAAATTAAAGTAATTATAGTATTATTTATATATATAATATATATAATAATATTACATTAAATATTATATATTCAAATATATAATATTATGTAATATAATATATATATAAATAATATATTTATATGTAATTATAAAAATAAATATATAATTATATATATATAAAATTCAAAACAAAGAATTGTTTTGAAGATTAAATGAAATAATGCATATTGTATGCTTTGTACCATGACTAACCACATTAGAATCACTCAAAAATATGTTATGTTTTTATCTGTCATTGATTTTCTAGAAGTGGGCAAAACTAATGTGACTCTAGCTTCCTTTATTTACTTTCCTCCCATCTTCTAGTCCCTTGCCACTTCAAGGGCAACACCCGGGGACTTATTAGAAATGCAGAATCTTTGGCCTTGTACCAGACTTTATTTTTTCAGAATCTGTACTTTATCAAGATCTCTGTATATTACAGCTCTGTTTGTACTCATTTCTTGCAACAAGGAGTGTTTTGTGTAAGAGAGATGGGCAGTGGAGCTTTTACTCTCTTGTCTAAGTTCTCACTTCCCAATATTTAGCTTCAGATAGGATGGAATGTGTATATGAGAGGAGTGTATTCTGCTGTAAGGTGGATTCTCCTACAAGTGTCAGATGTGTGATGCAAAGCTTCTGTATGCATACTGATTTTTCATCTACTCATTCTATCAATTTTGAGAAAAGGAAATTAAAATCTCTGAGTATAATTGTGGATCTGTCTATCTCTCCTTGCAATTGTATTAGTTTTTGCTTCCTGTATTTGGAAGATCTGTTTTTAAGTGCATGAAAGTTTGATATTGTTATCTCTTTCTGATGAATTGACCCCTTTATCAGTATGAAATGACTTTTTTTAATCCTCGGTAGTATTCTTTGTTCCAAACTCTTCTTTGCCTAATGTTTATTAAGCAACTCCCATTTCTTTTGTTTAGTGTTAGCATGGTATATCTTTCTTTTAACTTTTAACCTATTTGTTTCTTTATATTTAAAGCACATTTCTTGTAGCCAGAAAGTAGGTGAGTCCTGCTTTTTTATCCAGTTTAAAATCCTTATCTTTTCATTGGGGTATTTATTTATTTATTTATTTATTTATTTATTTATTTATTTGGGGGGGGTATTTATTTTTTAAAAGATTTTATTTATTTGTTTATTTGAGAGAGAGCGCATGAGTGAGGTGGAGGGGCAGAGGGAGAGGAAGAAGGAGACTCCCTGCTGAGCAAGGAGCCCAACGTGGGGCTCAATCCCAGACCCCAGGATCATCACCTGAGCTGAAGGCAGATGCTTAACTGACTGAGCCACCCAGGCCCCTCATTGGGGTATTTAGACAGTTTACATTTTGTGTGATTCTTGATACAGTTAAGTGTGAGTTTATCATTTTGTAGTTTGTACCACTTGATCTTTGCTCCCCTTTTCCTTTTTTCTGCCTTCTTTTGGATTACTTGAATATTTAAAAAATTTTATTTTATCTCTTTTGTTGGCTTATTAGCTATCACTCTGTTCTTTTTGGTGTTTGATGGTTGCTACAAGGTATATATATTCATCTTTAACTAATAACAGTCAGCCTTCCAGTGATGTTTTGTTTTGTTTTGTTTTGTTTTAGATTTTATTTATTTATTTGAGACAGAGAGAATGAGAGACAGAGAGCATGAGAGGGAGGAGGGTCAGAGGGAGAAGCAGACTCCCCGCCGAGCAGGGAGCCTGACGCGGGACTCGATCCCGGGACTCCAGGATCATGACCTGAGCCGTAGGCAGTTGCCCAACCAACTGAGCCACCCAGGTGCCCCTTTCCAGTGATGTTTATACCACTTCAGCTACCTTACCATAGTATAGTATCATTTCTTCCTAACATTTGTGCAGTTGTCAAGATACATCTTGATTTTTTCCCCACACCTTACTATTTTTGTTAAATAATCAGTTACCTTTAAGGAGATTTAAATAACAAGAAAAATACCTTATATATTCACCAGGTAGTTACCACTTTCAGTGTTCTCCATGAAGTCTGTATTTCTGTTACCACTTCCTTCTACCTGACCGACTTCCATTAAGTTGTTGTTATGAATTCTTTGTTTTTGCATTTATGAAAAAGTCTGTATTTTGCCTTCATGTTTTCAGACTTTTTTCCCTTCAGTAATTTACAAATGTTGCTCTACTGTCATCACGCTGTCATTTCTACGAGTGAGAATTGGTTGCCCTTTGTCTTACCACCTTTCTTTTTCTTTTTTTTTTAAATTTTATTATGTTATGTTAGTCACCATACAGTACATCATTAGTTTTTGATGTAGTGTTCCGTGATTCATTGGTCTTACCACCTTTCTTTTCACCTCTAGGCACAGGTCATTCACTGTATCTCATATCTGCACACCATTGCTGCTAAGTACCCATCTGTGTTTTTGCAGGGCTCGATATACTCCATTACTTTTTATCAGTTAATAGTACTCTATTGTATGGATGTGCCACAGTTTGTTCATCTCCTCATTTATTAAAGGATATCTTGGTTGCCATTATGAAAAAAGCTACTGTAAACATTCACATGCAAGTTTTTGTGTAGACATAAATTTCAAATCAATTTGGTAAATACTCAGGAGAATGGTTGCAGGGTTGTATGGTAAAACTTTGTTTAGATTTGTAAGGAACAAATTCTCTCCCAGAGTGGCTGCATGATTTTACATTCCCACCAGCAGTGAATGAGAATCCCTCTTGCTCTGCATTCTCACTAGCAGTGATTATTTTCAATTTTTTGGATTTTAGCCATTCTAATAGATATGTAGTGATACCTTATTGTGGTTTTTAATTTGCCTTTCCCTAAGGACATTTGATTTTGGTCATGTTTTCATATGTTAATTGGCCACCTGTCTTAAGTTCTTTGGTGAAATACCTGTTCATATCTTTTGCCTGTTTTTATTTTTTTTTTAAGATTTTATTTATTCATTTGAGACACAGAGATAGAGAGAGAGAGAGAGAGCATGAGCAATGGGAGAGGCAGAGGGAGAGGGAGAAGCAGACTCCTGGCTGAGCCAGGAGCCCGATGTGGGGCTCGATCCCAGACCCTGGGATCATGACCTGAGCTGAAGGCAGACGCTTAACCATCTGAGCGACCCAGGCGCCCTCTTTTGCCTGTTTTTAAATTGGATTGTTTGTTTTCTTATTGTTGAGTTTTAAAATTTTTATATATATTCTGGATACCAGTCCTTTATGAGATAAGTGATTTGCAAATATTTTCTCCCAGTCCAGTCTATGGCTGTCTTTTCATTCCCTTAATAGCGTCTTTCACGGAGCAAATGCTTTTTATTATGGTAAAATCCATTGTTACCAGGTTTTTTTCTTTCATGGTTCATGCTGTTGATTCATCTAGAAAGTCATCATCAAATCTGTGGCTATGCATATTTTCTCTATGTTTTCTTTGAAAAGTTTTGTCACTGAGTTTTACAGTTAGGTTTGTAATCCCTTTTCAATTAACTTTTTAAGGTTTAAAGTCTGTCTTGGTTCAGCTTTGGATTTTGTCTGTTTTTCTTTTTTTTTTTTTTTCATATGGATGTTCACTTGTTTCAGTACTATTTGTTGAGAAGGCTGTCTTTTTACTACTGTGTTATCTTTGCCCCTTTGTTAAAAATTAGTTGATTATATTTGTATCAGTCTGTTTCTAGGCTCTCTTTCTATCCTGTCGATTTATGGATCTATTCTTTCCTAATTCACACTGTTTTGATTACTGTAGCTTTACAGTAAGCATTAAAATCCTGTAATATGAGTCTCCACCTTTGTTCTTTTTCAGAATTATTTTGGCCATTCTAGTTCCCTTTTTTCCTTATCAGTTTAGGATCACCTTGTGGATACCTACAAAAAAGCTTACTGGGATTTTGATGGGATTGTGTTGAATGTATGTGTCAGACTGGAAAGAATATGCATCTTAACAATATTGAATCTTCCAATTTATGAACATTACATCTCTCAATTCATTTAGGTCTTTTTTTTAAATGAGTGTTTTGTAGTTTTCACCTACAGATCTTGCACACGTGTTGTTAGATTTTACCTAAGTAATTTTTTTGGTACTAATTTGTATTAACTTTTAAAATATTTTCAGATTTTAATTTTTCACTGCTAGTATAAAGGAATGCATTCGACTTCAGTATGTTGATCTTATGTCCTGTGACTACTAAACTTACTAGTTTTATGAGGTTATTTTGTAGATTCTTTGGAATTTTTTTTAAAGATTTTACTTATTTATTTGAGAGAGAGAGAGCATGAGCAGGGCGAGTGGCAGAGGGACCTCGAGGGAGAAGCGGACTCCGCAATGAGCAGGGAGCCTGATGCGGGACTTGATCCCAGGACCCTGGGATCATGACCTGAGCTGAAGGCAGACGCTTTTTCTTTCTTTATTTATTTCTAAAGATTTTATTTATTTATGTGACAGAGAGAGACACAGCAAGAGAGGGAACACAAGCAGGGGGAGCGGGAGAGGGAGAAGAAGGCTCCCGGCTGAGCGGGGAGCCTGATGGGCTCGATCCCAGCACCCTGGGATCATGATCTGAGCCGAAGGCAGACGCTTAATTGACTGAGCCACCCAGGCACCCTCTTTGGAATTTTTCACATGGGCCGTCATGTTGTCTAAAAAGGACAGGTTTATTTCTTCCTTTCCATTGATATGTTTTTTATTTCTTTTACCTGTTTTATTGCATTAACTAGAATTTCTGATATGATATTAATAAAAGTGGTTCTAGAGGACATTATTGCCTTGTTCCAGATCTTAGTGGGAAAACATTGAGTCTCTCACCATTAATTATGATTTCAACTATAGCATTTTTTCTTTTCTTTTTTTTAATTGAAGTGTGGTTGACAGATAATGTTACATTGGTTTTGGATGTACAACATAGTGATTTGACAAGTCTATATATTATGCTATACTCACCAGAAGTGTAGCTGACCTCTCTCAGCATACAACGCCATTACAATACCACTGACTATATTCCTTATGCTGTACCTTTTATCCCATGACTTCTTCATTCCATAATAGGAAGCCTCTATCTTCCACTCCTTCTCACCCATTTTGCCCATCCCTCCACTTCTCTCTTCTCTGGCAACCATCAGTTTTCTTTATTTATGAATCTGTTTCTGCTTTTTGTTTGGTTGGTTTGTTTTATTTTTTAGATTCCACATATAAGTGAAATCATATGACAATATTTGTCTTTCTCTGTCTGACTTATTTCACTTAGCATAACACCCCCTAGGTTCATCCATGTTTTTGCAAATGGCAAGATCTCATCCTTTTTTATGGCTGAGTAGTAGTCCTGTGCATGTGAGTGTACCACATCTTCTCTATCCATTCATTTTTTGGTCGACACTTGGGTTGATTTCATAGTATGGCTATTGTAAATAATGCTGCAGTAAACATAAGGGTCCATATATCTTTTCAAATTAGTGCTTTTGTTTTCTTTGGGTAAATACCCAGTAGTGGAATTACTGGATCATGTCATATGTCTATTTTTAGTTTCTTAGGAACCTCCATACTGTTTTCCAAAGTGGCTGCACCAATTGACATCCCACTAATAGTGTACAAGGGTTTCTTTTTCTCCATATCCTCGCCTTGTTATGTCTTGTCTTTTTGATTCTAGTCATTCTGACAGGTGTGAGGTGATTTTGATTTGTATTTCTCTGATGATTAGTGATGGGTTGAGCATTTTTTCATCTGTCTGTTGCCCATCCATGTCTTCTTTGGAGAAATGTCTATTCAGATCCTCTGCCTATTTTTCAGTTGGATTATTTGGGGGGTTTTGGTGTTATATAAGTTCTTTACATATTTTAGATATTAACCTCTTATTGGTGATACCATTTGTGAATATGTTCTCCCATTCAGTAGGTGGTCTTTTTCTTTTGATGGTTTCCTTTGCTGTACAAAAGCTTTTTATTTTGTTGTAGTCTCAATAGTTTATTTTTGTTTTTGTTTCCCTTACCTGAGGAGACATATCTAGAAAGATGTTGTAAAGGCCAGTGTCCAGGAAATTACTGCCTATATTTTCTCTAGGATTTTTCTGGTTTCAGGTCTCACATTTAGGTCCTTAATCCATTTTGAGTTTATTTTTGTGTATGGTGTAAGAAAGTCGTCCAGTTTCATTCTTTTGCATGTAGCTGTCCAGTTTTCCCAGGGTCATTTATTGAAGAGACTGTCTTTTCCTCATTGTATATTCTTGCCTCCTTTGTTGTAAATTAAATGACCATCGCATGGGTTTATTTGTGGGCTCTTTATCCTGTTCTATTGATCTATATGTCTGTTTTTATGCCAGTACCATACTGTTTTGTTTACTACAGCCTATAGTATATCTTGAAATCTGGGATTGTGATACCTCTGGCGTTGTTCTTCTTTCTCAAGATTCCTTTGCTATTTGAGGTCTTTGTGGTTCCATACAAATTTCAGGATTATTTCTTCTAGTTCTGTGAAAAATGCTGTTGGAATTTTGACAAGGATTGCATTGAATCTGTAGGTTGCTTTGGGTAGTGTTGACATTTTAAAAAATTCTTCCAGTTGATGAGCATGGAATTTCTTTCCATTTGTTTGTGTGGTCTTCAGTTTCTTTCATTAACTGTAGGTTTTACATTTATGCCCTTTATTCGGTTGAAGCAGTTTCCTTCTATTCCTAGTTTGCAGATAGTTCTTATCACAAATAGATGTTAAATTTTGTAGGAGGCTTTTTCTCTGTCAATTGATACGAACTTTTAGTGTTGCTTATTTATTATGTGGTGAGTTACATTTTTTTTTTACCATGTAACTTGTTTTTATTTTACATTTTTTTAATTATGTTATGTTAATCACCATACATTACATCATTAGTTTTTGATGTAGTGTGCCATGATTCATTGTTTGCATATAACACTCAGTGCTCCATTCAGTACGTGCCCTCGTTAATACCCATCACCAGGCTAACCCATCCCCCTCCCTTCTAGAACCCTCAGTTTGTTTCTCAGAGTCCATAGTCTTTCATGGTTCGTCTCCCCCTCCGATTTCCCCCCTTCATTTTTCCCTTCCTACTATCTTCTTTTTTTAACATATAATATATTATTTGTTTCAGAGGTACAGGTCTGTGATTCATCAGTCTTACACAATTCACAGCGCTCACCATAGCACATACCCTCCCCAGTGTCTATCACCCAGCCACCCCATCCCTCCCGCCCCCCACCACTCCAGCAACCCTCAGTTTGTTTCCTGAGATTAAATGTTGAAGCAACTTTGCATTCTTGAGCTGAACCCGACTTGGTGTGATATAGGGTACTTTTATATGTTGCTGGATTTTACTAGTTAATATTTTGTTAAAGATTTTTATTTCCTAAGAGATACTGATCTGTAGTTGGTTGGGTCTTTTTTTTCCACTTGTAATATCTTTATCTGGTTTAGTATCAGTGTAATATTGGCCTCAAAGAATGAGCTGGAAGCATTTCTCTTCCTCACTTTATTTCCTGCTGCAACATATAGGCTGGATTTTAATTTTTTTTCCTTAAATTTGTGTTAGAATTCACTAATTAAGTCATCTGATCTTGGAGTGGTTTTTGTTTGGGTGGTTGTTGTTGTGTTTTCCTTTCTGATAAGAATATTTTAAACTACAAATTCAAGTTAATCAATATGGGGCCATTCAGGTTATCTCTTTCTTTTTGAGTAAGCTTTGATAGTTTGTGTGTTTCAAGGATTTTGTCCATTTCATCTACGTTTTCAAATTTATATGCATAAATTTGGAGTAATATAGTAATTTGGGTATAAATGAATCAGGTTTTTTTTAAGATTTTATTTATTTATTTGAGAGAGAGAATGAGATAGAGCATGAGAGGGGGAAGGGTCAGAGGGAGAAGCAGGCTCCCCGCCGAGCAGGGAGCCCGACACGGGACTCAATCCAGGGACTCCAGGATCATGACCTGAGCCGAAGGCAGTCGCTTAACCGACTGAGCCACCCAGGCGCCCCGTAAAGATTTTTTTTATAGCTAATTCTGACCATATGTTTGCAGACTTGGGAGACTGTGTTAATATATTACATGAACATTGCAAGACAGAATTTGCAGCTATATGAATCCAGAATGTGCATTAATTATTTATATATTTTAAAAATTGCCAATTATTTATAATAATATATCACATGTAAATTGAGCAGCTTTCCCCTTTTTCTTTTCTTTTTTCTTTCTTTTTTTTTTTTAAAGTAGGCTCCATGCCCAGGGTGGAGCCCAACTCAGGGCTTGAATGCAGGACCCTGAGATCAAGATCTGGGCTGAGATCAAGAGTCAGATGTTTAGCTGACTGAGCCACCCAGGCACCCTTCCCCCTTTTTATAGTACACAGTATTGTGAAATGAACTGTATTGCTAGTACAAGTACAAAAAAGTATCCCTATATCTAAAGCCAAAGGCTTTATTATCTACCTAGGCTTACTTAGCAGAATTGAACCAGAGTCTGTCTGTGTGATAGATTTGGACCCAGTTCTGCACCCGTTCCTAGATCCACTTTCCATGTGCCTTTACAGTTACATATGTTTACCTTCCTATTGATTTGGTTTATAATCATATTATTTTGACTACATAGAATGAGGCAGGAGTTAAAAATATATGCCAGTTCAAACCCAGTCATTAAAAAAAAGGGCCTTGAGTGTTTCCTCTTGTCTTACTCATTTCTGTCATTGTTGTGAGAAACACGCCCAGGAGGATGAAAAGTCTCTGGAACCAGTCCATGCTTTATTGCCCAGGGTGAATGTGTCACATCATCAGCACCCCAGAAGCTTCCCCTTCTGGCTCCTTCCAATCAGTACCACCCCCCTTTGTTGGCTTTTATAAACCATAGATTACTTTTTACCCTCTTGCCTTGCACATCCCCAGTTTGGCAGAAATCCTGAATTCAGGAAAATCAGTGATGTGTTTGAGGCTCCCCAAATCTACCAAAAGCTCTTTTGGTTTTATACTCCTGTATTCAAAAAACACTTTATGTAACAGTTTAGTTTAAAAAAAATTGCTAGAATCAATTTACAGTGTCATTCCTAAGATCTTACCATTTTTAGCCCGTTACTCTACCTCCTTCGTGACAATATTATAATTAAGAATTAGAATTGTGGCTGTGAATCCTTGTTAGCCATTAAGCAGATATGGCATTCTTCTTTCAAAATGCTTAGCTTGCCAAGGCAGGAGAGAAGACTTGGACTTTCTATTAAAACACGTAATGTGTGTTTAAACCAAAAATGGCTTTGGTCATTTGTCAATTGGAATTCCTATTTTCTCTTTAACTCTCTATTACTTCATTGCAACCTTGTACAAAAACATTACACGTATTTTATCTGCTTTTAAAAATTGCTTTATTTTCTTGCAAAGCAAGCCATCTGCACTTAAAGCATCTCAGGAAGAAGCACAGACCCAAAGAAAGAAATTCCACAAAGCTGTGTAGTATAGTGGTTGAAAAAAATATAAGGCCTATTTGGATTCAGTACAAGGATATGTTTCATTTAAGCTGCATGAATTTGGTCAAATTATTCTTTAAGCTTCATACTCCCCCTATGTAGTATGTATGTATATATATATAACAGATTCTACCTCATGTTGTTATTGACAAGGTGGTATGTGATGAAAAATACATATAAAGCCTTAACATAGTGCCTGGTACATAGTAAACACAAAGAGTCCTTGATGATATTATTATTGTTGTTGTTGTTGTTGTTAATTACTACTGTTGTTAGATATGGAAATAGGAAAATCTAAGTAATTTTTCAAGGCCTTATTAAACATATTCTTCTTTCTATGCTTTATGCATTGTAGGGTTTAATATCTTATAGATTACTATTAAGACGTTGAAACACTTTTTCCCTTCATATCTGTTAATCTTTTAGTTAAATGTATCAGTTTATATGAATTTTTAAAAATATTCATATTCATTTTCTATAGATGCTATAACACATTTTCATGGGCTTAGTGATGTAACACCACACAGATTTATTATCTTACCGTTCTGGAGGTCAATTCAAAAATCAGTCTCAGTGGCTTAAAATTATGGTGTCAACAGTGCTGAAATTCTTCCAGAGGCTCTAGAAGAGAATCACCCCCTCCCCACCTCTTCTCAGCTTCTAGAGTTTGCCAGTATTCCTGGGCTTCTGGGCCTGTCTGTGATAATCCAGCCTTTTTTCTGTCATCACAGCTCATTCTCTTACCCTGGCTCCTTTTCCTCCTTATGAGGACCCCTGTGATTATATTGGGCATTCCCAGATAATCTTGGATAATCTTCCTGTCTCAAGATCCTTAATTTAATCATATATGCACAGTCACTTTGTCTAGGTAATGTGACATATTTACAGGAATTTGGGATGAGGACATGGAAATCTTTGGGTGTACTATTATTCTGCCTACCACAGTCCATCCTCTGGCCCCCAGAGATTCATGTCTGTCTCACATGTAAAATACATTCACCTCATCCCAACATTCTCAAATTCTCAACCCATTACAGTTTCAACTCAGAGTTTAAAAATCTCTTCAAAATCCTGTCAGCTCAGAAGTTTAAATCTCCTCATCTAAATCATCTAAATTAGGAATAGGTGAGGTGCTGGGTATAATTTATCTTAAAGCACATATCCTATCCATCTGCAAACTTGTGAAATTGAAGAAACAAGTTATCTGCTCCCAAAAGACAGTGGTGGGACAGGCAGGAGATGGAAGTTGTAAACATTCTCATCAAAAAGGGAGAAAGTGGAAGGAGAATGGAGTTACCAGTTCCTGGCAGTTTTGAAATCCAGCCATGGAAAAATCTGTTGAGGGTTTCATTACCTGGGAAAAATCCTCTTTGATTGAGGTTCTACTCTTGTGGACTCTTAGCTCTGTCCTTTGAATCATTCTTCCTTTTTCATGAAGGCTAGCATGTGTTTGCAGCTGAGTAGTTTTATCAGCCTGATTCCAGCTTATGGTATTTGGGGAGTCCAAGAGCCTTCTTTTATTTTGTCCTCTCTCTGTCCCTAGCTAGGACAGAGCTAACAGTGTTTTTGCTTTTTTAACATTCTTGAGAACCTTGTGGATTTCCCATGTATGTCTTGGGGATTCCTTCTATTATCAGTGGGCTCCTCTGTAAGTATGTCCTGAATAATTCCCATCTCTATATCTGGATTCTGCCTCAATGGCTGAAGGAGTCTGTGAGTCACATGCCTAATCTGTTCTAAGATCCCTCCATGTGTTCTAGTACTCTGACTTTTTGATATTCCCAAGGCACTATCCAAAGGTTGCCTAGCATGTCTTTGGGCAAAGTCCCTTTTGCTATTTAATGTAACATAGTGCGGGCAGGGGGAGGGGATAGGGAGAGGGGCAGAATGAGGGAGGGGCAGGGGGGCAGGAGGGAGAGGGGGAGGGGGCAGGGGGAGAGGGGCAGGGAGAGGGGCAGAAGGAGGGAGAGAGAGAATCTTAAGCAGGCTCCACTCTCAGTACAGAGGCCCATGCGGGGCTCGATCTCACAATCCTGAGATCATGACCTGAGCCGAAATCAAGAGTTGGATGCTTAACTGACTGAGCTACCCAGGCACCCCAAGAATTTATTTTTTTAATTCCAGATACCTCTCTAATAATACACTCCTCCCCTACACACATATTATGTATATATACCTTGTAACCAAATAGTATTGTAGTAACTGTTATTCATTAGGGCAGTACACGTATTTTGGATATATCATCTTGGGCTTCTGATCAATTAATTTGTTTTTAACACAGTAGTAATGACTGTCTGGCCATCTGTACTTCTAATCTAAATTAAATGGTATATTTCCATTTCCTCTGGCATTTATGCATAGATTTGCATTATCTGATTTTAAAATATTTTTATAAATTTCATAAGGTACATGTGATTTATTTAAGTACATTTTAGGCTCTTCAGTTTAAAATGTCATTTTAACATGTCTCAATTTAACTTTCTTTTTGTTTTATCTGGTACTGCACTCAGAATAAATTCTCATTGATAAAATCAACTTTTATATTTTGTTTGATATCTGTTTTGATTTATCTAATCTTCATCTAATGTTACTTTCCAAAAATCTTATTAGATAATACAAAAATATTATTAAATGTTCTGAAGCTTCCCATTGGTCTCTACAAATCAGTCTTATTTTGTAAATATCTGGCAGGATTTTTTTTTTCTTTTGTATTTTTGTGTTTAAGCATTGGTTATTCTAGGAACTTTGTAAATATTTTTTGAAGTTGTTTTCATTGTTGATGAAATACATTTTTAACACTCAATACCTCTTCAGCATCTAATACATTTTCAATCTTTAATCTTATTTTGCAGTTAGAAGTTGTTATTTAGTAGTGGATATTCACTGCATTGATTTTAGGGAGAGTTGTGGCAATTTTTAAGGAGCATAGTAAAGTTGTATTTCATTGATTATTTTTTATTTTTTAAAAAATTATTTTTTATAAACATGTTAATGCTACAAACTTTAAGAACAGTTTCTTAGTTTCATATGCACTGAGTTGGGAAACTATTTGTCATTTTTACAATTGTAAACACTGTTGACCCCTTTTAGTATTACCCCCTCCCAAGAGTGATAATTTTTTTTTTAAAGATTTTATTTATTTATTTGACACAGAGAGACAGCGAGAAAGGGAACACAAGCAGGGAGAGTGGGAGAGGGAGAAGCAGGCTTCCCTGCTGAGCAGGGAGCCCAATGCGGGGCTCGATCCCAGGACCCTGGGACCATGACCTGAGCCGAAGGTAGACGCTTAACGACTGAGCCACCCAGGCACCCATGATAATTTTTTTTTAAGATTTTATTTATTTATTTGACAGAGAGCACAAGCAGAAGGAGCGGCAGGTAGAGGGAGAAGCAAGCTCTCCTCTGAGCAAGGAGCCAGATGTGGGACTGGATCCCAGGACCCTGGGTTCATGACCTGAGCCAAAGGCAGATGCTTAACCAACTGAGCCACCCAGTTGTCCCATCCCAAGAGTGATAATATCTAATATATTTAATTATCTCTATGATGTGATTTTGAGAAAAGAAGAAAGTATAATAAGGCTCTCTCAGTAGTCATGTATCAAGATGACCTATAGTGATAAGAAGAAATAATGGCAAGGTAGAAAAGAATAGTGACTTTTATTCATGTTTACAGCTCAGAAAACTAAAATTCACAGAGGTTGTGTAACTTGGCCAATCAATTAGTAAGTAGTCCAGCAGTTTGGATACAGCTCTTTCTATACTTGAAGTTCTAACTCTTTTCAATTACCAGTGACACTCTTATGCTAGAGTAGCAGTTGGTTTTGTGATGAAAACTAAAATAGATTTACATATTTTATGTACTATATTGAGATAGGGTGGCCTAATTGATTAAAAATACATACAGTTTTTCACACCTCAAATAATTTGCTTATATACTTAAGTTTCCTCTAATTTCCAGTATTATTGCAGAGATTAATGTTTAAGTGGCAGTCTTTACCATATTGACAGCAACATATATAATCTTGCCATTTTATACGAATAGTCACTTCATACATTTAAAAGTCAGTTGACACAGTTTCAGATAATTTATTGGCTTTTTTTTTTAAGATTATTTATTTATTTGACAGAGAAAGAGAGAGAGAGTACAAGCAGAGGGAAAGAGAGAAGCAGGCTTCCTGCTGAGCAGGGAGCCCGATGCGGGGCTCAATCCCAGGACCCTGGGATCATGACCTGAGGCCGAAGGCAAAGACTTAATGACTGAGCCACCCAGGCGCCCCTATTGGCTTATTTTTATTTATGCCCAGCCTGGCAATTTGTCTTTGCATTAGTCAACTCCATGTTTTATAGCCATCTTATCCTAAAACAAGTCTTCTTTTTAGTTCAATCATTTCCTTTCCTTTTATTTATTCATGTTGTTGTCTGTTTTCCGTGCTACAACAGTGTCTGTTCTCTATCAAGCTAAGTCTCTCCACTGCTAACTAAGGAAATTAATCTTTTGTAACTCACCCTATTGGGAGATGTTCTGCCCTTATTTTAAAGTTCTTTATTAATTACTTATAAATATTTATACCACATAGTGTGTATTTTTAAATAGTTTTCCCTGAGAAAAGTTCTCAGGGAAAGTTATTTAATT
Organism: Mirounga leonina; assembly: GCF_011800145.1. Lineage (NCBI taxonomy): Eukaryota > Metazoa > Chordata > Mammalia > Carnivora > Phocidae > Mirounga > Mirounga leonina. The sequence continues at coordinate 35,325,848 of NW_023270854.1, read as the reverse complement.
TGTTTTTAAGTGTATATATATATACATTTTTTTTTTTTTTACTGGCTACTCAGTAAATTTTCATATACATATTTAACTTACCAAAAGTCTAAATTAGTATCTTTATTCTTCACTCATAGAACACATTAATTCTATTTACTGCACTCCAATTTATATGTTGTCATTGTAACGTATTTGAGTTATAGGGTTTTGTTTTGTTTTTTATTTGCCACAGAGAGAGAAACAGGGAGAGACGGAACACAAGCAGGGGCAGCAGGAGAGGGAGAAGCAGGCTTAAGTGTGGTCGCTTAAGCTTTTCATTTTTCCACCATAGCATCTTTAAAATACAGATGTAGGAAAGAGATGTAAGAAACAGACGTTGCTCAGTTGAGTCTATTTTGTGTGTGTGTGCCAAAGCACATAAACATGTGCTGTACGAGGGAAGACTTTTTGATGAGACAGAAAAAATACTGGACATGGTGGTGGAAGAGAAGATTAGACATTAGCTTTAAGCTCTCATACTTTATCTTCATAAAAATCCAAAGGAATCTTAAAGAAAACAAAAAAACAAAAAAAAAACCCTCCTAGAACTTTTAAATGAGTTTAAAGTGTTACGGGATAGAAGATCAGTGTACCAAGAAAAAAAAATCAATGTACAAATATCTTTCACAATGAAGAACTGGAAACTGAAATTTTAAAAATTGCCATTTACAGTATCTCCACCACAAATGAAACAGTTTGATATTAAATACATACGATTCTGAAGGCTAAAAGCTACAAAGTGTTGACAGACGAAATTAGAGAAAACCTAAATAAATGGACAGACCAACCGTGTTCATGGAGTGGAAGATTGAGCAAAGTGAAGATATCAGTTATCCTAGAATTGTAGATATCTATCAAAGTCCCAGCAAGATTCTTCGAAGATATAATCAAGGCAATTCTAAAATTTATATGGAAAGATAAGGAAGCTAGAATATTTAAAACAGTTTTTTGTAAGAAGTAAAAAGTTGGAAGACTCCCACTACTCAATTTAGCTAGAGTAATCCAGTGCAGTACTGGCAAAAGGACAAATCTATAGTTTCTTGGAACAAAATAGAGACTCCAGAACTGGAGCCATACAAGTTTGACTACTGGTTTTTGACAAAGGTGTAATAGTGACCTTTGTTAGGGAAAAAGTTCTTTGATGTGACACCAAAATCATGATCCATAAAAGAAAAATAATGATTAATTAGACTTTATTAAAATAAAAGTTTTATCTGTGCAAGACACTGTTAAAGAGAATGAAAAAAAATACCACAGATTGGAAATAAACATTTGCAAATCACATATCCAACAAAGGAGGTAAACTCAGAGCATATAAAGAAGCCTCAAAACAAGAAAACACCCTCATTTTAAAAAGGGAAAATATTAGAACTGACATGTAGGAGTGGAAAAATTTCTTCTTCTACCCTTTTGAATTCTCAACTGGGACCCCTTTAGCAAAGGCTAGATTAACAACAGAAGACATGCAAATTTATTTAATGTAAGTTTTAAGTAATGCAGGAAACTTTGTAAGAAATGAAGAACTGGGGCACCTGGGTAGCTCAGTCAGTTAAGCATCTGCTTTTAGCTCAGGTCATGATCCCAGGGTCCTGGGATCAAGCCCAGCATCGGGTTCCCTGCTCAGTGGGGAGTCTGCTTCTCCCTCTGCCTGCCGCTCTCCCTGCTTGCGCTTTCTCTCTCTGTCAAATAAATAAATAAAATCTTTAAAGAAAAAAGAAATGAAGACCTGAAGAAATGGTTAAACCTGAGTGTTTATGCTAGGTTTGATGAAGAGTGGAAAGTCAGGGAACGGTGTTGTAGGACAAGTGTAAACGAAGTGTAGTAAAATGTGGGAAATTTATAGCAAAGCCTGTTTGTTCAGATTCCGCTGTGTCCCTTCATCTTTGGAGGTAAAGATGTTCTTTTTCTCTGGGTATAGGAAAGGCACCTCTCATATAAGGATGTTATAGCCTGCTTCAGGGGAAAGTCCAGAAAGTCCTTTCTGCACATTCCTTATTTCAAATTCCTTCAGCTTGAAATATTCAGTATGTCAAGGTGCCAGCCAGCCATATTTTGGAGGTAGTATGTCCTGAACCTGGACAGACGCTTCACGAAAGAGCATACAAATGGCAAGTAAACACATGAAAAGATGCTCAACATTTTTACTCATTAGGAAATGTAAATTAAAACCACAAAGAGATACCATGTCACATGTATGATGGGTAAGATCTTTAAAAATACAATAGTGTTGTCAGTGATACAGAAGAACTGGAATTCTCATATATTTCTGGTGCTATGCAAATAGCATAACCATGTTAGAAAAAATTTGGCAGTTTCTTATAAAGTTAAGCATAAATTTATTGTATGACTCAGTAGTCTCAGCTCTAGGCATTTATGAGAAATGAAATGAGAGACATGAAAACTTATCACACAAAATCCTGAATACAAATGAATATAGCAGCCCAATGCATCATCGCCAAAAACCAGAAACAACCCAAGTGTCTTTCAGTGAGTGAATGAACATACAAACTGTTAAATCCATTTGATATAAAACTACTCTGCAGTAAAAAAGATCAAACCATTGACATACACAACAACATGGATAAATCTCAAATGCAGAGTTAATCATGATGTTTTCATGTTCCAAAGTTCAAGGACATGGAGTTTTGCATAACAAATAACATTAATGTACTGAATGAAGTTTTGTCCCCGTCCTAGGTAAGTTGTTAGTTTAGATAAATTTTCAGATGAGTATGGAATTACTCAGTCCCTTTACTGTAGCAAAGAACAAAAACAAAAAGTAAATGACTCTAAACAGAGAGCTCTGGATTTTATATGTGAAATGTTTGAATATATAAATATATATGTTCTATGAATATAGTTTATAACAATTATATTAGGCAACTTCAGGCATCAACATTTCTATTACTAGTTCTTATTTTTCATGGACCATATTGAAAATTTACATTTTTAGTAATATCTTGAAAATAGGGTCAAATTGATCTTTAAAAATTTTTATGAATTAGGCAACCATATGTGAACAAAGAATTATGGATTTTAAATTTTACTTGGTCCTATTATGTAGTCAGGCTGCATCCTTTGGTTTGTTTCAGTTGGGAGACTTAATGTATCCTTTTATTTTGTGGACCTTGTGAGATATATAGGATCAGGCATACTTGCTACTGATATAGAACCTAGGATCTGTGTAAAGAAATGTTTGCCTACCTTTGGTCACATAAATATTCTCCTGTGTTTTCCGTTAAAAGTTTTAAAGCTTTGGCTTTTATGTTTATAGTTTTTTTCTTTTAACTTGATTTACAATTATATATGCTGTGAGGTAGGGGTTGAAGTAGTTTTTTCCATATAGCTAGCTATTCATTTGTTTCAACACCATTTGCTGACAGACTTTTCTTTACCCATTGTTGCTGTGTCATCTTTGTTAATGATAAATATCTATTTCTAGACTCTGTATGACTTACTTCTCAGTTCTTATGTCAATACAACACTATCTTGATTACTGTGGCTGTATAGGAAATGTCTAATTGAGGTAAATCCTCCATCATTGTTCATAATTTGTCCAGATTGTTTTGGCTATTCTAGTTCTTGGCATTTCTGTATAAATTTCAGAAATAGGTTGTCAATTTCTATTAAAAAAAAAACTTGCTAGGGGCGCCTGGGTGGCTCAGTTGGTTAAGCGACTGCCTTCGGCTCAGGTCATGATCCCGGAGTCCCGGGATCGAGTCCTGCATCGGGCTCCCTGCTCAGCAGGGAATCTGCTTCTCCCTCTGACCCTCCCCCCTCTCATGCTCTCTCTCTATCTCATTCTCTCTCTCAAATAAACAAAATATTAAAAAACAAAAACAAAAACAAAAAACTTGCTGGGATTATGATTAGGAGGCTATTGAATCCATAAATTAATCTGCAGAAAATGGACATCTTAATAATATTGTGTCTTCCAGTCCCTGAAAATGGTATATCTCTCCATTTATTTAGTTACTTATTTTATTTAATTTTTCTCTCCAATGTTTTAAAGTTTTCAGTGTAGAGGTTTTGCGTACTTTTTGTTAAATATATTCCTAAGTACTTTGTTCTTTGATATTATTTTACTTGGAGGTTGTTTAAAATTTCCAATTTTCTGGTATCATTTAACAACATAATTAATATTTGTCCACTGATTTTGTACACTGAAACATTCCTCAGCTCATTTAACAGTTCTCACAGATTTGTTGTTGTTCTTGTTGATTCCTTGGTGTTTTTCTACTTAAATAACCATGTAATTTGCAAATATTCCTTACCATCTGTATACCTTTAATTTTAATTATTTATTTTCCTGGCAGGACCTTCAGTACAGTGTTGAACATAGCAGACATCCTTGACTTTTTCTTGATCTTGAGGAAAACATTGAGTCTTTCATATTGTATATTGATGTTAGCTTTAAGCTCTTCATAGATTTCCTTATCAAGTTAAGTTTCCTTCTAGTCCTAGTTTTCTGAATATTTTAATTTTATTTTATTCTAAAATATCCATTTTGTAATTCTTATAATTTCTCTTTCTCCGTATAGATTTTCTTAATCTGTTTATCCATTATGAACATAGTTATAATAGATATTTTAAATCTGTGTTGAATAACTCCAGCATCTGAGTCATTTTAGGGTCAGTCTTCATTGCTTGGCTTTATGGGTCATTGATTGACTTTTGGTATTACCTTCTTCATATCATGAATGACACATTGTGGACAGTTTGTATTCTGTTGTATTCCTCTAAAGAGTTTTGAATTTTGTTTTGTTTTCCCTGGATTCAGATAACAAACTATCTTTTCCAAGATTGGGCAGTAGCTGAAATCTTTGCTCAGTTCATTTAGTCCTAGCTGAGCTCCTTGGAGGCTGTGTATGTATAATTCAAGTGTCAGCCCAGAGTTTAATACATAGGATTTGTGTACTTCCTGTATCCTTGCTGGAATATTTCTCCTCAGTTTCCATCTGCTATTAGCATCCTTTATTCTCTTCTCTGATTTAACAACAGATAAGGCTTTCTCCAAAATGTAGCCATTCTGCTCAGTATCTACTGGAACCTGTACTTCGGTAAAAAGCCATTAAGAACAGGAAGCTCACGCAGTGTTCCCTTCTTCCAATTGGCAACTCGCTCCCCAGTTTTCCTGTTTCTGGTTAACCTCTGGTGCTTTGAGATAGTTGTTTTTTTTATATCTAGAGTTTTTGTGTCTAGAGCTTTATACTGTTACCTGTGAGAGGGTTGGTTCAAAACAAACTACTGCACATAACAGGAAGTGGGATTCACTTTTTTCTCCTTTTGATTTGTGTAACATGGGTATGATATTTTCTCTTTTATTTTTATATTGGCAACTAGTGTTCTTCATTTTCTTCATTTCAGCTTTTATATTATATTCTTTCCTTTCACTTACTTTGGGCTTAATTTGCTAATCATTTTCTATCATCTTAAGATAGAAAATGAGATCATTGTTTTTAAGCCCTTCTTTATTTTTAATATAAGCATTTCAAGGTGTAAATATACATCTAAGCTCTGATTTAGCTGCATTCCACAAATTGTTAAATACTATACTTGCATTGTCATTCAGTTTGAAATATTTTTGAATTTTTAAAAATTTCTTCTTTGACACATGAGCTATTTAAGAGCATATTGCTATTGATTTCTAATTTAATTCCTTTATGCTTAGAAAACATATCTGTATAATTTTACCCTTTGAAATTTATTGAGTTGTATTACAGCCCAATATGTGGTATATCTTGATGAACATTCTGTGTACACTTGAAAAAAATGTGTATTTTACAATTTGGGTGTAATATTTTCTAAATTTAAATATTAATTGGATCAAGGTGCTTGATGGTATCATTTGGAATAGTGTTACTAAGTATATATGCCTTTATTATTATTATATATAGATGATGTATTTACCCTTTTACTGTTATGAAGTTTTTCTCTATATCTGTGATAATACTTCTTCTCCCAAAGGCTATTGTATTTTATATTAATATGGTCACAGCAACTCTTATGCTTACTGCTTGTGTGATATATCTCATTCTATTCTTTATACTTAACAACCTGTTACTTTTACTTCCAGTGCATCTCTTATTTATAGCATATAATTGGGTATTTTTTAAAATGCAGTCTGACAATATCTGTGTTTTAATCATGAGTGCTTAGTCTTTTATATTTATTTAATTATTGATATGGTTGAATTTAGGTCTTCCATTGTGCTCTTGGTTTACTGTCATATTTATCTTTTATCTCTGAGACTCATTTCCTGCCTTATTTTGTGTTAGTTGAATATTCAGTGTATTATATTGATTCTTCTATTGGAATTTTAGCTCTACCACTTTACTATTTAGTGGTTGCTCTAGGGATTACCATATACACTTTAAATTTCCGAAGTCTAGTTAGAGTTAATATTGTATTCCTTCTTGTTAAAAGAACCTTGTAAAAGTGGAATAGCATTTACCCACTACTCTATGAACCTTAATTTGTTTACCTTTTTGTAGATTATAATAAAGTTTCGTCTCTGTTCAGACATGAGTTATTTGGAACCAGTTTGCATCTTTTGAATCTTGCTTTTAAGCTTTAGTAGAATGTGTCCATATCAACTTTTATTCTAGTAAGTTAGCCGCATTATTAAGGTGTGGCCTCTCTGAGGACCCTATCAAACACCTGTGTATTATGTAGTGTCTCTACTCTGATAGGAATGCTATTTTCATCCATGCGCAAGCTCTGCCTTCTACATGCCAGTGGTCCTTTCACTGACTTCATGGTGTTTTACCCTATGAGTATGTAGATTAGTACTCAGCCAAAGACTGCATCCGTCTGCAAATCTCCAGAACATTCACTCTCTGCAGCACTTTCCTGTTTGGTACTGGCGCTGAAAAGGCTAGGATCCATGGCCCCTCTATATGTCAGTCTGTATCTGCATAACTCAGCAAGCCTACCAGGTTCCGCTTGGATTGCCTCTCACTGTGCTGTAGCCTAGCAACTTCTTTGAGCAGTAAGCTACGGTGATTGTACGGCTTACCTTCAGTGTTGCCTGCTCAAACCATTTGTCCCCTATTACAAATCATTTACTTTTTAGGTGTTATTTAACACAGGTGCTTTTGATCATACTTGGTTTAAAGCATTTGTATAACATTTGGATGTAGAGGCTTTATTACAGTAGAAGAAACTACTGAGCCTTGGAACATAATTCTTAGGCTTGTTTTTTTAGGAGAAATAGTGCTTTCTCCATGTCAAAGAGTAATGACATTTATAAATGAGTTCTTTTTTTCCTTTTATCTTACTTTTCACTTCTGAGTACCTAGGTGTCAGAGAAGAAATCCAAGTGGAAATGAAAACAACATATGCAAATTACTTGGATGTAGCTAAAGCAGTACTTAGAAGTTTTTAGGACTGAACATCACATAGAGAAGAAGAAAAGTTTCAAGTTGATAACCTCAGCTTTCACCTTGACAAAGTAGAAAAAGAAAAAAACCAATGAAACCTGGTGTTCAGGACAAAGAATGTAATAAAGATCAGGGAGGAAATCAGTGAAACAGAAAACAGAAAAACAACAGAGAAAAATTCACAAAGCCAATATGGTTCTTTGAAAAGATAATAAAATTGATAAAACTTTAGTCATACTGATGATCAGGCTAAAAAAGAGAAGACAAATTACAAGTCAGGAATGAGAGAGGTCTCATTTCTACAGATTCTACAGATGTTAAAAAAATAATAAAAACAACTTTATGCATATAAATTTGACAACTTAAATGAAAGGGATAGATTTCTTGAAAGACACAGACTACCAAAGCTCACTCTGGAAGAAATAGATATTTGAATAGCCCTATATGTATTTTCACAATTGAATTTGTAGCTAAAAGCTGTTATACAACATCCTACTAAAAGTCCTATTAATGCAATAAGACAAAAAAAAAAAAAAGGAAATTGAAGGTACATATCAGGAAAGAAGAAATAAAGCAGTCTTTGTTCACAGCTAACATGACTGTCTCTGTAGAAAATCCTAAAGAATAACCAAAAAAATACTGGAACCTAATAAGTAATTCTGTCAAGGTTGCAAGACACAAAGTTAATATACAAAAGTCGGTTGCTTTTCTGTATACTACCAATGAGTAATTGATTTGAAATTAAAGACAATATCATTTACATTCACAGCAAGAGAGGGAGAGAGAAAGGGGGAGAGATGATGGGGGGAGATACAGACCTAGGTATAAGTCTAACAAAATACGTACAAGATCTATATGAGGAAAACTGCAAAACTCTGAAGAATGAAATCAAAGAAGATCTAAATAAAAGGAGAGATAGTCTGTGTTTATGGATGAAGACTTAATATTTTGAATTTGTCAGCTCTTCTCAATTTGATCTATAGATTCAATGCAATCCCATCAGAACCTCAGCAAGTTACTTTGTGGTTATTGGTAAACTAATTCTAAACTAAGGTTTATATGAAAAGGCAAAAGAACCAGCATAGCCAACACAATATTGAAGAAGAACAAGGTAGGAGGAATGATGCTGCCCAACTTCAAGGCTTACTATAAAGTTACAGTAATAAAGACAGTATGGTATTGGCAAAAAGATAAATAGATCAATAAAACTTGATTAGAAAGCCCAGAAACAGACCCACACAAATATAGTGAACTGACCTTTGAGAAAGGAGCAAATATAATTTAATAGAGAAAGGATAGTCTTTGCAACAAATGGTGCTGGACATGCAAAGAAATGAATCTAGACACAGACCTTATACCTTTCATAAAAATTAACTGCAAATGGATCATAGACCTAAATATAAAATGCAAAACTATAAAACTTCTGGAAGATAGGAGAAAGTCTAGGTAACCTTGGGTTTGGTAGTGAGTTTTGAGATACAACACCAAAAGCACAATCCATGAAAGAAAAGCTAATAAGTAGGATCTTACTAAAATTGAAAACTTGTCTATGAAAAACACTGTTAAGAGAATGAAGAGAGAGCCATAGAATGGGAGAAAATCTTTGCAAAACACATTCTCTGGTAAGGGACTTATATCCAGAATATATAAAGAACTCTTAAAACTCAATAGTAAAAAAACTAACAACCCAATTTTTAAAAAATAAACAAAAGATCTGACAGACACCTCACTGAAGAAGACAATATTGATGGCAAATAAGCATATGAAAAGATACTCGGTATAATATGTCACTAGTGAATTGCAGGTTTAAACAACAATGAGATAGTACTACACACCTAATAGAATGACTAAAATAAAAAACACTGCCAAACCCCCTGTGCTGATGAGAATGTAGAGCAACAGGAACTCTCATTTTGCTGGTAGGAATGCAAAATGGTATAGCCACTTTGGAAGACAGTTAAGCAGTTTCTTACAAAGCTATACAGTCCTAAAATATGATTCAACAGTCCTACCCCTTGTTGTTTATCCAAATCAATTGAAAACATATCTACACAAAAACCTGCACAGAAATGTTTATAATATCTTTATTCACAGTTTCCTTAACTTGAAAGCAATGAAGATAGCCTTCAATAGGTGCACGGATAAACAAATTATCACATACCCATAAATGAATAATGGAATATTGGAATAATATTGGAATGGAATGGAATAATAGAATATTGGAATAATAATGGAATATTATTCAGTGATAAGAGAATTGAGCTATCAGGCTTCATAAAGACATTGAGGAACTTTAAATAAATATTACTAAGTAAGAAAGCCACTCTGAAAAGGCTATACTGAATGATTCCAAGTATATGAGTTCTGGAAAAGATAAAACTATAGAGACAGTAAAAAGATTAGTGGTTGCCAGAGACTTGGAGTGAGGGAAGGAGGGGAGGATGAATAGGGTAGCACAGGGGATTTTTAGGGGAGTGAAGCAATTCTGTATGATATTGTAATGGTGGGTACATGACAGTATACATTTGTCAAATTCCATAGAACTGAACAACACACAGAGTGAACCCTAAAGTAAACTATCAGCCTTAGTAATAATGTATCAAGATTCATTCATTAATTGTAAAAAAATATACCAAACTAATCCATGGTATTAATAGTAGGGGAAACTGTTGGGGGGGCGGTGCTCTACAGGAGCTCTCTGTGCTTTTTGCTCAAATTTTCTATAAACCTAAAATTGCTCTAAAAAAACATAATCTGTTAGTTAAGGGGGAAACAAACAACTTTCCACAAAGAAAATTTCAAGCCCAGATAGCTTAACTGGTGAATGATGCCAAGCATTTAAGTAAAAATAATACTAGTCTTCATTGATGGTCCCCAGTATCACACTGAGTTGGGGCTCCCCAGGACCACCTCCAGGGCTAGTGATTTGCTAGAAGGATCCACAGGACTCAGAAATCATTTTACTGATAGCTACATTTTTTTAACAGCAAAAATATATGCAACAAAATCAACAAAGGAAAAGGTCCATTAGGCAAAGTATGGGAAAAAACAGGTACAAACTTCCAAGAGTCCTCACCCAGTGGTGTCCCACAGGATGTACTTAATTTTACCAACAGTGAATTACAGCAATATATATATATATATATGTATTGTCTAACAGGGAAACTTTCTTGAGCCTAATAATCTAGGGTTTTCACCGGGGATCAGTCACACTGCCTGCATGACCAACTATAGTTACCAAAAACAGGTATTCACCATAAATCACCTTGTTTGTACAAACTGTCTAGACAGAGATAAATTGGTAAGTGTGGTTCAAATGAGCAAAACAGTTTTTATCAGAACATTCTAAGAATTCAGTTCTCAAGAGCCAGCCAAGGGCCAGTCACAAAAGCAGGCCCTTCTAGAAATGTGTGAGATTTAAGTGAATCAGGCCTCTTTTTTGCACACAGTTCTACACAAACTGTTTCTGAAAATTGAAAAGGAGCAGATAATTCCTTACCTGCATTATCCTGATAGAAAACCTAACAAAGATTATACAACAAAAATAAATTGCAATCCAATATCCCTTGTTAATATAGATGCAGAAATTCTCAACATAATATTTGCAAATCAAATTCAACAATATAAAAGTCCATCATACGTCATGACCAAAATTTTTCTGAAATGCAAGAACTGTTTAACAGTTCAAAAATCAATCAGTGTAATTTCACCATATTAACTGAAACCAAAAAAACTATATGACTTTTTTCAACAGAGAAAAAAGTAACAAAATCTAGTATCTCTTTCTTATAACTTTCTCTGCCAACTAGAAATAGAATAGAATTTCATCAATCTGTTCTAGGGCATTTGCAAAAAATTTACCCTTATACTTAAATGGGAAGATTAACCTTTTCCACTTAAGATTTGAGGCAAGACTGGAAGTTGGAAGTAGAAGCTCAAATCATTTTAAGCTGATTTATGAGTCTTTACCTTCACACATGTATAGAACTTTAATAATAATAGTTCAGTGCAACAAATACTTTTTTTGTGTGTGTGTTGGGGGGGGAGACTTTTATTACCCATATGGGTTTTTTTTTTCTGTTTTTGTAATTTATTTAATTTCAGAATTATAAAATGGCTGTTGCAAAATTCTTAGGTTGTTTAGTTTGATTTAAGAGGAAAGGTAGTGCATGATTAAAATAGCGATGGGTGATTATAGTGTTTTGAGTAAAAGTGAACCATGTGTAACATCTATTCTATTTGGTTTCAAAATGCTTAAACCCTTTTTTTTCCTTGTAGGTGTTGGTCCCCTGAAGAGGCAGGGACTCAGGACAAGGCTCAGGTAGTTTCTTGGATAAGTTAAATAAGCTTTTTCATTTTAACTTGCATGTAGGTCTTTCAGAATATGAATTTGCTTATAAGGCCTAGGTGAAAAGTCACAGTTGTATGAATGTTATTGGCAGAAGTTGAAGAATAATATTAATTGATAATATATCTCTTGTTTATTATGTAGACACATATTTTGCAAACATTTTTGAGTGCCAGTTATATACTAGGCACTGTCATACACACTATGGGGGAAACAAACCAGATATTGTAATGCAGAATGCTAAGTCTATGATAGAGATACTCTCAGGGTAAGAGTTCAGAGCACAGAGGAGAGACTAACTAGGGATCAAGGAAGACTCCCCAGAGGAAGTGACTTTAGCTCTGAATCTTAAACCACAAAGGAATTAATTAGGTAGAGAAGGCAAACAAGGGAATGCCAGACAAAAGGTAAAGCATGTGAAAAAGCATGAAGATATACATAATCATGGCATTGTTCAGAGAACGGTGTAGATAGATACTTCTAGGGTAGGACCTCTCACACAGTTTTGTGGTTGTCTGTTGTCCTAATAAGTAATAAATTTCTTATTACAAAATTGTGACTTACTCTTTGTGAATCAGTGGCTTGCACAACATTTAATAACAAGCACTCAGTAAATATTTCTTGAAAGAATGACCACAGTATGATAAAGGGCACCGTGTGTGTGTGTGTGTGTGTGTGTGTGTGTGTGTGTAAGCTCTTGTGGGAATTGATGGGGGCAAATACTTTAAACAGTGATAGAGTTGAGACTTGGAAGATGAATAGAAAGTTACCATGCCAGTGAGTAAGGGATTAAAAAAAAAAAGGAACATTCTGGATAGGGGGACATATCCCAAAATTTAGAGAGCATAGAGCTGCACTGGTTAATATGGTAGCCACTAGCTACACCTGACAATTTAAATTTAAATTAACTAGAATTGAATAAAATAAAAAATTTAGTACTTAGTCACACACTTGCCACATTTTAAGTTCCTAATTACCCATCTATGACTGGTAGTATGTAGAGTGGACATAGAACATTTACATCATCACAGGAAGTTCTATTGGACAACACTGTCATAATGTGTTTAGGAAACTTCAGGAATTTGATTTACTGACAATGTAGGTTGCAATGACGTGACGGAAGTTACAAAGGCAAGGTGGAAGGAAATGAGGCAACAAGAGTAAGCTTAGTCCAAATTAGAGTGTTTTGAATGGCAAAAGGGGTTAGACTCAATCCCATGAGTTATCAGTTGGGTAGGGGTGAGGAGTGTTTGGTTTTGATTGGTGAAGATAGGGGCTGGTGAATTGATCTGATTGGTGTTTTTAAAGAATCTTTGTGGCAGCAAGACAAAAGGTAGATTGAAAGGGTGAAATTAGTATTCAGAAGCTTATTGTATAGTAGATTTGTAGTCCAGATGAGAAAGATGCTAAAGACTGAACTAAATCAGAGGTAGTGAGGCTAGAAAGGAGGCTGACTTGACAGCTCTTTTTTTAAATTTCTTTGTTATTATGTTATGTTAATCACCATACATTACATCATTAGTTTTTGATGTAGTGTTCCATGATTCATTGTTTGTGTATAACACCCAGTGCCTCAATCAGTATGTGCCCTCTTTAGTACCCATCACCAGGCTAACCGGTTCCCCCACCCCCCTCCCCTATAGAACCCTCAGTTTGTTTCTCAGAGTCCATGGTCTCTCATGGTTCGTCTCCCCCTCCGATTTCCCCCCTTCATTTTTCCCTTCCTGCTATCTTCTTCTTCTTCTTTTTTTTTTTTTTTTTAACATATAATGTGTTCTTTGTTTCAGAGGTACAGGTCTGTGATTCAACAGTCTTAAACAATTCACAGCTCTTTAGAGATAGAATAGGTCTGAGGATTTGTTGTGGGAGCTAACAGCACTGGATGACTCTCATTTCTGGATTGATCATATAAGTAGATGGTATAGGACATACATGGGAGAAAGCAGGTTTTAAAAAGAGAAAAAAGGTTATGACTGATTTTGGCCACATTAGCTTTAAAGATAAGTTCAATTGTCTGGAGTTGAGAATAAAATTCAGGACGAGATATGTGCTTCTGGGAGTGACCAGAGTGTAGTTGGCTTGTGAAGCTTAGAGTTTGAATGAGATTGCCCAGGAAAAACAGGGAGCTTGGAGAAAGAACAGCCGCAGACAGACCCTAACACTAATTAAGTGTGGAAAGCTAGGGCCATAGAAGGAAAGGGAGAAGGACTAGCTAGAGAAAAAGGAATAGTATTCCTAAAGAGTTGCATCAAAAGAGCTGAAGGAAGATAGTACTTCAAGAGAGTTACCGATCCAGAGAAGTCATATAAGAGAACCATAAAGTATATATTGGATTTGTTGAACAGGAAGTCATTAGGAACCTTTAGGAACTGCAGTTTGCTGAACTACCAACTGAATTCAACTTTCATTTTTGGTGAATTTGTAAAGGGTCCTTGGGAGTCCCAGAACTGATAGGGCCTTCAGTCATGTAAGTTACCCTTGCTTTATTTGTAAAGTGATAGCACACCATGGTATTTTTCCTATTATAAAGATCAAGTGAGAGAATAAGAGAAAAATATTTTTTTAATTTTAAAGTTTTTCTTCCAAGTTTACAGAATTATGATTACTTTTAGGTGAAATCTAAAGGTAAGCAAATTAGAGGGAGGATTTTAGGTAAAGACAGAAGACACAAAGACGTGTTGTGGTGTAGAATATTGGGATTCTAGAGGACCCATTGGAGTTGTATGAACAGTGGAGGTATGAGCCAAGAAAGAGGAGGGGCAGGGCTGGGCTGAGTGAGGAAAATAAATAGAATATTCTGTTTTACAAACCACTGGTTGAACACCTTCCTAGGCAGATCTGGAATACCTTAGATAAGTTTGGAGCCTTTTTTGTACTGCACAAATAGATCACTATTCCTTAGATGTGTTCAAACTGATTAATGAGGTGAGCCTCTTACTCAAGGGGTTCAGTTCTGTGGGAGCTGATTGGATGAGGGACAGATTATCTGGGAAATGAGAAATTATTTATAGCCTAACCAAGAATAATTGGAAAGTCTTTTAACATATCTGGTTATCATGCCTTCCATGGCCTCTAGAGATGTAATTTCTAATAGCAGATGTCAGTACCAGACATCTTTGTGTTACTAATAGGAAAAGAGAACACCAATTTCACTCATTTCATTTTCTTCCTTCCATCCTGCTCAACCTCCACCTCAGAGGGAAGCAGAGAGGGAAGAAGGAAGGGAGGGAGAGTGAGAGAAAGAGAGACACTTTGGTTGCACATGTGAAGACCAATTCTTATTCCACATTCCTCCATTCACAGCATACCTTGCATGAACTTTGCTTCTTTCCTAAGGTTAATTTTACACAGATGCATTGAGCACAATTGTTTACTCAACTTACATGCTTTAAATTTTCTTTTCAGTAGAGTCTGGCTAGAAAGTGGGTGGGGGGCTTGTGTGTTGGCTTTGAGAGAGTAAAATCTCAGCAAAAAACATTTACTTTATGTGACCCTTTTATGCCCACCTCATATGAAACAATAGCTTCAACATATAGTCAAATCGGGGAGAAGAGAACTCTTTCTCATAGAAGAATTTCAAATAATAAACATAGATATTCATCCTTTCAGAAGATGGAGTCTAACTCTCAACCCCTGATCCTGAGAGTGGGCTAATTTAGTGACTTACACCTGGCAAACACCACCTCCACCAAGTGATCAGGGTCCACCTTACCCTGTGTCTCATGGCTATCCCGGGCCCCAGCCATGATGAGATGACAGTGGCACCTCTGTGGTATTTTCTTCAAAAACTCATAACCCCACTCTAGCCCTGAGGAAAACACCAGGCAAGCTTAAATGCAGAAACATTCTACAAAAATACCAGACAGTATTCCTCAAAATGACCAAAGTCATGAAAAACAAGGAAAGACTGAGAAACTGTTGCAGGCCAGAGGAGACTGGCATGTCAACTAAATGTGCTGCCAACTAGATTGTGGAAGAGAAGAAGGACAGTAAAGGAAAACTGGTGAGATCTGAATCAAGTCTGGAGTTTAGTTAGTAGCAATACAGCGATGTTGGTTTCTTGGGTGTGATAAACGTACCGTGGTGATGTAAAGTATTAACAATAGGGAAAACCGGGTGAGAGGGATATGGGAACTCTCTGTAGTATCTTTACAACTTTTCTGTAAATCTAAAGTTATTCTAAAGTAAAAAACTTATTAGAAATAAATTAATTAATCATAACACTGACAAAACTGTTGCCTGGAGACTGCCTGCCGTGAGCAGAGACCATTTAGAAATAGTAATAGCTTTTTCTGTGATGTGATTATGTTCACTGTGTTTGAAAGGAAAGAAAGGAGAGAAGTGGTTCTCAATGGGAGTGCCCTTGTAAGAACAAGTAGGTGTAATTCAGCACAAAAATAGATTCACATAATACAAAGTCCAGATTTTCTTGATGCTTACAATTGTTTATCTA
Source organism: Mirounga leonina (assembly GCF_011800145.1). NCBI lineage: Eukaryota > Metazoa > Chordata > Mammalia > Carnivora > Phocidae > Mirounga > Mirounga leonina. Next base: position 35,309,644 of record NW_023270854.1, on the reverse strand, counting down.
ATTTAGAAAGAATTGTAAAAAACTATGCTAACATTCACTGTCAACCCCAGTAGTGATGGAGGAAGTTTCTGTCCCTCCTTACATCAGTGTTGCTTTCTCTTTTAGGAGCACAGACGGGGCAGGGTATGTATGGTGGTGATGGTGGCGTGTTATTTATTATTGTTTGTGGTACCCTAATGGGGTGGAAAGGAAGGTCGTGACCAAAATGCAGGGTATGGTGATTAAGAGTATGGACGCTGGTGCTACACTACAGGGATTTGAACCCTGACTCCACAGATTCTGTGTGATCCTAAGCAATATACTTAATCTCTTTGTATCTCAGCTTCTTCATCCATAAAATAAAATGTTAATTGTACTTCATAGGGTTTTTGTGACACTTAGAACAGTGACTGACATGTAACAAGTGCTCAGTAGGTGTTAGTCATACCTGTTTTTATTATTTGTAATTATCAAGTCACAAATGTTGAATGGTGGCTATTGTGAGATGCTATTGTTTCAGTACTGTAAACACTTTTTGTTTTTGTTTTTTTCCTGCTGTCTTCAAGATTTTCTCTTTGGCTTTGGTTTTCAGCAGTTTAACTTTGGTATGTCTAGGGGTGTGTGTGTGTGTGTGTGTGTATCCTGCTTGGAGTTCTTTGAACTTCTTTGGCCTGCAGTTTGTTATGTTTCATTAGTTTTGCAAAGTTCTCGACCATTCATTTTCTCTTTGGTTATTCCTTCCACCTCCCTTCTCTCTCCTCTCTGTCTAGGATTCGGGTTATACATGTTTAATATGGTACCACAGATCTGGGATGTTCTGTTCTTTTTATCTTCTTTGTGTTTCATTTTGGATCATTTCTGCTCCCTTATTTTCAAGTTGGTTGTTTCCGGTGCTGTATCCAGTCTGCTGATAAGGCCATCGAAAGGAATTCTTTATTATTTAGTACCTGACATTTTGTGTTAAAGAACAGTAGAAACTGAGGTAAATAGTATTTATACTCAGAAATGGACATCTCTCTGTCAGGTAGGCAGTTAGTGTGCACTTCAAAGTCATTCTAGCCAGTAGTTGAATTGGATGTGGGCTTTATTGTTACTGTAGTTATCTTCGCTATACCAGACTCTAATTGTCTCTAGTGGTGGGCTTCTGCTACCATCTACTTAGCAAAGGTGGGTTCTGGAGTACTTGCAGGTTTTTCCTAGTGTTCCTATTCCCCGGGAATGTTTCCTGACCTTCTTTCTCATAGAAGCTTCTAGCTTTTGCTTTCCATGACAGAAGGGTCCAAGAATTGGCAGCTTTGTACCACTTACGGGATTCTCTTAGGTCTCTTGCTCTGTTATTATTTCTTATAAGCCCCTGTGAAAGAACTAGTGAGTGAGTGCATACCCTTCTTATGTCTAATGCTCCCTGTCACACTAGTCCACACACAGCTTTTAATAATTTGTTAAAATTTTCAGGTGTTTTTCTTCTTCTCTGACTTTTATGATGACCACTGCTTCCTTTGGGGGTATGTGTCCTGTGTCTCCTTAGAGAGGCTTGTCACCTTTTGGAATTCAGTTTACCTGATTGTCTTGTGACCTAAACTCTGATGGGCCCAAAACAGTTACATCCTAAAGATTGTCTGGCTCTTTCTCATTGTCAATGTGGAAGCAACATCATCTAGAGACTTTCTACATTCTAAGCAGAGTGGACCTCCCTTCTAATCATGATATATCTTTTACACATAAGTTAAATAGTTCTAAGACAAAAATAATTCACCCATAGAACTGCCTTTTCTAATTTTAAATCTAACAGTATTAATTTAAAAGTAATTTAGGGTGCCTGGGTGGCTCCATCGGTTAAGTGTCTGCCTTCGGTTCAGGTCATGATCCCTGGGTCCTGGGATTGAGTCCTGCATCTGGCTCCCTGCTCAGTGGGGAGTCTGCTTCTCCCTCTGCCCCACCCCCCACTTGTGCTCTCTCTCTCTCTCTCTCTCTCTCAAAAATAAATAAATAAATAAATAATAATTTAAAGTAGTAGTAGTTTTAAAAATAATGTTAACTAGTAGTTATAAAAATAATTTAAAAAGTAATAGTAGCAATGCTGAAATGAGTGGATAGAAGTATATTCTTTAATAAGCATTTTGCATACCATGGAGAGATGGTATAAAGTGTGCTGTGTAATGAAGTTAGTTGTGCATCAAGATGCTTTGATTCTGTAGTGTTAGAAAAATGGGCCTCCTGCCATGCTCTGCACTTAGTTATAAAATCTTTATAATTAGTGTTCTACTTTTGGATTAAATCAGATCAAAGCAATGGTGACTCATTTTTGCCTTAATTCTTTTTCTATTTTAAATACAGGATGAATAAAGAATATGTCACTCAGAATGAATCTGAATATTATGGTATAGCTTAAATGCTGTAACAGTTTCACATAATTCTATAGCAACTCACAATAATTGTGAGTGTTAAAGTAAAAAAGCAATGTCCAGGCATAGGGCCCTACACTTTGCCACAGTTAACCAGTTTTTGTGGCATAATAACATTTTTAGGTTTATGCCATTTCGTAATTCTCCACCGGTCACATATATCCCCAAATTAGAGCAATCACTGAGACTGGTGACATAAACTTCTCTTCCAGCATCATTTGGAATCAATTTGTTGGTTTAACAAACCCAACATCAATCCAGTGAAAAAGCGAAAGAAGAACAAACAAATGGGCAAAATCTCCAAACAATAAAGAAGTCTTTGGGTAGGACTTGGATTCACAAAGACAGTTCAAGGCATCCTGACCTCTTTCTTTCCAAGTAGTGGGAGGATTTCTGGTTCTAGTGGCCTCACTCTTGAGGTCACTTTGCCCTATCACATATTTGAAGATTTGTTTTTCTCTGACTTTTAGAATTGTGAAGTACATTAATTTGTTTTCCAGCTTTTATTTTAAACCAGAAACAGAGTGGTCAGTAATTTGCTCTTTTGTGATGTTTTTACTGTTCTTTGCTGTAGTTCCCTACGTGCTGCGATGTAAATTTTTAAAGATTACCAACATAGCTTAGCTATTTTATTTTCTTAAATGTTACTTTTGTTTTAACATTTAACATTTTAGTTATACTTTTTATATATTCTCCATAAGAATGTTTTTTGCTCCGTAGAATTCCACCTTGCATATTACATTACACAGAAAGTATGATGTATAATTTAACAAAATCCATTCTAAAAGATTTAAACCATATGCACTTAAATGTAATGGCCTTTTTCCTACTTTCTATCTGTGACCCAACCTCCTCTATCAGTTTATTTTACATCTTCAAGGGAGCATAGAGGAAAAAATATATAATATGAACAAAAGAAGTAAGTTTTTATTGAAAGTAAGCTTGTGATGATGCTCTTATTGTTTTTATGACACAGACCACCTCAGTGATCCTGAACATTTGCAATGATCAATCCTTTGATTTGCATTAGAAGTTTGATATTTTATTCAAGTATTTCTATAACTGACATTTACTATAATTACCTAAAGCCCTAAAAGAGAAATGAAATTCAGCAGTAGATGAGGGCAAGTCACTCCATAGCACATCCTGAGGCATTTGCTCTGAGGTAAGAAACAAAGAAACACAACTGAGGTTCTCCATATTATGTGCTTTTTGCTTGCAGAATCAGAAGATGAAACCTTGCTATGAGATTGGACTGGTTTCAAATTCCACTTTTTAATCAGTGTATAAAAATAATGAATGTGGGGCACCTGGGTGGCTCAGTTAAGCATCTGACTCTTGATTTCGGCTCAGGTTACCATCTCAGTCATGAGATTGAGTCCCAAGTTGGACTCAGTGCTGGGCGTGGAGCCTGCTTGAGATTCTCTTTCTCCCTGTCCCTCCACCCCTCCCCTCTCCCCCTCTCTTAAAAAAAAAAAAAAAAAGATGAATGTATATTCACACTTGAATTTTCAGAACCTGGTATATATATTTTATGTCTGTACTAGGTGTTTTTAATGCTTTTTTTTCCATAGATCTTTTTACCTGCAGAAGGACAAGCTTCTAAACTTCAATAGTAGAGCATCAGGAACTCAAGTCAAAAATTGAGGGTACAAGAATAAGAAACAAAAAGGGGGATTTCTTTAGTTTGGCCAATTTTGTTTATTTTCTAGAGTGGAGATGGGGTGAAAGGATAAATTTGGTCTTTTCCTTTTTACCAGTTTTTGCAAGATTTTTAAATTTCTTTTTCAATCATTTTGGTTTGATTAGAGTCCCATCATTACTGCTCTCTGCCACTGATAGTCCTGTTTCTGCCCACAAATATTGCCATGATGACTAATGATATTGAGCACCTTTTCATATATCTGTTGGCCATTAGTATGCCTTTTTTGGAAAAAGATGGTCCTTTGCCTATTTTTAAAAATTGGGTTATTTGTGGCGGTTTTTTTGCTGTTGAGTTGTGTGAGTTTCTTGTATATTTTGGATATTAACCCTTTATGGGGTATGTAGTTTGCAAATATTTTCTTTCATTCCATAGGTTACCTTTTTATTTTATTGATGGTTTCCTTTGCTGTGCAGAAGCTTTTTAGTTTGACGTAGTCCCACTTGTTTATTTTTTGCATTTATTACCGTTGGTTTTGATGTTCAATCCAAAACATCATCACCAAGACCAGTTGTCAAGTCGCTCACCAACCATATTTTCTAGGAGTTTTATGGTTTCAGGTCTTATGTTAAGTCTTTAATCCATCTTGAGTTGATTTTTGTGTAAGGTATAAATGGTGGTCCAGTTTCATTCTTTTGCATGTGGCTGTTCAGTTTTCCCAGCACCATTTGTTGAAAAGACTACCCTTTCCCCATTGTAGATCTTTGACTCCTTTATCATAAGTTAATTGACTGTGTGTGTGTGGAATTATTTCTGGGCTCTCTATTCTATTTCATAGACCTATGTATCTGTTTTTATTCCAATATCATACTGATTACTATAGCTTTGTAATACAGTTTGAAATTAGGGAACATGATGCCTCCAGCTTTGTTCATTTTCAAGATTATTTTGGCTATTTGGGTTCTTTTGTGGTTCCATACAAATTTTAGGATTTTTTTTTTATTTCTGTGAAAAATGCCCTTGGAGTTTTGATAGGGATTGCACTGAACCTGTAGATCGCTTTGGGTAGTAGGGACATTTTAACAATATCTTTACATTTATTTGTGTTCTCTTCAATTTCTTTCATCAATGTCTTACAGTTTTCAGTGCACAAATTTTTCACCTTCTTGGCTAAATCTATTTCTAAGTATTTTATTATTTTTGATGCTACAGTAAATGAGATTGTTTTACTTCTCTTTCTGATAATTTCTTGTTGGTGTTTAGAAACATTACTGATTTTAATATATTGTGTTTTTTATTCCTTAACTTTACTGAATTTGTTTATTCTAACAGCATTTCAGTGGAATCTTTAGGCCTTTTTATATCTGTAATATCATGTCATCTGCAAGTACAGATAGTTTTACTTCTTCTTTTCTAATTTGGATGCCTTTTATTTTTCTTGCCTAAATGCTCTGGGTAGCACTTCCAGTGGAAAATTATTTCTTTATAAAAATCAGTGTAAGTAATAAGGATGAAGCTTAGGAAAAGGAAAATTATATGTCATTGCAATATAATGAGATAAGCTCTGTAATAAATATGAGCTTTTATTTAAAAATTAGTCCAAGTTAGTTTTTAAAGAGCTAATCACTCTTAAAACCAGTCACAGTGATCTTAGAGACCACTTTCTTGCTGAAGGTCAAGTGATTCTCACTCATCGTTCTTCAAATCTGTTTTTCATAAACCCCGGGGATGGTATAGCCATATTTTTTCTAGTTCTCAGCTAGGCTATAGCAGAGGTTGCAAACTATAGCCTACTAATCCAGGATACTGCCTACTTTTGTAAATAAAGTTTTATTGGAACACAGTCATGGCTTATTTGGTTATGTATTATCTATGGCTCTTTTGCACAACAATGACAGTTTAGTTGCAGGACACGGATATGGCCCACAAAACCTAAATACTATCTGGTGAACGGGAAAAGTTTGCCAAAGTTTGGGTGGAAATCATCCACCCAAAATGAGATCTTTATCAAACAGGTCTCCCTTCTCTGTCTTCATCTCTATTTGTGCTTTTATTACCCAACACAGTTGTTTATTTTGTTTTCCTATCTTGCTGATTCTGATCTTTAATACTTGCATTCAGAATTCTAACATTTCACTTCAGGATTTTGTATCTTTATCTTTCTGAGTAAAGCAAAAGCAGTGAAGTAAGAAGAAACTTATTTTTGCATTTTTGTTTCTAATTTTTTTCAGTCAGTTTATCTGAGCATACATATTTTCTTCCTTGCTGTATCTTCCTTTACTCTACTCTCCTGTTCCCTTTTTCCCTTTCCCCATTTACCCAGACCTGAAGTCATTTAATAAAACAACAAACTCTGGAGCTCTTTTGGTAAGGCTTTTCAACTTATATCTTAAGGAAAAGGGCATTTTCCCCTTTCATGAAAAGCTGCCCAGATAATGCCATCTTTGCCATCCCAGATAGCTTATGGCCCTCTAACACCTGATAGTATCTGGAACCATGTAGTTGGTTAGTGGGGTTTTGGGATTTGGTTTAGTTTGGGTTGGGTTGATGTTAGTCTTTGTTTCATTGCTTTTGTTCTTATTGTTGTATATGGGATTCTTTGCGGGGGGGTACTGGTCATCCTTTCTAAAGATTCTCCAGCATGCACAGGATCGACTTGTAAGAAATAAACCAAGGAGATAAGAAAACTTACAACTAGTAGATAAATAAGTCCTGGAGATCTAATGCACAGTGAGTATAGACAACAGTGTGGTATTATGATTGCCAGACTTGCTAAGAGACTAGATGTTAATTATTCCCACCACAAAATAGAAATGATAGTTCTGTGATGTGATAGAGGTGCTATTGCCAAAATGGCGATCATATTACAATATATAAATGTAGCAAGTTAACATGTTGTACACTTTAAATTGACACAGCATAAGATGTCAAATATATTTCAATAAAAAATTTATAAAGTGTTATATGTCAAATATATTTTAATTATAAAAAGCACACCCGCAAAAAAGAGAGTGGAGGGTGTATCCTTCAGCACTTTGCAGCTCCTTGTCCTAATAAAGCAGCTAGGCTAGCCTGTTAAGTATACACTTTGTGTGTGCATGGTAAGAGGTCAGGGAAGATAGTTTGCAAGAATAGGGGTCGTTTTACTAGAGAATTCCTGGGTGCTTGGCATTTAAACTTTTATGACAATATGCATGTTCTAATGAGATGTATAATGGTTTTCAGTAAAACTGTGATAGTCCTATAAAGCTATCATTATTAAAGCTTTTCTTCCATAGTTTTTAATTCATTGTAACCAGGTTACTCAGGTTTTTTTTTATCCAAATGAAGAAGAAAACATTAACTCTCTCTAGTTTTTTAAAATGTTTATCTAATTGATGAAATATGTCCTGGGCATGTGACATAAGCATGAATTGCTAAGCTTTTTATTGCACAAATGTTGGCTGTTTTGCATGTATATGTAAAAAAACATATTTTATATTTTATACATACTTATGTATGAAATTCTGCCTTTTTAGGAATTAACAGTCATTTTTTTTTTAAGATTTTATTTATTTATTTGACAGAGAGAGAGACAGCGAGAGAGGGAACACAAGCAGGGGGAGCGGCAGAGGGAGAGGGAGAAGCAGGCTTCCCACCGAGCAGGGAGCCCAATGCGGGGCTCGATCCCAGGACCCTGGGATCATGACCTGAGCTGAAGGCAGACGCTTAACGACTGAGCCACCCAGGCGCCCCAACATTTAGTCATATTTAATCAGTTTTATCCCAGATATCTTTGCAACCCATTTTATCCATCCTTATTTATTGTGATCCAAACAGATTGTGTTCTACCAAGGTTAAAAGACTAACAAAATAGCAGCAAATTAAAAAATAAAACATGCTAGTTAATTCACTATAAAAACGCTATGACTTTGTGGCAGGAGAAAGCTGCTTTTCTTAATGCTGTAGAAGTGCAAGATGGGCAGATATGGAGCCGGGAACTTCATCATAGTACTTTAGATCAGTGGTCCTCAGACTTTAATATGTACATTCATCACCTGGGGAGCTTAATAAAATGTAGACTCTGATCCGCATCTGGAAAGGAAGCCAGGATTTTGCATTTCTTGCAAGGTCCCAGGTGATACCGATGCTGCTGTCCATGAACCACACTATTAGACTTCCTGCCTAACAGCAAGTTTTTCTCTGTATACAACAGGTTGATAATGTGGAAAAGCTAAACCCATTGTAGACGAACTGCTAATAAGGAAGGTATACACTTGCTTAAGCTTACTGTGCTTGTGAAATATTAGTTGTAAACAAGAGTGCTAACTAAGTGAAGGATTATGAATTCCTGAAGGTTTTATCCTGGCTTCCCTTTTATCTAAGTGTAATACTGGTATTTTTCAGAAAAATGGAAAGCCTATAAGAAAACTGCATTTATCTTTGGTGAGAACATATCTTTGGGCTGTTTGTGTTCCCTTGAACCCTGGTCTCCTTAAAAGACTGCTTATTTTTCTTATGCAACTTTTTAGCTGATTCAAGTTTTGAATTACGTATGAACACAAAACAAGGTGAATTTTGAGTCAGTTGGACCTTTTCTCACCTCAGACTTCTGGAAAGCATTTGGTTATCAAATTAGAGCAGGGTCACAAATTATTTGGTATGATTAATAGCTTGAATGGGATAAATGGCAATGTGTGTGTGTATAAATTTTTTTACCTCCTGAATTTTTATAAAGGTCTATAACTGTGAGAATGAAGCCTTTCTAGAAAGAGATGGAAAGAGTAAATAATACTTCCATGGAAATAGACACATAAAACACACTTTTTTAGCTTACAAAATTTAGATAATTGTTTATAATTACTCTTGCCCTATACACAAATATAGTAGAGAATTTAAATTTTACTATTTATTATATAGTTATTTCTGCTATAAGGAGCCATAGGCATTTTTAAAAGTCATCAAAATATGCCCCCCAAAACCCCACAGGGCTTATGGGAAAAATGAGTTTAGGGGTACAACAACACTTAAAAACATCATCAATGAAACATACACAAACAATGAATCATGGAACACTACGTCAAAAACTAATGATGTAATGTGTGGTGATTAACATAATAAAATTAAAAAAAAAATAAAAAGGGAACCTAATAAAAATGATAGCATAGTTTTATACATATTAAGAAATGAAAATATGCATAAATACTATCATGAATACAGTACTTTACCTTGAAAATACATTCAAAATGCTTGTGGAAGTAGACAAGGAAAGGGTTGCACCTTGTGAGTTACTGTAAAATGTAGAAGGGTTGAGGAGATTGGATGGCAAGTTGTAACACTAGCTGTGGGTGGGTGTGGCCCCTAACACAGGATGTGGTATCGGAGCTGATAGATGTCTGAGGTGTGAGGCTTGCAGGCATGTGTTTGTATTCATACTGGGCTTGGGTCAGCTGGGTGCTGTTTTCTGTTGCGTCTAGTATTTTTTGTGGGTGATATTCACATTTTGCGCATATTATTTCCAAATACATCAAACACACTTAAAATTTTTTATGTTTTCAAAACAAGTGTTATAGCAGAACTGACAGTTTGTGAAATTTCCCACTTGGAAAAATGACTTTTTATTTTATTGCAATTCAGCTGCACAGGCACCAGGGGGAGTAGTAGGTTCACATTTCGCAACAGCACTGACCAGTGCTTTTCTTCGTTTTGCAGCTGCACATATGGTAGATTATTATCATTTTATGGTTACAGTTATAAGCAATTTGGTAGAAAAACCACAGCTAAATTATGCAGTGTTACTTTTATTTGTTTTAATTTTGTAATCTAAATATATTTTTTAAATGGGAAAACAAAAGGCAAAATAATTTTTAGTATTAAGTAACTCTTCCTGTGGCTTAGTCTTGTGCCACCCAGTGGAGCTTGCATTTCATTTTTAATTGATCTCTTGTGTATGATAGAAATTGGAGCATATAGCTGGGAGATTATGTCTGTATTCTGGGGAGTGAATATTTTCAGCCACATTATCATGACTCCGACTACTTATTAAAAAGGAGATTTCACTGGCATTTGGATTGACAAATACATAAATTTAAAAGTCCTCTACCATTTCCTAGAGACAGAACATTCCCAAATTTTATTCCAGGAAGCATCCCTAGAAATGCTGCCAAAACAAATTTCCTTCCTTAAGCCCTCTCGGATTTGGTATAGTGCCACACAGACTGCTCACTGGGTATAGGCCTCATGGCCCATTGGCATCTTTACATAGAACCCTTTTTTGAGTTGAAGGAGCTAATAATGTGCCACGGGAAGGACATGCAGAATGCCTGCCTTGTTTGGGACTGGTATATTGAAAGAGAGTGTCAGATAATTAGTACCTAACACATGTATGAAGGTCACTATAATTCAACTTTGAATACATATCTATTATAAAAGAGTAGATTTGCCTTGAGTAAAGGGACTAAAATTTTTTTGCAGTATTTATTTAATTACATACTACTTTCATTATTAAACCTTTCTTAGATATTTTTCTTGACTTGTTCAGTGTTAATACCTGTTGATGCCTGTATGGTGATCTGCATATCTTCAAACACAGTCTTTCATTTCTATATGGTCTATATATTTCAGAGCCATTACCTGAACTAGGGGTATAAATTGCTTGATCATTGAAAATATTAATCCAGTAAGGTAATGTAGTACTTATAATCTTTATTCTATTAATATGAACATGTCCTGGCAGTGATTTTACTAGTATGGGGAGTTATTTAGCATTTTTCATTGCTTTTAAGTTTTCTACATTTTTTTAAAGACTTTATTTATTTACCTGAGAGAGAGAGAGAGAGTGTGTGTGTGTGTGTGTGTGTGTGTCGTCACGTGCACAAATGGGGGGAGGGGCAAAGGCAGAGAATCTCAAGCACACCCGTGCTGAGCCTGATGCGGAGCTCGATCTCACAACCTTGAAATCACGAGCTGAGTCGAAACTAAGATGCTTAACCAACTGTGCCACCCAGGCATCCTGCTTTAAGGTTTTTTTTTTAAACGTTACACAAGTGATACAGATGGAACTAGAAAACTATTTATTTGTCTGCTAGAAAATTAAATATTACTGTAATCTTTTTGATGCCGGTTGGGAAAAAAAGAAATTTAATTTTGATGAATAATATAATCCTTAATTTATTCAATGTGATTTCTTTTTTATTGTATATGGGTAACCCTAACTTAATTCATTTGTATTATACCATATGTCATTCTGGATTCACTTCAAAGGGTAATCAAGTCAGGAACTAATTGTCGAATGTTATTCTGTAGTAAAGTAAATTTTATGTTTCCTTGAAATGAAAATGGTATGTATTAGCACTTTCTTTATATTAAAGTGACATCATTCAACAATACTTGATGATGCTCTAAACAGTAGTAGGATGTTAAAACTTTTTTGGAGCAGTAAACTTCTGTTATTTAAATATAAAAATCCAACAATATGATTTGAAGATACTGAGAACAATTTGAGAAATTGGAGCTTCAACAATTACCTTACTTAATGTTTTATAAGCCATGTAAGTGACAAATACATGCATATACTCTTCTGGGTAATAATCATGTATGTAACGTGGGACTGCTATAGAACCTTACATTACACTGCTTTTCTTGAAGATAAAGTCATGGGAAGAGGTAGTGAAAACAGTAAGTTCTAGGACATTATCGTAGGACATATCTGTATTTAATGGTGGGTAAAAGAAGGGGAAAGTCAGTGAAAGAGAGTTAAAAAGGAGCAATCAGTAAGGAGAAAGCAGATTGGGTCAGTAACTCAAAAACCAGGAGAGGAGATCTTTGAAGAGGGAGAAAGTGCCCAGCAAAGAAGATAAAACCCCAAATCAGGTTGTTATATTTAGCAATTAATAGAGGATATTTGTTGTGAATATAGTGTAAAAATGTGACAGGACAGGGGCACCTGGGTGGCTTAGTCGGTTAAGCATCTGCCTTAGGCTCAGGTCATGATCCTGGAGTCCCAGGATTGAGCTGCATCGGCTCCCTGCTCAGCAGGGAGTCTGCTTCTCCCTCTGCCCCTCACCCTGCTTGTGTGCTCTCTCTCTCTCTTTTGCCCACTTTCTCTCAAATAAATAAAATCTTTTTTAAAAAATGTGACAGGACAGGAAAACTTATTATATTGGGCCAAAAATTAAATTGGAATGAGGAAGTTGAGTCAGTAAATACAGATTAATCTTTTAGAGTTTTCGTAATAATGGGGAGGAGAGAGAGATATTGGCAGCTTAAGAAGAAAGTATTATTTGAGGAGGGCTTTTCTTAGGGTGCACTTAGTTGAAGGCTTATGGGAAGAAACCAAAAGCTGTTGAGATCATGAGAAAGCTAAAATAATTTATAGGACAGTATCCAGATGACATGGAAGAGAGTGGAGTCAGAAACACAGATGGAAAAGTTTGTCATAGAAAGCATCCATTCATTCACTCCTTCCCTCATTCATTCAACATTTATCAAAAGCTGAGACCTGAGGGAATGATGTATTGAGATGGGAGTTATGAAGAAGTTGGGGACATTTAACAAGGTATTGTTGGCCATCTGCTTTTTCAGTGAATTATTTATGAAATACTTGTTTTAGAGAAATACTTTCAGGTTGTACTTAAAAATGAGTAAAATTGTTGCTTCCAAATGCAGTTGCTTAAGCTATTACTCCCTAGTTTTTCCATTTTAAGTTTCTTCTTTTTCCCCATCAGACAATGTTATAATTTATGTTTCAACTGTCAAACATAATTTAGAAAATTTAAGAGGGGAAGGAAAGCCTATTTGGCCATAGTTGTACTCTTTCTGTTTTCTTCCTTCCTGATGTTCCAAAATTCCTTCATTTCCTTCCTTTGTAGAGAACCTTTTGTCATTCTTTTAGATCTAAATTCTATTAGATGTCCTTCCTTTGAGAATTTCTTGATTTCTTCTGCACTTTTGAAGGATATTTTTGCTGTACATAGAATTCTGGGTTGATTGTTCTTTTAGCACTTGAGAAATGTGCCACTTCCTTTTGGCCCCCATGTTTTGTGATGAAAATACATCATCATTTGATTCTCCCCCTTTAAATAAGTGCTGCTTCCCACTCTGGAAAGCAGTATGGAGGTTCCTCAAAAAGTTGAAAATAGAGCTACCATATGACTCAGCAATTGCACTACTGGGTATTTACCCCAAAGATACAAATGTAGGGATCCAAAGGGGTACATGCACCCCGATGTTTATAGCAGCAATGTCCACAATAGCCAAACTGTGGAAAGAGCCAAGATGTCCATTGACAGATGAATGTGGTGTGTGTGTGTGTGTGTGTGTGTGTATACATACATACATACATACAATGGAATATTATGCAGCCATCAAAAGGAATGAGATCTTGCCATTTGCAATGATGTGGATGGAACTGGAGGGTATTATGCTGAGCGAAATAAGTCAATCAGAGAAAGGCATGTATCATATGACCTCACTGATATGAGGAATTCTTAATCTCAGGAAACAAACAGGATTGCTGGAGTGGTGGGGGGTGGGAGGGAAGGGGTGGCTGGGTGATAGACATTGGGGAGGGTATGTGCTATGGTGAGTGCTGTGAATTATGTAAGACTGTTGAATCACAGACCTGTACCTCTGAAACAAATAATACATTATATGTTTAAAAAAAAAAAGGAAGAAGATAGCAGGAGGGGAAGAATGAAGGGGGAGAAATCGGAGGGGGAGACGAACCATGAGAGACTATGGACTCTGAAAAACAAACTGAGGGTTCTAGAGGGGAGGGGGTGGGAGGATGGGATAGCCTGGTGATGGGTATTAAAGAGGGCACGTTCTGCATGGAGCACTGGGTGTTATGCACAAAGAATGAATCATGGAACACTACATCAAAAACTAATGATGTAATGTATGGTGATTAACATAACATAATAAAAAAAAAGGAGTATAAATAAGTGCTGCTTCTCTCTTGGTTTCAAGATTTTTCATCTTTGGTTTTCAGAAGTTTGGTTATGACATGTCTTGACATGGATTTCTTTGGGTTTATCTTGTTTGGGGCTTGCTCAACTTCTTGACTCTTGCCGAATTTGGAAAATTTTCAGGCATTAGTTCTTAATGTTTTCCCAGCTCTACCCTCTTTCTGCTCTCCTTCTAGGACTCCAGTGACACAAATGCTGTATCTTTTATTATAGTCCCGCACATCCCTAGGCTCTGTTCATTTTCTTTTTCAGCCTATTTTCTCTCTTTTGTTCTGATTGGATAATGTGTATTGTTCTCTCTTCAACTTCACCAATTCTTTGCTATGTCCTCTCCATTCTGTTGTTGAGCCCATCCAATAAGTTTTTATCCTATTGTGTTTTTCAGCTCTAAAATTCCCATTTGATCATTCTTTATATTTTCTATTTCTTTGCTGAGATTGTTTTCATTTAATTCAAGCATGTCTGTATTTGTTTTTTGAAGCATTTCATGATGACTGCTTTAAAATCCTTGTCAGGTAATTCCAACATCTTTGTCATTTCAGTATTGGTATCTGTTGATTGTCTTTTCTCATTCAAGTTGAGATTATCCTGGCTCTTGGTATGGCAAGTGATTTTTAATCGCATTCTAGGCATTTTGGGTGTTATGATATAGTCTTATTTAAGTCATCCCTTTTAGCACATCTTTTCTGACATCACACCAGCGGGGGAAGAAGAGGCTTCCCCTCTTTAATTTTAGGTGGGGATGAAAGCTCAGCTCATCCCTAGACCTCTACTGATATCACCCTGGCTGAGAAGGGCAGGAGCTTCCCAAATGGCCTCCACTGTTAATACTGGTAATGTTGTGAAAGTCTTGGCTTTCCACTCAGCTTCTTCTCACCCCACCCCACCAGGGAGGGACGCCTCATTAAAGCTAGATGGGAGTTGAAATCCAGGCTCCCTATGAGGCCTCTACTAATAATCATGAGGCTGAACAAGGTAGAGGAGGGAGCTATTACTGTCAGATAGGGATTAAAATCCTGGCTCCCCACCCAGTCTTCTCTGATAACACCCCAGCAGAGAAGGGGTTTTGGGGTAGAAGAACACCTAGAGGTCCAGGCTTCTTGCTTAGCCTGGAGGTAAGGGTGAGGCTGCAATGTTTTTTGTGCAATTTGGCTAAAGTAAGGCAGTTCTTGCCTAAAAGTTTTCCATTTTGCTAGGCATCTTCCCCTCCCCCCTTTTTTTTAAGCTAGTGGAATAGGCTTTTCTTAGATATTTTGAGTATGTCTGTGTCTATTGGCATTTCTGGGTTGTTGACTTCTCCAACACTCAGTCTAAGGTATTTGAAGCAAAAACAAAAGTAGGCAACACACCACTGTGTTGTTCTCCAGGTTCTGAGGCCCCTAGCCTCTACCATCTTCTCTCCATCTTTCATTATTCTTATGTTTGTTTTATATATGATGTCCAGGGTTTTAACTGTACTCAATGAGAGGAATAGGGAAAATTATGTTTATTTCATCTTACATGGAACCAGGAATCCCACAGTACTAATCATACTTTTTTCTTAATTTTTTTTTTTTTTTTTTTTTTTTGCCAGGGCACCTGGGTGGCTTAGTCTGTTACACATCCATCTGACTCTTGATTTCAGCTCAGGTCTTGATCTCAGGGTTATGAATTTGAGTCCTGCATTGGGCTCCATGCTGGACATGGAGCCTACTTAAAAAAAAAAAAAAATTTTTTTTTTTTTGCTACTGACATTGACTCAATTTTCTAAACACATCCTGTGTTTGGCTTTAACTGTTCTGTTCCTTAACTGTAACTGTTCTTTAACTATTCTGTTCATTACTTTTGAATTTTATGATAGATCTAATTCTCTATTGTTAAGCATATATAGATTAAAAAAGAAAAAAACTAGGTCTCAGGGATTGTTCTTTTAAATGTGGCCTCTTGGATTAATTTATTTAGTAGTCAATAGTGTTAAAATTGTTAAGTCAAAACCTACTCATGATTTTAATGACACTGTAAAACTTTCTCCTTGAATGTTTTGAGCTATTTTTCTGTAACATTTCTTGAGTGGAGGGTCAAGCAAATAATCTGGTTCTTTACCAGTTTTTAAAATATCATTCTGCTAAACAGTTCACATAAGCTCAATTATATTAGGAGCCAGTGAAGTGAAGTTGTTCATAAAATGCTTTATTACCTTCAGTCTTTGCAGCATTTGCTGAGTTTAGGTAATAAACCTGCACATAGAAGTTACTTAATTTTTCTCTGAGCAATAATTTACATTTGTGAGCAGTAGACTCCATCATTTTCAAAGAGGCAAGAAATGAGATATTCCTACTACTTTTTCCGGTTTAACCTTAAAATGTTAGGTGTGATTCCATTCTATAAGAAATCTCCTTTTTCACTCTAGTTATGAATACTGTTTTATGAACATTGTTTGATTTTTACTTGGAGTTATTATATTAGGTCATATTTTCGTACTTCATGAAAAAGTCCGTGCAACTCTGGCAAGAGTGCTGTCCCCCATAGCTAATGGTCTGGCAACGTTAGACTGAATTCAGAAATCATACTGCAAACATAAGCTTAGCAGTGTGCTTGGGCAAGGTAGATAGGCTGGACATTTGAAAGTAGAAGAGAAAAATGTTGCTTACCTTTCCCATGGACTCTTCCCCCAGTATAAATTCTCAAACCCTATAGGTAATGTTTGCTAATTGTTATTACTTCAGCAGCCAGTCACAATAGAAATGTTATAGTGCTCTGAAAATCCAGAATATTGCTTCCTTTTAATGAAGAAAACGAGTTATTTCACATCTCCTATTTTATTTCTTATATGCTTCTTTCCAAAACAAAAGCAATTGACCAAAAGAGAGAAAAAAGCCCATCATATTCTAAAGATGGATGAAAGGGAAGAAGCAAAGGAGTCAGATAGTGTGTTATATATGCTTCGGTATAAAGGAGGAGGACAGGCCTTCTCCCACTGATACCAAGGAAGAGGGACGGTACTTAGAAAGGCATGCATACTCAGAGTGTGGTCCCCAGAACGGCCATCAGGATCTTTCAGAAGAAAGATTGTTAGAAATGTAGAATCTTGGGCCCTACCTCAGATCTACTGAATCAGAATCTGCTTTCTAACAAGATTCACAGGTGATTCCTGTGTACATTACTGTCTAGGAAACACTGAGCTAGTGGTTCTGAGACTTTACTCCAAATCCTAGCTCACTGACAGAGTAACCTTAGGTAAATTGTTAACCATTCTGTGCAGCAAATTTATTTGTAAAATGAGACTAATAATAGTGCTTAATGTTTTTTCCCTTTTGATGAGAATTAAGTACAATGTCTTTAAAACACTTGGAAGTGCCCTGCCCCCAAGTAAAGCCATCCACAGATGCTCTAATTCAGGTACCTATTCCTGGTAATAAGCATTTAATTTTGTATCTGACTCTTATAAGAGAACTCTAATGAGGAATCTGAAGAAGCAAGAGATGACAAACACAAAAATTATAAGAGGTGGAAGATGAACTGTATGAGGAAAATACAATACCACTGGATTACTTAGTTTGAAAAAGAAGAACAAGGGATCTCTTAAACTCAGTATATGTTTCCACTTGGAAATGAATGGTCTTACATAGTAGCATAAATAGTTCAGGTAGACAAAGGAATATGAAGAAAGGGAAGTATTATGTGTATTGATATTGATAGTTCATGGAGGGTTTTAATTTAATGACAAGAATGAAACTCTCCTGCTTGAAGATAGGAAGTAGAATGAGATGAGTTCTTTCTAAGGAGCTTTTAGCCTGTTCTTCATGGCTAGCCAGCTTAGTATGTTTAGCTCTCCTTCACAAAGCATTATACACACAACTTCACATATTGGCCTTTCAGAGTCTAGAAAACTTGGTGTGCAGACAGTTTTCAGTGGTCTATATTGTCAGGAATATCCCCTTTCTGAAACTGGAAATTTTCTTTTCTTTTTTTTTTTAATATTTATTTATTTGAGAGAGAGAGTGAGTGAGACAGAGAACACAAGCCAGGGGGAGAGGCAGAGGGAGAAGCAAAATCCCCACTGAGCAGGGAGCTCGACGTGGGGCTCAATCCCAGGGTCCTGGGATCATGACCTGAGCCGAAGGCAGACGGTTAACTGACTGAGACATCCAGGTGCCCCAAAACTGGAAAATTTCAAGTGTTAATCATTGTTACCACAGTTCACCTTATAATGTTTGGAGGAGGGGTGAGATAAGAGCCTTCTTTTTCTACAATTTTAGACTAGTTCCTGTAACTCAAAAAAGTCTGAACCATTTAAAGCAGCCTTCCAAATGGAGGAAATACTTCTCCTTTGGGTCTAGCTGAAACATGGAACTTTTAAACAAAAGATAAATTTTTAAGCAAGTTAGAAGCAAGACAAATGCATGGCTTTCAATAGAACTGTTTTTGCAGCCTTGTCTTTAACATCTACCATGAATGCTTGTGTATGTATGTTATTAGAGTGTTATGTGAAAAGGAAACTCTAAAGAAACCAAAATTCTGGTCAATCTGGCATATTAATTGCCTGCTTTTTAGGATATCTGCATATGAACCTTTAATTGTAAGTGTCCTTCCCTTTAAACCTCCAGTCTCATTGTGTGGTTGGTTTCCTGAAACCTCAGGGTCTGCTTAGGTGAGCAAAGACAAACTCTCAAGTATCTCAGTTTTGAGTCTGTTTCAGCCCATCCTGTTTTGCAACTCTGCAGAAAGGTAGAAACTATGATGCTTAGAAAACTAAAAAGCTAGTTAATTACTCTAATTAAATATCTTTCTGTGCCTCCTGTTTTTGTTGCTGTTTCTAGAAGAAACTGGGTGAGGCATTTCTCTTCTTTTGTAAATGTCCAGAATACTGAGTTTTCCCCTGTTTGAGTTGGAGATTTGTTCCTCTCCCCAACAGATTACTATCATCAGGAAATTGAAAAACACTGTGGCCTGCACTGAATTTGCCATAAATTTAATTAAAGGAAAATTTCAGACTTGTATCAGTGGATTGTACTCCAGCACAGAACACAACTTAATAAAAGGGTGTAAACATTTAGGTGAAGTTCTTGTCTAGCTCTGCTAATCAATTCCTCTTGGTATCACTTTTTCTTTTACCAATAATCCATTTTTAATTGCATATATTGTCATTGAGTACCAAACTTATATAATTTGGACCTCTGTTTATCTCAGACACTGTATACTTTTTTTTTGAAATGGGGGAAGAGGAAATGATTGTGAGATGAGAAATATGACATGGTCAGAGGCCATATTTGCTTTAAGATGGGAAAATCTTATGAGATTAGGACAACTTAAAATTTTTAATGAATCAGGGTTTTTTTAGCCATCCTCTTGGCTAGTTTAAAGAATACATGGCCTATCTATGGTTTGTTTCAATTCCCAACCCAAAACAGCATGAAATTCAATAGACACCTGTTTACTTTGTTCATTTCACTAACATTTTGAAGTGCCTGCTGTGTATTAGGGAGATACTAAAATTAATACACTGTGACTTCCAGGAGCACACAGGCCACTTCAGGTGGTAGTAATATCAAATAATTTTAGCTGTATGCTGTTTACTATACTACAGGAATTTTGTAGGTATAAGGATAGGCAAAACATTCTAAGTAGAATACACAGTATATGCTATCTTTATATGTCATGTAGTGTGTAGGTGTTCAGAGTGAAGGGAGTACCTGCCGTAGTGAAAATCTTTGAGTTCTTTATATTCCCTGGGAGTCTTGTGACTAATGGATTGCATTAGAGTTGGACCCTCATGGTCACCTGTTTTTGTCTCAGGGTGACCCTGAGTAAAACATCTCTTTTTGTCCAGAAGCTTCTCTCTTTGATGTGAAAAATAGCATAACTGCTGTCTACCAAAACAGTGGGGGAGATAGTGAATAACTAAGTAATGTCAGACTTGTGTTCTGGCGAGGGTTAGCAGTAGCCTCCTCAGCTCTCTTTTTGTGTGTGTGTACTTTTTTTTTAAGCTTTTTATTTATTTATTTTTTTTTTTAATTAACATATAATGTACTACTTGTTTCAGGGTTATAGGTCTGTGATTCATCAGTCTTACACAATTCACAGCGCTCACCATAGCACATACCCTCCCCAGTGTCCATCACCCAGCCACCCCAGCCCTCCCACCCCTTCCCACTCCAGCAGCCTTCAGTTTGTTTCCTGAGTTTAAGAGTCTCCTATGGTGTGTCTCCGTCTTTGGTTTCGTCTTGTTTCGTTTTCAGCTCTCTGTCTTTAACAGGTATGGCCCCTGCTGCTCTGGACACAGTTGACTACATCTTTTTTATTGATTCCTTTTCCTTGGCCTGCCCTTTATATGTTATTGTTATATTGGCCCCCTTCTCTTCTCTCACTTGGAAGATTTCTTTCTCTAGGTGGCTTTCCCTTGTTCCTCGGTCACTCGTTTCCTTGGGGAGTGCTAGCATAGCATGATATAACGTTCTTGCCATTATTTCCATCATTCGTTATTATAAATATGTGTTTGATTACCTGCCTTTCTCCTGGATGATAAGCTCCCTGCAGGAGACAGTGTTACTGTTGTTTATCACTATATGTCCAGCATCTGGCACAGTCTCAAATATTAATGTACTCAGTAAATGTGTTTATTCAATAAATACTTATTGAGTACATATTATATAGGCTAAGGAATCTGGCAATAAACAAAACATGAATATTCCTGCTCTATGGAGCTTACTTGTTGAATGAAAAAATGAATGAACAGATGAATGAATGAAACCACACATTCCCTGGACAATGTCACATACTCATGTGTTCAGCCACCACATAAAAAGTGATTAACTCTCAAAATTCTCTCTTTCTACTGAGACCTCTTTTCTGAATTCCAGGCCCAGGGATCCAAGGGTCCTTCATTATCCATCTCGAGTGAATGCTCCCCAAGCATCTCCAAATCAGTGTGTCTAAAGCTTCTCCCCCTTCACCCAGACTTTTTCTTTATTGTGCATTCTCTGTCTTGGTAAAGGGAACTGTGCATCTAGTCATACGTCTTGTCAGCCAGTTCATAGCTGACAGTGTCTTAAATTTCCCTTTAAAACCCCAACCCCCCTAATTTCTGCCTCTGTTCAGTTCAGGTCCCTTGCATCTCTCACTTAGACTGTTGTAGCAAGTTTCTAACTGGTTGCTTTAATTCTGGTCTTAAGTTTTCCAGTCCGCCCTTCATATGCCTACCAAAGATATCTTTATAAAATGCAAATTGGTTGTAAGGCATCAGTGAGTTATATAGAAATAAAATTCAGGAACTTAGTTTAACATTCCAGATCTGGCCCTTGTTTGCCTCTGCAGCCTCTTCACACATTCTCCCTACTTATGACCAGGTAACCATCCATACTGTGCTACTTGCAGTTCCCTTAGTGTGTATATCAGTTTCATTTTTCATGCCTTTGCTCCCGATGATCTTTTAGTTGAGGGTCCGCCCCCACCCTACCTATCCAGTTCATCAATATACTCCTTTACCAAGATTCATTTCTGGGCTCACATCTGCTCTGCTGGAGTCTTTCTTTACTGCCCCCCTGCAATTGTTGTCAAACTGACCACATACCCCCACTTAAAAAAAAAAATCTCTATTGTATCCTGTGTTTAAATGCCTCTCTTGGAACATGTTATCCTTATTTGTTTAAGTCTCTTTCTCTCAGCCCCTTGGTATCATTTTTTCCGCCTTTATTGAGATGTATTTGACATATAACATTGCATAAGTTTAAGGTGTACAGCATGATGATTTCATATATGTATATATTGCAGAATGATTACCATAATAAGGTTAGTTTGCACATCCATTATCTCCCTTATTTGTGTGTGTGTGTGTGTGTGTGTGTTGAGAACACCTAAGATCTATTCTTTTAGCAGCTTTCAAGGATACAATACAGTACCTATTACCTATTGTTAACTATAGTTTCCATGCTATACATTAGATTCCCCAGAACTTATTCATCGTAAAACTGGAAGTTTGTATCCTTTGACCACTATCACTCATTTCCCCCAACTCCCAGCCATTAGCAACCACCAATCTACCTTCTGTTTTTATGAGTTCAGCTTTTTATTTTTTATTTTATTTTTTTTTTAAAGATTTTATTTTTATTTATTTGAGAGAGAGAATGAGAGAGAGAGAGAGAGAGCATGAGAGGGGGAGGGTCAGAGGGAGAAGCAGACTCCCTGCTGAGCAGGGAGCCCGATGCGGGACTCGATCCCGGGACTCCAGGATCATGTGAGCCGAAGGCAGTCACTTAACCGACTGAGCCACCCAGGTGCCCCAGAGTTCAGCTTTTTAGATTCCACATGTAAATAAGATCATATGGTATTTGTCTTTCTTAGTCTGACTTATTTAACTTAGCATAACGTCCTCAAGGTTTATCCATATTATTGTAAATAGGAAAACTTATTTCTCTTTTAAAGGTGAATAATATTCCTGTGTGTGTTTGTGTGTTTCACATTTTTAACTCCATCTGTTGACATTTAGGCTGCTTCCACGTCTTGGCTATTGTAAATAATGCTGCAGTGAACATAAGGATGTAGATACCTCTTTAAGATAGTGATTTCATTTCCTTCACATATATACCCAGAAATAAGATTGCTAAATCATATATAGTGCTTCTATTTTTAATTCTGGGGGGAACTTCCGTACTGTTTTTATAGTGGCTGTACCAATTTACATTCCCACCTACAGCGCACCAGGATTCCCTTTTCTCTACATTCTTGCCAGCACTTTTTATCTCTTGTGCCCTTGATCTCTTTTCAAAAGATCTATTGAACGTATGCTCTGTGCTGTGTGCTATGCTAAGTGCTTTTCATTTATTAGCTCATTTATATTCATAGTTGCCCTGTGAGGTGAGGTAGGTATTACCATCTCCAGATGAGGATGTCAGAGAAGTTACTTATCCAAAGTTACATTATTACTGAATGCCAGAATTAAGATTTCAGCCAAGAATGTTGGGTGACACCTAAGCCTGTGCTCTAGTCATTCTTACTGCCTTTGTTAAATGACTGGAAGAAAATTTGACAAGCTTTTTAAAAATGATCTTTTGCAACCCTGGATATGCCTATCTTTGGATTAAAGGATAGGTTTCTGTTGGTATATCATCAGATCATACTAACAGTTTGTCACCTGACTTAATGACCATGGATACGTGGAGTTGTAGAGAGCTCTCATCAGTCTGACCTGATGCTTACGATTTTGCTTATCCCCACCGAACTTATGGTAGAAGTAGAAAGACAAGAGAAGACTGAATAATAGTAGAATGAATAAAACAAAAAAATACAACCAAAACAAGTTTTTCTGCAACTACTTATTATGACAATTTTCAAATATATAGAAAAGTTGACAGAATAGTGCAGTGAACTGCCATATACGCTACCTTGATTTCATGGTTGTTGACATTGTGCTATATTTGCTTCATGCCCGCTCATATATTTGCTTTTATTTTTATTGCAAATTTACATAAATATATATCTATATAAACTTATGTAGATATGAATAAATTTATTTACTTATATAAAAATTTATTTGCTTATTTTTTTCTGAGCCGAGTGTCATCTGTCACCCTAAATACTTCACATTCATCTCCTAAGAATAAGAACATTTCTCTTTATAAACCACATTATGATACTTAACAAAATTAGCAATAATTCCATAATATCAACTGTTGAGTCAATATTCCAATTTCCCTAATTGTCCCAAGAATGTCTTTTATAGCTGTTTTTCCCCTGACCTAGGGTCCAGTCATGGTCCCATGGGTTGCATTTGGTTGGTCTTCAATCTCTAACCTCCAACCCCCATGACATGGACTTTTTGAAGACTTCAAAGAGCTTGAAGAGTACTTTGCAAAATCTCCCATATTCTGGATTTGTCTGATTGGTTCTTTGTGCTATAATTTAATTTGTTCCTTTTTCTCATTTCTTTGAAATGGGAGTTAGGTTTACAGATTTGATTAAATTCAAATAAAACATTTAGCAAGAATATTTCATAGGCAATATTGCCTACTTTATACATTAGGAGGTACATAATTTTTATTTTTTTCACTATTAGTGATCTTAAATTAATTCACTTTGGGTAATGACTACCAGATTTCACCATTTAAGGGCACATTTTCTTCTTTGCTCTAAGTAACTAATCTTGACACCTTATATCTTATTTATTAATCTTTCACCTACTGGTTTCAATCCCCATTAATGATCCTTGTCTGAATGAGTTATTGCATTGGGGGTTATAAAATGGTGATTTTTAAAATTTGACCTTTCCTTCCAAGTAATTAGCTAGGATTCTTCTGTAAAGAAGGGCTTTACTTTTTTTCCCCTTTCATGCTTTTCTATCTTTTTGAAGTATCACCATGAACTGGTAAATATGTATCTATTAAATTTGCTGTTAGAGTCAGTCCTTCCAATGCTCATATTGTCCCAAATTTGACTAATGAGAATCTCCTTCAGGGTTGCTTCTATTCCATTTGACAAGTCCCCATCTATTTCTCTTTACATACTTTTTTCCAATATAGCATAGCAACATGTTTCAAGCTTACTTTGTACTTCCCATACCCCAAAATGGGAATTAGCCATTTTTTCCAAGGAGTCGTGGTTCCAGAAAAGGAGAATTGTGCTTTTTATTTGTTTTTGTTTTTGTTTTTTAGTTTAATGATGCTCCCTTTTTTTCTTGCCATATAGATGTTCCTTCATTGAGTTCTGTATTAAATCAGGATTACTAAGTACCAGATCTCAGTATCCCAAATGTCCAAGGCAAGGGTGGGATGGGGTAAAAGAGTGGTCTTTGCTATGCCAGAGGAAATCTTCCAGCTTAAGGCGATCACTTCCTACTTTGGCAGCCTACTAGTAATACATCCTGTCTCTGGTCCTTCTCCCTCCACCTTTGATTTTTCTTTTTCTTTCTCCCTATGTCCCTATTCATTCTACTTTGACCTTTACTTGTATTTACCTATAGAATGCATTTTGGAATTAAGGCTTTAAGGTTTGCAAAATGATCATTTCCAGCAGCCATTTTGGCTAATTAATTTGATGTTTAGGTTTTGATATGATCTTGCTTTATCTTAATTTATAATTGTTTATCTTATGAAGATTTCTTTCTTTGATGAGGTTGTGACGACTGCTGTTTCTTTCAGTTCTTGAATGGTGGTTTTCCAGATTACCTGTATGTTATATTCTTTTTTTTTTTTAAGATTTTATTTATTTATTTGTCAGAGAGAGAGAGTGCACAAGCTGTGGGAGCTGCAGGCGGAGGGAGAGGCAGAGGGAGAACCAGACTCCCCAGTGAGCAAGGAGCCTGATGCGGGACTCAATCCCAGGACTCTGGGATCATGACCTGAGCCGAAGGCAGATCCCTAACCAACAGCCACCCAGGTGTCCCTGTATGTTTGATTCTTGTCAGTCATGGTTTGGTGTACACCTTCCCTTAGATTGAATTTTCTACATCTGTTGCATTATTTTCTGTCATTTGGCCAGGATTGAGTTAAATATGTCTTTTTTCTCACTATACTCCCGCCCCCAAATCAGTGAAGAAAGAATTTCACCCACATTTTCTTTATATAAATCTTTCTCTCCAGAGGCGGGGTGAAGTCTCATTGTGTTAGGGAGGAGGGAAAATTACTGTATTGTTTGGACATATATTTTGGATTTTCCAGGAAAAGGGGGGCATTTCAAAATCTGGTGAATCAAGACAAATATAAAAAACTGATTAAGGATAAGACTGCCTGTTTTTATATTCTGCCGCATAGCATGTGTTTAAATGAATTTGCCTGTAATTTGTCTTCAAATGCTGACATTTAACTCTTAGGCTGTATAATTGTGCTGGCTTTTTCCAGAGTATAATTCTTATTCTGCATGAAGGTAACTTGTTCATCTACTGTAAACATTACTGACTGTGGTAACAGCCAGACTAAAAAATTCTTTTTATGTACATGATAGCTGGCAGGAACTCCTGGGACCATCACACATCATTCTTGTCTTTTGAAGCTTACTGACAAAAAGCATGCAATGGAAAACCAGCCTAGTCTGACATAGATTGACTTTGAAATCATATTAGCTTATTTAGAACACTGTTCCTTCTATTGTTACTGTTTTTAAGATACTGAGTATTCAACAAGCTCTTCTAATTAATGTATTCTTTAAACTTAGTAACCTTTCCTTTTATTAGAACCACTCCTCTTCTATAAGCCATCTCTGGCTCCTTTTTTTGTTAAAGGTTAATAATGAGAATAATGAAGCAATTGGTTATTTATGCAGTCATGATTGGCAAAAGTTATTAGAACAGGAACCTGCCCAGAGGCGATGATTAGGTTATGAAAATGTTAAGGAATACTGAAACCAGTCACCATTTTTGACATTTACAAAATACTGCTCCCACCCTTAATCGTGATGACCTATTGTAAAAGTATTTATACAGAATAATCTCATTGGACAGTGATTTTTATACCAACAGCATACATAATTAAGTGCGAAGGGGGAGATTTGGAAATGATCTGAGAGAAAAATGGGCCTGGGGAGGAAATTACCACAATGAGAAGAAACAGAACTCTCTCTTGGATGGAACTGTCTCTCACACACCTGATCTACACAGTTAGGTGACCATTCCAATTAGCATCTTCATCTTGAGCACTTTGCAAGTTTGAGGAGCTGTTCTTCACATTAGACTATGAAAAATGTAGAGAGGTATATGGGCAGAAAATTTCCTGATGATGGTTTTATTTACAAAACATTGACTTAATTGACATTATAGAAAAACAAGACAAAAATCTAATTATAATCCCTTTATGTTTAATATGGTTAGAACTTTCTTTGTCAATTAGGCAGTAATTATTTTTACCGCAACAGTATTATCACTTCTACTCTGCATTGTTTTGGTAGCAGTTTTACTGAGGTATAACACACAATAAAATTTACCCTTTTGAAGTGTGCAGTTAAGTCTATGGCCATACCACCCTGAATGCGCCCAGTCTGGCCTGAAGTCTGCAAGTTAGTGGGTTTTTTTTTTTTTTTTAATTTTATTTATTTATTCATGAGACACAGAGAGAGAGAGAGAGGCAGAGGGAGAAGCAGGCTCCCAAGGAGCAGGGAGCCCGATTCGGGACTCGATCCCAGGACCCTGAGATCATGACCTGAGCCGAAGGCAGACGCTTAACCATCTGAGCCACCCAGGCGCCCTGCAAGTTAGTGGTTTTGAGAGTATTCCCAAAGCTGTGCAAACATAACTGTCTAATTCCAGAACATGTTCATTGCCTACCCCCCAGAACCAGTACCCGTTAGCAGTTGTTCCCTATTCGCCCTCCCACACCCCTAGTGCTAGCAAACACTAATGTACTTTCTATCTTTATGGATTTGCCTATTCTGGACATTTTTTTTCCTTCAGCTTTTCTCATGTAATATATACTTCAGAAAATTGGAGAAGAGGACAGAAAGTGAATGTGGATGACTAAAACTTACTTGTGATCCTGTATACTTAGAACTGGGTATTCTTTCCCCTAGTTCATTGGAATAGGTATTTAAAACAATAACAGCAACAACAACAAAAAACCCCAACATCTTTATGTAAATAAAATCATACAATATGTGGCCTTTTGTGTCTGTCTTCATTAGCGTAATGTATTCAGAGTTCATCCATATTGTAGCATGTAGCAATACTTTGTTTCCTTTTATGGCTGAAGAGTATTCTGTTGTATAGATATATTGCATTTAGTTTATCCATTTATCACTTGGTAACATTTGAGTTGTTTTCACTTTTTCACTATTACGAAGAATACTACACTGAATATTCATGTATAGGTTTTTGTATGGACATATATTTTTTATTCTCTTGTGCTTATACCTAAATGTGCAATTGCTGAGTCATACGTAACTCAATGCCTAACTTTTGAGGGCGCTGCTAAATTATTTTCCAAAGCAGCAGTGCCATGTTACATTCCCATTAGCTATATAGGAGGGTTGTACTTTTTCCACATCCTTGTCAAAGCTTTTTATTGTCAGTCTTTTTGATGATAGCCATCCTAGTAGATACAAAGTGGTATCTCATATTATGGTCTTGATTTGCATTTTCCTAATGTTTAATGATATTGGGCATATTTTCTTGTGCTGCTTGGACATATGTATATTTTCTTTTGGAAAATGTCTATTCAAGTTCATTGCCCATTTTAAATTAGGTTAAATAGTTCCTTATTGTTGAATCGTACAAGGTCTTTAGATATTCTGAATACCAGTCCCTTATCATCTATATGATTTGCAAATATTTTCTCTCATTCCGGAGGTTGTTTTTCAATTTCTTAATAGGGTCCTTTGAAGCAAAAGTCGGTTTTTTTGTTTTATTTTTTAAATTTGGAAGTCCAATTTATGTGTTTATTCTTTGGCTTCTGTGCTTTCAGGTGACCATTGCCTAATCCCAGGTTACGAAGATTTACTTTTATGAGTTTCACAGTTTTAGCTCTTATATTTAGGTCACTGATCCATTTTCAGTTAGTTTTTGTATATGGTGTGAGATAGGAGTCTCTCATGAAGAATGAGAACTTCATTCTTTTGCATGTTTGTTTTTATTCATTCAAATGTAAAGATTTGAGAGAGAAATTTCTCTTCAAATGAGATGACCATTGCTATTCTCTTTGCAAATTACTGTTTACATGATTTTTTTGGGGGGGTGGATATATGTACTGTGTTCACCTACGTGCACTCTCACCAAATATGATTGCACTTTTTTCTCTCTTTTGTTTATTGGAATCTAAAAAGCAGCACTGATAGATACAGTTTGAATCAGTTTATTCGTTTTTTTCCCTTAATTTACAATCTCACCTCTTCAGCTACAGTATAGAGAATGCCAAGAACTTCTAAGTCTCTATCAGAAATATCTATCAGAACAGCAAGAGAAGCTCACCATGTCTCTCTCAGAACTTGGTGCTGCTAGAGTGCAGGAACAACAGGTAAGCATCTTTATTCTTACCTTTTCTTGACTTTAATGGATCAGCAAGATGTCCGAAGAATCATTTGCCTTTACTTTGAGTCACAGAATATAACATTGTCTTAAAGCATGTAAGTATAGCATGTGATTGAGGTAGTGTCATTTACTTTTTTTTTTTTCATCTCCTATTCCTGGGGCGCAGAGGTCAGGAATGATTACTTGAAGCAGGCTCTGGGTCAGTGGGAAAGCTCCTAGTTGTAAGAAAGCACAGCAGGAATGGTAAAGAAAACTCACTGCTCTGTTGCTTAATGAAGAAGATCAGGTGGGCAGTTTGTTGTTACTCATTGTCCTTGTGGAAAACATTAACGAGCCTTGCCTAACTCACGTTTACATTTTTAGAATAATAAAAGTGATTTGGTGACTTATAAAATCTTTAATTGAAGAAAATTGGAGTATTTTGCATGATTTTATGTTTGTATGTATATATTAATCACATAAGTATGTATGAGAGTCTTTGTATATAACATTTATATACATATCATTAAATGGTATATATTGTATAATTAAATGAAGGCTCAGAACCCTGCCAGTTGTGATGTGAAACAAGCTCTAAAAACTTACTTCTTGCCCTCTAGCAAGTGATACTTCGTACTTTTTCATATCCAAATGAGTTTAAATATTCAAATGGATGAGAACAGTAAGTGTTATATGCTAAAACATTGTAGAAAAAACTGTGCAGTAGGGTCCAAGTCATTCATATTAAATATTAAAGCCTGGCTAATGTGCTAATGTGTTATCTTCCCCTCTTGAATAATATCAGGTCCTGTGAATGATTTTTTGCAACCCTTCTAAAGAATATCATTGCTGTTCAGCCCAGAGACCACTCTCTCAGATAGGTGAAGAGTTTGGACCAAGAAAACTTCAGTTTTGAACTTAAAGTTTAGACTCATGGAAAGGTTAAGATAATAAATAATAATTTTGCTGGAATGCTGTGTAGCTCAGACTTATGTCCTTGTTTTGAAGTCACAACATTTATAAGAAATGGCCTCGCCTGGCTGGCTCAGTCAGTAGAGCATGCGACTTTTGATCTTGGGGTGGTGAGTTCAGGCAAGCCCCATGTTGGGCATAGAAATTACTAAGAAAAATAAACTAAAAAAAATGGCCGAAGTATGAATGGTTTATTTGTATTCTAACTTGAAATAGTTTCTTTTGTTCTGTTTTCTGAAAAACGTAGACTATAAAATGACAGAGGATGGTGGCAGCTAATCTTGATGGTTTGGCTAGATTTCCCCTGCCACTTTGAAAGCAGGGCAGGCAGTTTGCAAGGTGGTCCTTGTCTCTTGTTCTCGGGTGGGTTAGAGAAAATTGTACCATAAAGATCAGGTTTCGGACCTTTGCTTTTGTATTTCCATTCCTTCTGTCTATATGACAAAGGTGTGTTGGGGCCACAAAAATGAAGGGCAACCCATTTGGCAAGGGTATTGGAGGGGAGGCAGAGGGTTTTTCGATTGCCAGTGTAGAGCCTTTGGACCTTAAATATATAAACTGAGAGTCAATAAATAGTCACTAGAGGGCTCTGGAGGCATCTAGGGGGCTCTAAAGACTTCTAGATAAGGAGGCCTCTCTCTTTTCTTTTTTTATCTACTTCTGAAATTGGGGGAAAAAAACTTTCTCGGGTATTAATGTTTTGTTTAAGTTAGTGATTCTTGGCGGTTTCACTAGAGACCCCTCATAATTAACACTGACTCTCTAACCTTAACTTTGAGGAACAAAACTAAAAAAATCACTAGTAGTAGAATGAAGATGTTGGCCAAGTACATGGAGAGAGCACCCTCAAAGCAAAAAAAGAGATACTTTTGAATTTTCATTTTGACTTAGTCATGAGAAAATTTTAAAACCATGTTTTCAGGAAGTGCCTGGTAGTCAAGTCAATATGTCTTATGTGCAATGAAAATGAAATTGAAGCTACTTATAGGCTCTGCCATTTGAGTTTAGAGAGGCAAAATAGGTTTCTTTTTGAACGCCAACTGGAGATTATCATCTTGCTTCCTATGATATCTGTTTTGTTCTTTGTGACAGGCTTCTTTTACCTGAACATTCCCTCTCATGGGAATTGGGTAAGTTTGGTCAACAAGTTTGTTTTAATGTCAGGAAGGGCATCACTGTAATAACTCTGATCCTGAATGAGGATGTCAGGTAAACAGTAAATTTTATTTGTTCTCAAAATAAGGTGTTTTTTTTTAATTTAACTAATATCCAGATTTTATGATGGAGATGGCAGCAGTTCATTTTTCATGAGGCATTTATTTGACTTTAAGAGACTTTTTCTGTTTCTTCTTTGCATTGGTGGCATCTGGCTCAAACTGCATATTATAAATTTTGCTTATAGTTTAATTAAATCCGCAGTTCACCAGAAGAATGCCCTGTCATATGATTTTCTTCTTTGACTTCTGCCATTTCCTTGAAACTACTCCATTTACTCCATTTTTTCCTTGTTTCTCCCTCATCCTCTTTCTTGCTATGCTATCAAAGGTGAATTTTCTCATTTATTCAGCCAGGATTCATTGTGGATTCTAGAAATGTTTTTCACATGTTCTATTTAGATTAAAATATTTCGTTGATGTGTGTCTGCCACTTCATTTCCTGATCTTAAGAAATAGTTCTTACCCATAGTATAACTGTGGTCTTGGATGTGGGAGGATCTAGTAACCACAGTTTTGGCCAATGTACATTTTAGAGTATAGCTTTTCTTATCACAGTTGAGTGTTACTTCTTTTTTGTGAACCTGAACTTTAATGTCACCTCAAATTATGATGCTTATAACTTCTACTTTAGTCTTATTTGATAGGCTCTACCATTTTAGAGATGTTACAGTATTTCTGAAGTATTCTTTATATTAAAAGAAAGCCTAGGTAGGGGCGCCTGGGTGGCTCAGTTGGTTAAGCGACTGCCTTTGGCTCAGGTCATGATCCTGGAGTCCCGGGATCGAGTCCCGCATCGGGCTCCCTGCTCGGCAGGGAGTCTGCTTCTCCCTCTGACCCTCCTCCCTCTCATGCTCTCTGTCTCTCATTCTCTCTGTCTCAAATAAATAAATAAAATCTTTTAAAAAAAAAAAAAGCCTAGGTAGCATTTTGAGTAGCTTCTCCCACTGTCACTTAAAAATGTTGGTATGTAGGCCTACCTTATTGTTTTCCTTACCTCTTCATTTTTTTGTCAAGATGATATAAAAAATAAAGGAGATTTGGAATCTTTTTGAGAGTTCCCCTTTTCTATAAATTGGACAAAATCATTATTACTTTTCAGCCATGGGCAATAGATATTAATGAATCTCTGCTGTTCTGATCTGGTAAAAGACCTTTTATAGAAACTTTTCCATCTTGTTCATAATTACTTGTTCCATGTTTCTTAATTTGGGTCTGGGTCATGGATTGAACAGAATTTGAAATATACTAAAGATAAATCATTGCTGAGTATATGTTTAATATTTCTTGGTGGTTTCTACTACCATTGTCTCCATAGTTTTGTCAAAA
Organism: Mirounga leonina; assembly: GCF_011800145.1. Taxonomy (NCBI): domain Eukaryota; kingdom Metazoa; phylum Chordata; class Mammalia; order Carnivora; family Phocidae; genus Mirounga; species Mirounga leonina. The sequence continues at coordinate 35,277,254 of NW_023270854.1, read as the reverse complement.
GAGTTTTTGTTGCAACACCTGTGTGGCTCAATCATTAAGCGTCTGCCTTCGGCTCAGGTCATGATCCCAGGGTCCTGGGATCGAGCCCCACATCAGGCTCTCTGCTCCGCGGGAAGCCTGCTTCTCCCTCTCACACTCCCCCTGCTTGTGTTCCCTCACTCGCTGGGTCTCTCTCTGTCAAATAAATAAATAAAATCTTTAAAAAAAAGAAGATTTTTTGTTGTGCTTAGGGCCAGAGTGCCTTGGGACTACTTCCTGTTCTGAGATTACTTTCATGTATTTTTTTGGTTGAATTTTTGTTGTTGTTTAACTGCCATATGTAGTCATGTGGTAATTGAGTTCCTTACCATTTTAATTCTATCTAATTTTATGCATTTTAATATGTATTTAATGTGTAATATTTATTTTAATTTCATCTAGTACTAACCTACCCTTGAGTTTAAGAAGCCCAGATTTTATTGGCAGTCCAGAAGGTTCACCATACTTCTGACAAACCAAATCAAAGAAAAAGTCATGCTCTTTGGATATCTGTAATAGAATGTCTGGCTCAAATGTACTAAGCTCCTCACAGAATAAAAGATCTATAGATATAACAAGAATACGATTAACAGCTGACTTCTCATCAGAAACAATGGAGGAACTAGACAGTAGGATGGCATACATAGTCAAAGAGCTGTAGGGGGGAAAAACAACAACCTAGCAATCAAGGAAAGCTATCCTTCAAAAGTGAAGATCACATAAAGACATTCCTAAATAAAAAAAGACTGAGAGAGTTGGTTGCTAGCTTACCTGCCTAACAATACAAATAGAAGTTTGTTCATATGAAAAGAAATGACTTAAGACAGTAATTCAAATTCACTGAGAAATAGAGCACTGGTAAAAGTAATTATGCATTCCTCTTTTCTTAAATAACTTAAAAGATACCTGAATAAAACAATAATTTTAAAACTATGTTGTTGAGCTTATAAGATATAAAGATGGCATGTGTATTTGCACAAAGGGAGGAGAATGGAGGAGAGCTATATTGGAGAAAGTTTTCTGTTACTGGGATAAAACTCTTTATTCATAAACAATGTGATCTTGTATGTAGAAAATCTTTTTTTTTTTTAAGATTGTATTTATTTATTAGAGAGAGTGAGAGAGAGCATGAGAGGGGAGGGGGCCAGAGGGAGAAGCAGACTACCTGCTGAGCAGGGAGCCTGACGTGGGACTCGATCCCAGGACTCCGGGATCATGACCTGAGCTGAAGGCAGTCACTTAACCACTGAGCCACCCAGGCGCCCTGTATGTAGAAAATCTTAAGGAATCAAAAAAAACCTGATAGAGCTAATAAATGAGTTCAGCAAGGTTGCAGGATACAAGATCAATAGGCAAAAATCAATTTTATTTCTGTTTACTACCAGTGAACAACTTAAAAATGGATATATTTAATAAAAGCAGTGTAAGACTTACACACTAAAAACAAGCAAAATATTGCTGAGGGAAATTAAAGATCTAAATAAATGGAAATTATTCCATGTTTATGGATTGCAAGACTCAAAGTGGCAGTTCTTTCCAAGTTAATCTGTAGATTCATTGCAATTTCTATCAGATTTCCAGCATATTTTGATAATTTGGTTTTTGCAGAAATTGATAAGATGAAAAAATTTATATGGAAATCCAAAGGAATAAGAATAGCTGAAAACAATTTTGAGAAATAAGAGCAAATTTGAAAATTATTCTTTCCAAATGCAAAATTTACTCTAAAGCTGCAGTATAATAAAATTTTTACCTGACTCACATGACTTTTTCCCCTTGGCAAAATCATACAACCACAAGGAATGTATTCTGTCAACAACATGAATGAGTTTGGAAGCAGGTTTTTCCTTAGATATTCCAGATTAGAGCCCAGCCCAGCTGACATCTTTTAGTCTTATGAGAAACCAAGCAGAGAACCTAACCAAGCCTGCCTGGACTTCTGACCTACAGAATTATGAGCTAATGAATTTGTGTTATTTTAAACCACTGCATTTGTGGCAATTAGTTATGCAGAAATAGAAAATAAGACATACAGTATTCAGGACAGTATAGTACTGCCAGTATAGTACATGCCATATATATGATGGACATATAGATCAATGAACAGAACTATGAATTCAGAAATACACTCTAGCAATTATGGTAAATTGATTTTCAACAAAAATGCTAATGCAATTCATTGGGAAAAAATCTTTTCAACAGGCATTGATAGGACTATTGGACACTTAGAGAAAAGATAAATTTAGACCCTTCATACCAGCCACAATTTTTTTTTTTTTTACCACCCACAAAGTTTAACTTCAACATAAGGACACCTTTTTTTGAAACCTAACTTCAGATACTGTTTTTTTTCAGCACCAGTTTTTGTTTTCTTTAAGTGCAGTGCTCTTTATGCATGTTACAGTAACCATGTGAACTTGAACACTGATCACATATATCATTTAGTCTTATGTAATTAATAGTAACCAGAAGTATTGCCTTTAAATAAGGATAAAAGTATTATTTTATGGTACATAGAATACCATAGAAGTTACCAGAGAAGGTAATGCTTTATCAAAATGCAGAAGAATTTGCTGAAATATAAGTAAGGAGAACTCCAATAAAGAACATGAGAAGTCTGAATACTTGGTCACATTTACTAACTCTGACTCACTGCATGTTACTGGTCTTTTAAAGAGTAAATTATATTACTATAAGAAATTACAACTCAAAGCATAGGGTAAAGGCAAACGTGTATAGACAGAAAAAAGATCAATGATTGCCTGGGGTCAGTGGGAGGGAAGAAATAAATAGGTAGAGCATTTCTCGAAGCCCTGGAACCCTATAACACAAAGCCACAAAGAGTAAGCCCTAATGTAAATTTTATGAACTTCAGGTAATAATAAGTCATCAATATTGATTTAATCAATTGTAACAAATAAACTACAGTAATAGAAGATGTTAAAAATCAGGGAAACATGGGGTGAAGAGGGGAAGTATATCTTGTCTATTTAAAAATTTTTTAATCTATTTTTAAATTTAAAACTGCTCTTAAAAAAGTCTATTAATGTAAAAAAAATACAATGAAAAGAAAGTACAGGATATAAGTTACTGTAAAGTTGTTACCAAAATTTGTTTTATATTCTTAATGAACTATGTTTTCCTGGCTGTTGGCTGGAATGTCATAAATTACTTAACTGGAGAGCAAGCATAGCCATCTAGTATCTGTATTTTAAGCTAAATTTAATTTTTCATATTTAATACATGTCATTTAATTCATGCAACAAGACTGTGAGCTATCCTTTCTTTGAAGGTAGTATATTAGTTATGTCTTCTTTGTAACAAATATCCACTAAATTTAATGGCTTAAAATACATATTTATTTTCCCACACTTTCTGTGGGTCAGAAATTCAGTCAAGTCTTAGCTGGTTCCTGTGCTTCAGCGTCTCTTGCGGGCTGCAATGAAGGTGTTAACAGAGGCTGTATTCTTATGTAAAGGCTTGACCAAGGATGGGTAGAATCTGCTTCCATGTTCATCACATTGTGGTTGGCAGAAATCAGTTTCTTATGGGTTTTTGGATTGCGGGCCTCCTAGCTGGCTAATGGCTGGAGGCCACCCTCACTTCCTTGCTGTGTAGGCCTCTCCAGGGTGGCTCCTTGTTTTATCAAAACGTACAAGCCAAGAAGGTAATAGAGTCTACTAGCAAGACAGAAGTTGTTGTTTTATGTAACCTAATTGAAGGAGTGAACTTTCATCACTTTTGCTATATTAGAGGCAAGTCATAGGTCCTAGTACACACAAAGGGAGATGATCACACACAAGGGCAGGATTACCAGGGGATAGGCATCACTGGGTTCATCTGAGAAGCTGCTTGCCATAGGTGAGAAGTTAAGCAAATTGTATACCACAGCGGTATTTAAGTATCTGGAAATTTATGAAATTCTTGGGGCATATTTCTCTAGGTAAGATTCTAGTTTGTTTTGTGAAAATTTATATCTTTATTTTCATTTGTCTAAATTCTTCATTTTTCTGGTATTTAAATATATGAATTTTGTGTTAGAGAAGTCATGGTGGCTGTCCAGTCTGCAGAATGGATTATTCTTACTAGTTTTTAAATATTTTAATTTTCAGTATGTTTTTCCCATTATCTTATTTATTATGGCCTTTTTATTATTTATTCAGACAACTATACAATTTAACATAGACCATTTCCTACCAATTTGAGAGAAGAGATCAGTCTCTATACACTCCATTGAAAGTCATGCATACCTAATTCAGATCTTCAAATCAGGCTAAATTGAATAATAAATAATTATTTGGTGACATACTGTAAGTCTCATAATCACTGAAAACCAAATCAACATGAAAGACATATATTTTCTATTGTCTTAATATTAATTTTTCCAATCAAATTACTTGATAATTGGTACTAAGTGCACAGTCCTTCACATACTTGGGTATTCCACAAATATTTTTCAAACCAGAAGGTCTATTTTTCAGTGCAACCTAGACACTAATACTTGGCTATTGACTTAAAGAAATAGGCTTTCTACTCATAGGTTACAGATTCAAAATTAAATCTGGAAAATATTTAAACTGATAGTATTAATGACATTGAACTTTGTATGTTCTCTGTATTAGATATGATTGGGATACATGGTCAAAATATGTTGAACAACTTAGGTTTATGGTCACTCTCTTTGGAGTCAATGTTGTTTGCCTTTGTATCTGATTATTTTGACATTTTTTCTCAGCCCTACATCTCAGAAGGCTATTTTGTTTGTTTATTTCAAGTGGCTCAAAGACTGTACCAGCTGTCATAGGTCATCATGTAATAGGAAAGAGAATCTAATACTAAACAGATTGTCTCACTATTACAGGATTCCACTTACATGAGGTTTCTAAAGTAGTCAAACTCTTATAAACAGAAAGTAGAATGGTGGATGTGCTGGGGGTGGGGCAGGGCAAGGGTAGTTAGTTTTCAGTGGATATAGAGTTTTACTTTTGCAAGATGAAAACATTCTAGAGTTCTATTATACAACAATGTATATGACTAAAACTAGTGTATTGTATCTTTAGAAGTGGTTAAGATGGTTAAATTTTGTTTGTGGTTTTGACCACAATTAAATAGATTGAGGGGCACCTGGGTGGCTCAGTCAGTTAAGCGACTGCCTTCGGCTCAGGTCATGCAGGGTCCTGGGATCTAGCCCCACATCGGGCTTCCTGCTCAGTGGGCAAGGAGTCTGCTTCTCCACATCCCCCTGCTCATGCTCTCTCACTCACTCACTCTCTTTCTATTAAATAAATAAAATCTCAAAATAAAGTAATAAATAAATAAATAGATTGTGTCAGTCCAGGAATGAATGAATTTTTACTCATGGAACAGAAAGTCTTGATCTGGAACCAGTTCTATTGACTGCAGTATATAAGCAGCCGCAGTAGTCATCCTTGATTTTACAGAGTTAGCAACAGCATGCTCAGATAAGAAGTCTAAGTGCAGAAGAGAGAATTGGGCCACTTTTTATTATTACATTGATATCAGCCTACTGTCCATCTGCACTCTTTCAAAGCTAGGCTTTTTATCAAAGGACCGAGGTACCAGCTGGAAGAAATCCTAAACACCCTTTCCCCCCATTTTGGATGGTAATACTGACATTCTTATATCAAGTATCACTGACGAAGATACTTGACAGCACCTTCCAGGTAAACATAATATCTCAGAAAATATAATAACTGACTGTCTTATTTATGGAGTCAAACCTTCTCATAACTTCTCTTCCTTCAAGTGCCTGTTAACTAAGTTAAACTTCAGACACTCTTGTTGCCTGATTTTTATAGTCTTTATTATTCAGTGAACATTAAATTATTTCTTCCCTTGTTAACTTTTTATTTGAACCCTTGCTAGCCTGTTTGCTGCTTCTTTCAAATTAATGTGATTTTGAGCTCTAGTATAGTATTTGATTGGTTAATTCTGTCATTATAGTAATAACACTCATTATCTGATTGAAATTTTAAAGTTCATGTCAACGTGTAAAGATTAATTTTCTCATATGGGAGAAAGATAAGTGGAATGGATAGGATAAATGGAATTATTTACTTGGCAAATGTATATTGAGCACCTACTGTGTGCTCACTGTTTTGAGTGTTCTGGATACAGATCCTGCCTTCATGGACCATATAATCTCAAAAGACAATTTAACAAGGAAAAAGAAATTAAATTTCAGAAAGTAACAAGCCTATGTAATAGAGAGTGACTAGGTAGGGCATACATGGATGAGCCCTTTGAGAATATTGCAATATAGAAAGAAAAATAGAGGTACAAGATAGCTGTTAAAGGAAGAAGAAAACTCAGTAAGAGGAAAGGCACATAAATAGGTCATGAGACCAGTTTGGTGTCTCCAAATAAGTAACTGCAGGAGATTAGAAAATGTGTCAACTGCCCATCACAAAAGCTGGAGCAATAGAGAAGGGTTTGTGCAGAAGCCAGAGGTGACTGAGAAGAGCTGCTAAGATTCACCCAGTTCATTAGCCTCCTTTATGAAGCCATACCTATGTGGCTTTCAGCTCATTTTGACAATTGCTGTAGCTATTACCTTCCTTTTTATTAGTGTCATTTTTCTCTGGTCCATTGCTAAAACTTTTCTGTCACTCCTCAGTATTTACTCTTGTTTCTATCTTTTTCCCCTTTTGTTCTTTGGCTTCTCCTTATTTCCCTCCAAGTCTGTAGATGATTTTCAGGTTCTGATCTGTCTCTCTCTGGCTTTTCTTTCCACCCTACCATCAGTCCTCCTACTCATTCAGAGAAGCTTACGTTGTTTGTAATCACTTGCAGATGGAAGACTTCTTAAATAAAGGTCTTCACCTGTGACTATATGCCATAATTACTTCATTATCTGTCTCATTACTTCCACTGCCACTACTCAGTGCCATGCAATCTTGGGGCGGCAGTCCCTGCCATCTTTTATTTTCTTGATTTCTCTTTGGTTAAGAGTCATTTGCCATGTTCACTTTTGTAATCATAGAATTTAAGGATTACTTTGGTGCAATTCAGAGCTATAAGTAAACAGCCAGTGTACATGCTGCTATTACCTGCTACATAGAGGTGACCTCATAATCTTTATCATAGTCTTAATAGCCCTCATTAGTGAATCTGAGTTAGAACAAAACCTATTTTGATTCCTAGTTTAAGGAGGGTTACAGAAGGGAGGAGGGTGGGGGGATGGGGTAACTGGGTGATGGGTATTAAGAGGGACATGTGTTGTGATGAGCACTGGGTGTTATACACAGCTAATGGGTTGCTGAACACTACATCAAAAACTAATGATGTATTATATATTGGCTAACTGAACATAATAAAAAAAAATTCACAAGAAAAAAAAATACTTTCCAGTACTTCCACTTCCAGACAGAATAGAATAATTGCAACTAAATATATGCACTAAAACAAATAGAAAACTGGACAGAATGTATATATATACAAACGTTTTCAAAATATTGGACATTAGACACTGAAGAGTGTGATCCCTGAAAGAGGGGAAACAATCTAGATGATTCATACAATTGCTGAAGAATGCTCCTAGAGGGAGATTCCAACTGGCAAGGCAGAGAGGGAGAACCCACGCAGAGACTGGTGGTTTCCAGACTGTGAGAAAATGGAGCTGGGAGCTTGAGGAGGCCAAGATAGTGTGAGATTGCAGGGCAGAACACCAGTAAAGGGAGAGCTGCGGTGAGAGATTTCTCTAGAGATCCTCAGAGGGCCTCTCTCAAGTTTTAAAATAAGCGATGATGAATGCATAAGTATGAAAAAAGCCTAATGAGTCTGGAGAAAGAACCACCAAAAGAGGAAAAATCCTTAGAACTTACATAAGGCTGTGAATAGATACTGTTTCTACCAGCCAGACTGGGATCAGGTACAGTACTCAGAAGGGTATTTTTTCAGTAGAGGGACAGAAGCAACCCCAGACTAAAGGATGCTGTGGCTCTCCCTAAAAAAGCTGAAAAACAATACTTGGTAGGATATATTTCCAAGTAAGTTAACTGCACCCAAAATAAAGCACAAGTATATTTATAGCCAAAAATAAATATAAAAATATCCAGCAACCAAAAAGGTAAAATTCACAGTGCTTGACATCTGGTCAAAAATTACTAGCCCTGAAAAAAAGTTACTAGCCCCATAAAGGAGGAAAATAGACCCCAAATGAGACAAAATCCATCAAAACCAACCCCAAAATGACATAGATTATAGAATTAATAGACAAAAACACTAAAGTTATTGTAACTGTATTGCATTACATATTTTCAAGAAGTTAGAGGAAAGTTGAGCCTGTTAACTAGAAACAATATATATTTTTAAAGTCTCAAATAAGACTTCTAAATACTAACTGCAATGAAAAATACACTGGAAGGAATTAACACCAATTTTAACATTACAGAGGAAAAGATTAGTAAAATGAAGACATAGCAATGGGAACTACTGAAAATTAAACAGAGACAAAAAAAGGACTGAAGGAAAGGAACAGAGCCTAAGAGCTGTAGAACAGAGCTGTAGAAAAACTGCAGGTAGCCTCATATATGTGTAATTGGAGTTCCATGACGGGCTTGGGGGAGGGGGAGTTGGAGAAGTTGAGTAGAAAAGAAATATTTGAAGAAATAATGGCCTCCAATTTTTCCAGTATTATGAAAACTATAAACCCATGGATCTAAGAGAATCAGTAAATTAAAAGCACAAAAACAATGGCAAAAACTCTATGAAGTCACATCATAATCAAATTACTTAAAACCAAACCAGTGATAAAGAAAAATTCTTAAAAGCAGCCAGAGGGCGCCTGGGTGGCTCAGATGGTTGAGCGTCTGCCTTCAGCTCAGGTCATGATCCCAGGGTCCTGGGATCGAGTCCCGCATCGGGCTCCCTGCTCCTTGGGAGCCTGCTTCTCCCTCTGCCTCTCTCTCTCTCTGTCTCTCATGAATAAATAAATAAAATCTTTAAAAAAAAAAAAAAAAGCAGCCAGAGGAAAAACCATGGCACATAAAGAGAAATAAAGATGAAGATGCAAGCAGATTTTTTTTTTTTTTTGGTCAAATAATGCAAGTGAGAAGACAGTGAAATGATATCTTTAAATTACTGAAAAAAAATTTCAAGTTAGAATTCTATACTGAACAAAAAATATCTTTCAGAAGTAAACGTGAAATAAAGACTTTTTTGGACTATAAGAGCTCAAAAGAATTCTTCAGCTACAAGCCTGCATTACAAGAAATGCTAAAGGAAGTCTTTCAAACCAAAAGAAATGATAGTAGATAGAAATATGGACTTACACAAAATAATGAATACCATAAATGCTAATTATGTGAGTAAATATAAAATAATATTCTTTGTATTATTAAAGTCTGTTTAAGAGTAAAAGATAATTTTGAAGAAAGATAATTAACATGGGATTTATAGTATGTAGAAGCAAAATGTATAACAGTAGTACAAATTCTGGGTGAGGATAATTAACATACTGTGTTGTAAGTTTTCTTATATCTGTAGTGGCATAATATCTCCTGAAAGTACACTATGATAACTTAAGATATATGCTATCAACTCTAATTCAGTCCCCAAAATAATATGACAAAAAGTTATAGCTATTAAGTTAACAGTGTAGATTGATTGACTGGAATCATAAAAAAATAATCCAAAAGAAGGAAGAAGAGAGAAAAGGGAACAAAAAATTGAAGGGAAAACTTGAAAACAAATAGCAAGATTAAAAGTAAAAGGTTGAGGAAAAAAGGTGTACATATTAACATTAATAAAAAGAAAGTTGGACTAGCTAAATTAATATCAGATGTTATATATTTTAGAGCAAAGACTATTTCAGAAAAAGGTCATTTCATGATGATAAAGTGTTCAGTTCAAGACAATATAATAATACTAAATGGTCATGCACTTAGTAATGGTTTCAAAAGATGTGAAGTAAAAAATGATAAAACTGCAAGGAGAAATGGATATATTGACAATTTTAGATATTTCAATATCCTTTCAATAATTGATAGAACAGTTAAGCAGAAAACTATTAAAGGATGTAAAAAATGAATCACATTAGCCAATTTGATTTGACTTTTCAAGAAAACACCCAATAGTCTAGTGCAATTTTTTCCAATGAGCACAGAATATTTGATAAGAGAGTTTATATTCTGCACCTTAAAACAAGTCACAATAAGTTTAAAATGATTCAAGTTATTCAAAGTACTTCTCTCACCACAGTGGGATTAAATTAGAAATCCACAACAGAAAGTTGTCTCTGAAATCACCAATTATTTGAAATTAAATGACAAATGGCTAAACAACCCAGGTGTCATAGAAGAAATCAAAGGGGAATTATAATGTATACTGAATCAAATGAAGATGAAAACACAAATATCAAAATTTGTGTGTGCAGATAAAGTACTTAAAAGCACATAAGACTGTCTATATCAGAAAGAAAGATTTCAAATAAATGATTGCAGCTTTTGCCTTAAGAAAGTACAAATAGAGAAATTTAAATCCAAAGTAAGCAAAAAAAATGAGAAAAAACTGGAGCAGAAATCAATGAAATAGAAAACTAAAAAGAAAAATCATTGAAACCAAAACGTGATTCTTTGAGAAGATCCATAATGTTGATAAACCTCTAGGCAGACTGGTCAAGAAAAAAGAAAGAAGTCACCAATTATCAATATCAAGAATGGGATATATAACATTACTACAGTTTCTACAGTGTTAAAAGGAAAGAACAAGGATTTTAATGAACATTTTTATGTTGATAACTTTGACAACCTACATAAAGGACAAATTCCTTGAAAAACACAAACTACCAAAGCTTACTTAAGAAGAAATAGATAACCTGAATAGCTCTATAATAGTAATTGAATTTGTCGCTAATAGTCTTCCCACAAATAAAACATTAGGCTCAGATGGCTTTACTGGTAAATGCTACCAAATGTTATTATTTATTTAAGAAATAGATAGTACTAAAAAGAAAACTACAGACCAATATGCATGATGAAAATAGGTGCAAAAATCCTCAACAAAATATTAGCAAATGAGTTATAAAATACATTAAAATGATCATTCATTATGATCAAGTAGGATTTATTCCAGGGATGCAAGGGTAGTTCAGATTTGCAAATCAATTAATGTGATACATCACATTAAAAAGGAGGACAGGTAAAAACCATATAATCGTCTCAACAGATGCAGAGAAAGCATTTGACAAAATACAACATCTATTCATGATAAAAACTCAACAAAGTGGGTTTAGAGGGAACATACTTCAACATAATAAAGGCCATAACTTTTAAAAACCCACAGCTAACATCATAGTCAATGGCAAAAAACTGAAAGCTTTTCCTCTAAGATAGGAACAATATAAGGATGTCTACTCTCACCACTTTTATTCAACATAGTACTGGAAGTCCTAGCTGCAGCAATCAGACAAGAAAAAGAAAAGGCATCCAAATTGGTAAGAAAGAAGTAAAACTGTCACTATTTCCAGATGACATGATACTATATATAGAAAACCCTAAAGACTCCACCAAAAAAACTATTAGAACTGATAAATGATTTCAGTAAAATCGCAGGATACAAAGTTAATACACAGAATTCTGTTGTATTCCTATACACAAATAACAAAGTGTGAGAAAGAAAAATTAAGAAAACAATCTTATTTACAATCTCACAAAAAGAATAAAATGCCTAGGGATATATTTAACCGAGGAGATTAAACACTCATACTCTGGAACCCATAAGACATTGATGAAAGAAATTGAAGATGGCACAAACAAATGGAAAGATAGACCGTGCTCTTGGATTGGAAGAATTAATATTGTTAAAATGTCTATACTTCCAAAAGCAACCTACAGATTCAGTGTAGTCCCTATGAAAATTTCAGCAGCATTTTTCACAGTACTAAAATTCGTATGAAATCACAAAAGACCTTGAATAGCCAAAGTAATCTTGAGAAAGAAGAGCAAAGCTGGATCACAACTTCAGATTTCAAGATGGGCTACAAAGCTATAATAATCAAAAATAGCATGGTACTGGCACAAAAATAGACACATAGGTCAATGCAACAGAATAGGAAAATAAACCCACGCTTATGGTCAATTAATCTATGACAAAGAAGGCAAGAATAAACAATGGGGGGAAAGTCTTTTAAATAAATGGGATTGAGAAAACTGGACAGCTACATGCAGAAGAATGAAACTCGAAGACTTTCTTAAACCATACACAAAAATAAACTCAAAATGGATTAAAGACCTATGTGAGACCTAAAACCATAAAACTCCTAAAAGAAAACATAGGCAATAATTTCTTGGACATCAGTCTTAGCAACATATTTATGGATATGTCTTCTAAGGCAAGGGAAACAAAAGCAAAAATAAACTGTTGGGACAACACCAAAATAAAAAGCTTTTGCACAGCAAAGGAAACCTTCAGCAAAACAAAATGGCAGCCTACTGAATGGGAGAAGATATTTGCAAGTGGTAAGGGGTTAATATCCAAGATATATAAAGAATTTATACAACTCTACACCAAAAAATAAAAATTGATTAAAAAATAGGCAGAGGACCTAAATAGACATTTTTCCAAAGAAGACCTACAGATGGCCAACAGGCACATGAAAAGTTGCTCAGCATCACTAATCATCAGGGAAATGTAAATCAAAACCATAATGAGATATCACGTAACAATGGTCAGAATGATTGGTACCAAAAAGGCAAAAAAGAAGTGTTGATGAGGATGTGGAGAAAAGAGAACCTTCATGCACTATTGGTGGGAATGTAAATTGATGCAGCTACTCTGGAAAACAGTTTAGAGTTTCCTCATAGCACTGAAACATGATCCAGTGATTCTACTATTGGGTATTTACCCAAAGAAAATGAAAACACTAATTCAAAAAGATATATGCACCCCTATGTTTATTGCAGCATTATTTACAATTGTCAAGATATGGAAGCAACCCAAATGTCCATAGATAGAGAAATGGGCAAAGAAGATGTGGTATGCGAAGCACATGCACACACACACACACACACATACACACACAATGGAATATTACTCAGCCATTAAAAAAAAGAATGAGATCTTGCCATTTACAACAACATGGCTGGACCTATAGGTTATTATGCTAAGTGAAATAAGTCAGAGAAAGACAAATACCATATGATTTCTCTATATAGAGAATCTAAACAATAAGAATGAACAATAACAAAAAATATACTCTTTTTAAAAAAGATTTTATTTTGAGAGAGAGAGCAGGAGGAGGGGTAGAGGGAGGGAGGGAGGGAGAGAGGGAGGGAGAAGTGGACTTCCTGCTAAGCAGCAAGCCCGATGCAGTGCTCAATCCCAGGACCCTGGGATCACGACCTGAGCTGAAGGCAGACACTTAACTGACTGAGCCACTCAGACACCCCCAAATAATATACTCTTAAATACAAAGAATAAACTGGTGGTTGCCAGAGGAGAGGTGGGTGGGAGGAATGAGCTAAATAGGTAAAGGGGATTAAGATATATAAACTTCCAGTTATAAGTCATGGAAATGAAAAGTACTAGCATAAGGAATATAGTTAATATTGTAATAATGTTGTATGTTAACAGATGGTGCCTACACTATAGGGAGCACTGAGTAATGTAAAGAATTGTAAAATCACTATGTTGTTTAACTGAAACTAATATAACATTGTCAGCTCTAATTCAATAATAAATAAAAAGACAGAAATAGTACTAATTTTATGCACATTTCCCAGAAAATTCAAGAAATAATACTTCTAAACTCATTATTTGAGGCTGACATTACTCTGATACAAAACCAAAGACATTACCAGAAAAGAACACTGCAGACAAATATTCCTCATAAATTAGATGCAAAAATTAACACAATTTTAATAACTTCAATCAACAATATAAAAATAACACATTATAACTAAGTTGTTTATTTCAAAAATATGAGGTTGGTTTAACATTTGAAAATCCAATCAGTGTAACTCACCATATTAGCAGTCAAAAAATGAAAAGTACATTACATTTGGATGTAAAATATAAAAATTTGAGAAAATCCACTTCCATTCATGATAAAACTCCAACAACTAAGAATAGAAGAGAATGTCTTTAACCCGATAAGGGCATCTCACAAAAATTTATAGATAGCATTGTACTTTTAATGGTGAAAGATCAAGAAAGGCAAATTTTCTCCTACTTCTATTTAATATTGTATGGGAAGTTCTAGCCAATGCAAAAAGAAATAAAAGACATACAGATTGGAAAAGCACTAAAACTACCTTTATGTGAAGATAACATGATCAAAATGTAAGTCTACATAAAGTTTAAGTGTACACATGGACTTTTACCAAAAAAGCTACTAGAAATTATACAAGTTTAGAAAGATTGCAAGGTATTAGATCAATTTACAAAACTTAATTGCATAACACTTGTATGAGGTACTTAGAGTAATCAAAATCATAGAGACAGAAAGTAAAATTGTTGCCAGTAGCTGTAGGGTAGGGAGTGGGGACTATTGTTTAATGGGTATAGAGTTTCAGTTTTACAAAATGAAAAGAGTTATAAAGATGGATGGTGGTGATGGTTGCACAACATTATTACTTACTTAATAACACTGAACTGCATACTTAAAAGTGTATTTTACCACAGTAAAAATATTTATATTCAATTGTTTATCTATATATTAGCAACAAAGTAGCATATTAAAACTTTAAAACATTTTAAATTGTTAAATTTTTTAAAATACCATTTTGTAATAGCATCAAAATATATGAAGGACTCAGAGATAAATGTGACCTATACCCTACAACTACTCTGCAAAAGAATTTAAAGAACACCTAAATACATGGAAAGATATACCATGTTTATAGATGAGAAAACCAATATTGTTAATATGTCAATTCTCCCCAAATCTATAGATTCAGCACAATACTAGCTGAAATTCCAGCAGGCTTTATTTGTAGAAATTGATTCTGAAATTCATGTTGAAATGTGAGGGATCTTATTTTTAAAGTTAGTAATGAAGACACTGTAGTAATGTAAAGATAAACAAATAGATCAATGGAACAGAATACAGCATCCAGAATTAGACTTGATATATAATCAGTTGTACCTAAATTAAAATATAAAACATAAAGCCATAAAATTGCTAGAAGAAAAAATTAAAAAAAAAAACAAACTTTTCACCTTGAGTTAAGGAAATATTTCTTAGAATCAGTACCACAAGCACGATTCATAAAAGGAAAATTGATAAATTGCACTTCATCAAAATTAAGAATGAGGTTTTTAAAGACACTGATATGAGAATGAAAATTCAAATCACAAACTCTGAGAAAATCATCGTAAGTTGCATATCTGATAAAATTGTATATAAAGTATACGAAGAACCCTCAAAACTCCATATTAAGTAGAGAAACAGTCTAGTGCCTTACTTCTAGACTTTTGTTGTTGGTATCAAAGACTGGGGTGGAGAGAACTGGTAATATAATGCAAGTGTATTTTTCCCATATTTACTCTGTTTATACCCTCAGTATTATTTGAAATTTTATCCCTTGTGTGTAATGAGGTAATAAGTTCTCTCTGGTTTCTATAGGTCTCACCGCTTACATTTCAGAGTCTATTTTAGGGACTTCTTAACATTAACTTTAAGCATTTAATGCTAATCTAGTCTCTACTCACAGCAATCTGTTAACTCACTTTTCTTAGACCACCAGTGAGTTTCTTTCAAAGTGTTCGTTCATAAGGTGCCCTGACTTGCCCAGGCCCATTGAATGAGCCAGTTGTAGTGAAAATTCAAACCCAGACTTTGTGATCTCGAGGTCAGTGCTTTTGCTGTTATATTTCAGCTGCTTGGTTGAAAATGAGTTTAGGGTTCTAATTTTTACTCTTTCTATAACTCAGTTGTGTGAGCTTGGATAAATCATTTAACTACCTTGATCTTTCATTTTCTTTGATAGAAGATGAGAAAGTAGAGGGAAAAAGAAAAAGCTCTAAGGTCCTTTCCATTCTAACTTCTATTATTTTTTTATTACTCATTTCTCCTTCACTTTTTCTGCCCCCTTGTGCAACCTTCCCCTCCACTTTTTTCTTTTTACCACCAAATGTGTCAGGGTCTGCTGTGTGAAAGGTTGTTTCTACTGAGTGACATATGTACCTCAAAAACTCTCAGAAGACTGCCTAGTGAGCTTTCTGCAGCTGTTTTCCTGTCTTCCAACCAGTGGGATTGTCACTCTGATTCTACTTTTTCTGTCTTTAAAGCACAGCATACTCTGAAACTGAAATTAATTTCTATGAGTATCATCTCAAATATACCTAGCTGGAAATTTTACTTCTAAATTTTCACATGCAGAAACAAGTCTTTTACTTCATGAGATTTCTCCTTTTCAAGGGTAGTTATTTAATGACAAGTATGCCCTTTCCTCCAGCTCTGAATTAACTGTTGAAAAAAAAAATTGCATTTCTTTAGAACCTTTGAGCACTGATTGAATTGGATAGTGGAGGGGAAGATGCAAGACAATACTGCATAGTTCTTAGTTTTGGTGAGGGAAAAAATAAGTAACTGTGTAGTTGCTGCACTACTATGACATATCTTTATATTGAACTGTTGTCCTGATTTTATTCATACTCAACTAATGCTGCCCCTTTTGCCGTTCTTTTACGTGTGTTTTAGCCCCATTTTGCTGTGCATCATAATTTCTCAGGAATTTTCTTGCACAGAACCTTAACTCATTAACCATACATGGTCCCTTAAATGGAAGCCAGCTTTCAAAACATAAAATAGGACATTTCCATTTGTGGATAACAGTTAAAGCTGGAAAGCCTGTGGTTGCTCTCATTCCAGGTCCTTTCTTTTCATGAGTCTGATGTTCGTGTGAGAACACTTCCATCCAGCCTTCTACATTCCCCTTCCCCTTCTCTGCCTGTCCCCACTCTCTGGTCATCTGGGACCAGGACTTATATTTCCAGCCAGTTTGGGATTATGTTAATAACCCAGTCATCACTTCATTTTTAAATGATATCACCTAATATAGGAACTATATTACATAGTAAGAACTTACTTAAATAAATGGCTTAGAGTAGAAATGAATTGTACACTATTGGGGAAAATATACCTTCATGAGTCTATACCAGTAATACATACATACATACATACATGGATGGAGGAGGAAGGAGGGGTTTCATTTACAGTATAGTGCCGAAGGCTAACTGGTATATGTGGAAGAAGCGCTAAAGTTGAAAATTTATTATTTTGAAGCCATCATGAAAAAATTGAATCAAGCAAGAGTCATCAATGGCTGCTTAGTCAACGGGAAAATGAGAAGGAAGATCAGGATATTTGCATGGTCTTTAAGTGTCTCCCCTTACACTGCTTATTAATTGTAAGGGAGAAAAAAACAGTAATTATACAGTGTAGAAAAATTGTCCAGGTGATCAAAATTAACATCTCCCAAGAAAGACTGGTGGACTCTAAAAGTCTCCAGATATTAAATCATGAGAACATCATCTATTCAGTGTTCCCATTGAGCCTGAATCCAAATCTCAAGGAAACAGCAAACACAAAATGATGAACCTTCTACTAATGAGGGAGGGGACTATACACTTCAAAAATAAAAATATCATAAAAGACAAAAGCTGTGGAAATATTCCAGATTAAAAGAGAATTAAGAGATATGACAATTAGTGGCGCCTGGGTGGCTCAGTCGTTAAGTGTCTGCCTTTGGCTCAGGTCATGATCTCAAGGTCTTGGGATCAAGCCCCACATCGGGCTCCCTGCTTGGCAGGAAGCCTGCTTCTCCCTCTCCCACTCCCCCTGCTTGTGTTCCCTCTCTCGCTGTCTCTCTCTGTCAAAAAATAAAATCTTTAGGGCGCCTGGGTGGCTCAGATGGTTAAGCATCTGCCTTCGGCTCAGGTCATGATCCCAGGGTCCTGGGATCGAGTCCCGCATCAGGCTCCCTGCTCAGTGCAGAGCCTGCTTCTCCTTCTCCCTCTGCCATTCCCTCTGCTTGTGCTCTTCTATCTCTCTATCAAATAAATAAATAAAATCTTTAAAAATAAATAAATAAATAAAATCTTTAAAAAAAGAGAGAGAGAGAGATGACAATTAAATGCAGTATCTGACTCTAGACTATATCCTATGTTGGTAGGAATAGAACATAGAGAACATTATTAGGTCATCTGATGAAATCAGAATGTTGATGGTAGATTATATAAAATTTATGGAATTTATAACTGTGCTGTGGTTATATAAGAGAATATTCCTATTCATAAGAAATGGCCACTGAAGTGTGTGGGGATAAAGGGTCATGATGTATGTAAGTTACTCTCAAGCACCTCAAAAATATTACGTATGTGTGTGTGTGAATGTCTAAATATGCAAATGATGAAGAAAATGGGGTGTAATGTAATAATATGTAAGTCTGGGTAAGGGGTGTATGAGTTTAATGTTGTATGGGTAAAGGGTGTATGAGTTTGTTGTTAGAACTTTTTAATGTTTGATATCCTTTTTTTCTTCTCATTTTTTTCACTTACTCATACTCTTTTTCTAGCATAATTGAGATATAATTGACATATAACATTATGTAAGTTTAAGATGTACAACATAATGATTTGATCTAAGTATATATTACAAAATGATTACCACATTAAGTTATTGTGCATCACCTCACATAGTTTCAAATTTTTTCTCGTTGGGATGAGAACCTTTAGGATCTACTCTCTTAGCAACTTTCAAATGTATAATACAGTATTGGTAACTACAGTCATCATGTTGTACATTGTATCTTCAGAACTTAATTTTCTTATAACTGGAAGCTGTACCTTTTGACTGTCTTTACCCAGTTGATATTGTTCCTAAATAACTTTTCCAAATAAAAAAAATACTTAAAAAAATAAAGTTTTTATTCCCCTTCAGTTAGGATTAATGGCCAAACCTACGTCTTTTAGAGAAATAATAATTTTAAAGTCCTACCACATGGCTACTTTAAAAACTCTATTGTTTATTTTTTATATGTGTCTTAGATATATGCTTACTATTTGTCATGTAGAAAGCCTCTGAATGAAGTACATGGGAATATAAGCAAAAAAAGGAAAAATATAGAGAAATCACTTGTGAATCTAAGTACCCTGTTAGCAGAACACCTCCTAGAGCAGTGCTGTCCAGTAGAACTATCTGTGATTATATGGAACTGTTCTATGTGTGCGTTGTCCAATATGGTAACATTTGAGCACTTGAAATGTGGCTAATGAGACTGAATTTTTAATTTAATTTTAATTAATTTTAATAGCCACACATGGCTACTGACTACCTGGAGTGTTGGCTAATGCCTAGGTATGAGAAGTTTATAAGTTCCCATAATCAGTAAGTTTATTGCTTAAAGAGAGAAACTAGTCACAGCTGGGCTTGTTAGCTTGTGGGAGCTCTGTCCTTTTCAGAAAGAATCTGTGGTATATTGCATATGTTTTTACCTTTCCACTGGTAGCAGATTTTATTGTTGAATAATAGTTAATCAAATTCAATGAAAATTCGAATGTCACAATTAAATATAATCATTGCTAGACTGATTTTTACAGGTTACAACATTAGCTACCAAAAACCTGAATTAGATGCAGGACTCCCTTTTAATTACTTACTCTGATTAAAGAGACAGAATGGATATAAGGACAGGAGAAGTAGGAAAGAAGGGGAGGAAGGGTAGATAGTTGGGTAGATGGATAGAAAGAAAACAATGCAAGATATTCTATTTTAAATGCCATTAGAGGAGAACATTTAGTCTCTTTTGTCAAACACTGGAATAGTCTTGATGTTACCTAAGATTCCTTCCAGCTGTAAATCTTGTGATGCTGAATCTGGAGGAAATCCATGAGAGTGAAGGAGTCAGGTAAATTTAGGAATTGGAGTTCAACGTTTGACTTGTGTTGTTATATGATCTTAATCTCCCAGGCCATATGAGTGATTTCTGCCTTGCTAAGACAATTTACTTCATTTCAAATAGAATATTGATTAAAAGAAAGCCCTGATAAACAGAGTGTTATATCTTCCTGCTTACTTATTAATATTTTTTTAAAGATTTTATTTATTCATTTATTTGAGAGAGCGAGAGAGAGAGAGAGCACACGAGAGGGGGGAGGGTCAGAGGGAGAAGCAGACTCCCCGCTGAGCAGGGAGCCCGATGTGGGACTCGATCCCGGGACTCCAGGATCGTGACCTGAGCTGAAGGCAGTCGCTTAACCAACTGAGCCACCCAGGTGCCCCACTTATTAATATTTTTAAGAGTGAGAATCATGCTTTTTAATCAGTCAGATATAAATATAGTACTTATGGAGGCAACATGTTAAGAGAATAGGCTAGAAGGAAGTCTAAACATAAAAGGTAACTTGTGTGTCTCCCCAAATACAACACTGATTAGCACTGAGGCCTCAGTCCAGTGTTCCTCTGTCTTTCACTGTGTATCAGTAGCTAACCATGTTGATAACTTCAGTTCTTCTTCCAGATTGAATCAAGGCACTAACTTTTTCAGGTTAATGCTCTGTTGATTAATAAATCTATTGCTTTCTTTGGCTTACACCTTTGTGCAGTGTTCGTTCTCAAAAAGATGTTTAGGCTTAAGCATTTTGCTCTGCTTTGGGCATGAAATAAGTGCTTGATAAAAGCCTACATGCTTGACAGGTTGAGTGCCTGCTGTTTTTTTCTCTACCCTCACTCTGCTACGTAAATGAATCTTGCTTGCTGGTGCTCTTCTTTCAGAGTATTTGCCCGAGTACTGAGAGCACAGTCTCATAGAGGAGAACACCCAGCTGGAACTGAGTACCACCTGCACTTCACATCTTTTTAAGCAAGGGGCCATATTAATCTATTAAACCCAGAAATCGGGTATCAGGGTTTCCATGACCACCCCACTAGGGAATGGTTTGGTGATTCACTGGGAGGACCCATGAGACTCAACATAAAGTCATTCATAGCTGATTTTTTACAGTGAAAGGATATAAAGCAAAATCAACAAAGGGAAAAGGTACATGGGATGAAGTTTGGAGGAAATCAGATACAATCTTGTAAGAATATTGCCCAAGTGGAGTCACACAGGATGCACTTAATCTCTCCAGCATCTAACATGTATGGGGTGCTCTCTACCAAGGAATCCCATTAGAGACTCAGTGCTGAGGTTTTTATTGAGGGCTGGTCATATAGGTACCCTTTGCCTAGCATGTACTGATTTCCAGACTTACAGAAGGAAAGCAGATGTTCAGCATAAACTATATTGTGTCTACAAACCTTTGGGCCTGGTAAAATACCATTATTCATTAGGGAATGTTGAGAATCCTCCCAAAATCCAGTTTCCGTACTGGCAACCAAGGGCCAGCCTTGCAAACAGGGTTTTCTAAGGATAGCAGTCTCGGGCCTGCTGTGTTAACTCTTTTCTACATCTGTATATGCCTCAATCAACATTCAGAGTTGGAACTTTTAACCTATTTTTAACTTCCCTTTTGTCTAGTCTCTTTACTAGCTTTTTGTTGGACATTAATGTTCCTTAGAGATTAATAGAAATGTAGTGTACTACACACCTATCCTTTTGTCTAATGGGGCTATTTCAGCTTTTTTTTTTAAGATTTTATTTATTTATTTGAGAGAGAGCATGAGAGAAGTGAACACAAGGGTGGGGGGAGAGGAGCAGAGGGAGAGGGAGAAGCAGACTTCCCACTGAGCAGGGAGCTTGATGTAGGGCTCCATCCCAGGACCCCGGGGATCATGACCTGAGCCAAAGGCAGATGCTTAACCAACTGAGCCACCCAGGCACCCCTATTTCTAAGGCTACAGCAGCAAATCTTTCCTCTTAATCCTTGCCACTGCTGTTGTTATTTCTTTTATCAAGTGATGAGCAATGAGTATTCTCTCCATTACAGGTCAGTCTCGAATGTTGCCACTGTTTTTTTATTTTGGGATTTATTTTCCTCAGTTCTCCAAGAGTATGGTATCATAGCTGCCTCTGAGCCTTTAACCACAGCTTTCTTTCTCCCTTAACCAGGCTAGTAGTGCCTTGAAAGAGGATAGCACGAATGCTTATCAATATGCTTCTGAAGACTCAGAAACCTTAGGGTGAAGTATAGCACCTAAGAGAAGCTCTTATGTCTATCACAAATATAAACTATAGGCATTATAGAAGCAGATGGTCTAAATCAATGTCAACTCGCACTTACAAATGATTTAAGAATTTAAGAATAAAGAAACCAGAATCATAGTTAAAAGCATTTGGGTAAAGATAATGGGAAATAAATATGGAAGTAACGTATATTGTAGGAGTCTACAGAATAGGAAGTAGATGATGCTACCCTAAAAACCAAGTAAAGGTTGCCATGGAAATAAGATAGTAATAGGGACTCCTGAATATATAACATTGGGTATATGCTAGAAGATTTCCTCTTGTAAATTTGGAATATATAATGATGTTTGGCCTAAATGATGGTAAAGAGGTAGTAATAAGTACTATTATTTTGGAGTTAATTCTGACTAACAAGGAAAACCTAATTGGTCAGGAGCAAGGGATAGAAACTTTTCAAAGAAAGTGATTGTTTCATTTCAGAATTAATATAAGTAAAATAATACCTGGGAATATTGCCTGCTCCTATCAACCCGAGGGATAAAGTTAATAATTCATGTGGCATTAGGTAGAGTATTCCGGTTAGATATTCTCTTATGGATCATAGACATAAATGTAAAGCCAAAAACTGTAAAACTTCCAGGGGAAAACCTTTACAACCTTGGGTTAGTCATAGACTCATTAGCTACAACACCAGAAGCACAATCCATAAAAGAATCAAATGAGAAATTGAGCTTCATCAAAATTAAAAACTTCTGTTATTCAAAAAGCTCTGTTAAAAGAATGAAAAGACAAGCCACGGGTTGAGAGAAAGCAGTTGGAATTCAATTATCTGATAAAGGATTCCTCCAGAATATAAAAAGAACTAAAAAAACTCAATAACAAGGAAACAAACCACTGAATTAAAACAACAGGCAAAAGATTAGGACAGATGCTTCACAAGAGTAGATGTATAGATGGCAAATAAGCACGTGAAAAGATGCTCAGTATCATTAACAATTAGGGAAATGAACATAAAAATCACAGTAATGTACCACTACACAGCTATAAGTAATTTGGCTATTGGCCAGAATTTTAAAAGCTTACCCTATCAAAGATGTGAAGGAACTGGAACTCTCATGCACTGCTGATAGGAATGTAAAATTGTACAACTTTGCAGAGGTCTAAGTAAAACATACACCTACTATATGACCATCCATTTTACTTGATATTTACCCAAGAGAAATAAAAGCATGCATCCACTACTATTGTTCACAGCAGCTTTATTTTTTATAGCCCCAAACTTGAAACAACCCACATGTTATTAGCAGATGCACTGATAAACAAATTGTGGTATATCCATATAATGGAATACTACTCAGCAATAAAAAGGAACTGCTAATACATGCAAAAACATGGATAAAGGTCAAAATAATTAAGCTGAGTTAAAGAATCCAGACTTAAAAGATTACAAACTGTATAATTCCGTCATAAAACTCTAGAAAAACCCAAATAATCTCTAATGACAGTAGATTAGTGTTCGCCTAGTTCAGCAGGTGCAGGAGTAAGTGAGCGAGTACAAGAGGTTACAGGGGGACACAAAGAGACTTTTGCAGGTGATGGAGTTTGTTATCTTGATTGTGGTGATGGTTCCTGGGTATATACATATGCCAACACCGATCAACTTGTACAATTTAAATATGTATAGTTTATTGCATATCAGTTATACCTTAATAAAGCTATTTAAAAAAACAAAAACAAAAAAGAAGAACTGCATGATTTTTCTTTAAAGTTTTAGTTGCCTGGACTTATTGTGACCCAAGTAGATTCTTCAGCCCTGGTTCAGCTTTATCATTTCCCTGTAATATATTTAAGAGTACATGATATGTTTAATACTCATAAAAGGAACTTGTAAACAGTTACTATAGTCATTACCCTAACAAACTGTATATTCCTGACAAGTAGAAATGTTCCCATTTTAATTGCTTTTTAATGACATATTACACAGGCTTTAAATGTCAGTCTTTGTATTTTCAAACCTGCAGAAACTTGAATGAAGTTTACATATAAGAGCAATCAACTCTGATGGCAATAGGCTGAATATCAGTTTCTAAAAATAAATTTTATATGAATCTTTTCTCCAGATGACTTTTAAATGTTTTTAACTATGACATCTTTATGTAAGTGAATATATATTGAGAAATAGCCATAAAACCTGAAATTTCCACTTTTTAATTCTTTTTTTGCCATGCCTGTTAACAGGATATAGCTAGATATTGTGCATACTCATCCGTTTACTCTGCATTACTACTCTCCTGACCAGTAAATAGACAGCCATCACTGTGAGCTAGAAGTGTTAGGCATTTGGCTATATCCTAGATTACAGTTCATAGTTTTTAAATATTGTGTGTGTGAAAGCTTTTATAAGTGACCATTTGACAAACTACAGCATTCTGCTTCCTCAAGCTAAATTTGGGGTTACTGATTTATATTTATAGTCTTGCTCTAGGGCCTGCTATTTGGTAGACAAGACATTTTTCTGCTCATTCCTCAAGGATTCCTTCTGAATGCCAGCTAAGAGCATGAACTTCGGAACCAGAATGTTTAGGTTTTTATACAGTAAGCTCTACCACTTACTGTGACCTTGGGGAAGTTACTTAACATTAGCAAGCTTCAATTTCCTCTTCTGCAAAATGCGGAAAATGTAGAGACTATAACTTATAGGGTTTCTGCCAGGATCGAATGAATTAATAAATGTAAAACAAATACATTTTTACCTTGCATGCAGTACATGCTATACAATCCCTTCCCAATTGTTATGATTATTATTGTTAGAATTGATTTTGTTTTGTTTTGTTTTTTTTGAGATTGTGAAGTAGGTTCTGGTGAAAACCGAAAACATCATCTGCTTGAGAATGTCCCTATGTTTAGTTATTCATCTTTTGTGCTTATAACATTCAACCTGAATTATTATGTCAGTTTAGGGATTAATTATCACATCTGGCTTTCATTTCTGTCAGTCCTGAGATACTATATTCACCAGCACTGAGTACTTTGAGAATGAAATTGAGATTGGTGAATAAAGGGTTTTTTCATCTTCTAAGAATAAAATTTTTGTAACCCCCAGTGTTCATTTGGTTTAAAGTACAAGGAAAAGGGATCCTTGATAAAATGGATTGCTATGTCCACCTGTTATTTGGGTTTGTCAGAATTGCTGCCTAAGCTCTGATCTGTGGTCTGTCCAGACTAGCATTTGCCCTCGGACAGGGCATCAAGGAGACAATGTGGGTAAATCTATAGGGACAGACAGAAGCCCCCACTCAGTTTTTTCCCCCAGTTTTTTCTGCTTTTATTCCCATCTAAACATGGCTTTTATTTCTTTAAATCATTAAGAAGAGAGGTTCAGCCCCAGGAACTCCAGAAAAAGCTAAGGAATTAGAAAGTGAACACAAACCAGGAAAGACAGTTTCTTTTAAGATAGTTTATTGTTTCTTTGTTATTGTTATGCTAACACATTTTGGTCTTAGAATATTCAAGCAATTCAAAAATTTATGGTATATTAATTCCAAGTCCTGTGTAATCTCCTTCTCAGAGGTAACTACTGTTAACTTTAATGTATACTGCTCCAGATTTTCTTCTCTGCAGATCTAATACTGTAATTTTAGAAAAGTAGGTTAATTCCATACATGCAATTTTTAGAATTTTATTTTCTTAATAATATCTTGCATATATTTTCCAGTGGAGTACATACATGTATTCATGGCATCCTTTTTAAGGTCCATTCTGTATTTTAGTGTATAGCTGTATCATAATTTATTTAATCAATCTTGTTGACACATGATTCTTCCTAATTTGCTCCTATGACAAAGAATACTGCAGTGAACATTCTTGTACATATAGTTTTGAATATGTTTACAAGTGTTGAGTAAATTCCCTGAAGTGGAAATTTGTGTTTAAAGAATATAAAAATGTTTTGAAATGGTAGATATTGACAAATCACAGGTGCTTACTGAGAGAAAAAATAGCATATTAATACTAGATACTGCTGATGGGAATGACAGCCTTTGCTTTGCCCTCAATTGAGGTAGCTCCTTATGCTAACAGTTAATAGTGATTTCTAGATCTTCAAAAAAATTAATAGCTCCCCTTACTCCTCATTCTTACCTATTCTATCCATTCATTCGTTGGTCCTTCATTTATTAAAAGATATATTTATTTTAAATTGTAAAATTAGTTTAACTATATTATAATAAAATTGGAAAGCAGGTTAAGAAAAAATTCATAATCCTTATGATTTTTATCTGTGTATTTGAAAAGTATAATTCTAATCATTGTGTACTAACAATTTTGGTTTCTGTATTTGTCACTTAACATTATATCTTGGTGTTTTCCCTAATGGCTTCATAGTGTTCTGTTGGGTGTAACATGGCTTAATCATTCCATTTTAGTTGGCAATTAAGATTTAGAATCGGTCTTTTATTATTTGAATCTTGACAATTTTTCTTCCACATTAATTCCTCTCTGTGCCAAAAGGCATCTAATAAATATCTGGAAATTTAACTAACCATAAATAATTAGTAGTATATGTGGCCAAAAAAAAGTCTTAAGATTTTACTGAATTGGAGGCACATGGGTGGCTCAGCTTCAGCTCAGGTCATGATCCTGGGGTCCTGGGAATGAGCCCCACATCCAGCTTCCTGCTTAGTGGGGAGTCTGCTTCTCTCTCTCCCCTGCTCGTGCGTGCGCTCTCTCTCTCTCTCAAGTAAATAAATAAAATCTTTAAAAAAAAATACTGAATGGATTTTTTTCCTCAGTGTATTTGACAGCTTTTTTACCTTCCAGGTTTTTGGAAGACAAAAAGAGTAAAATAACTTTTAGTTTTAGTTATCTATTGCTGCTTAACAGACTACCCCGAAACTTAGACAAACAACTAACATTCTGCAGTTTGAGCTAGGTTCAGCTATGTGCTTGTTCTGCTGATCTTGCCTGTGGTCACCCATGAGGCTCATGCAACTGGCTGTTAGCTATGACACTGGCATGGCTGGGCCTTTCTTTCTCTCCCCAGGTAGCCTTTCCCTATAGTTCATCTGGCAAAGTAGCTAGACTTCTTACCCGCAGGTTCAGGGCCTCCTGCAAGAATGGAAGCTGCCAAATCTTTTTCCAGATTTGGTCCACAACTGGCAAAGTGTCTGTTGGTTAAATTGAGGAACTTGGGGCGCCTGGGTGGCTCAGTCAGTTAAGCGTCTGCCTTCAGCTCAGGTCATGATCCTGGGGTCCTGGCATTGAGCCCCGCATCGGGCTCTCTGCTCGGCGAGGAGCCTGCTTCTCCCACTCCCTCTGCCTGCAGTTCTGCCTACTTGTGCTCTTGCTCTCTCTTTACCTCTGTCAAATAAATACATAAAATCTTAAAAAAAAAAAAAAAGTGAGTAACTGGCCCAGACTAGAGTCAGCAGGAAGGGACTACTGGGAGGTGTGGTTTTCCAGGGGCCACCAGTATAACAGTCTAGCACAAAGGGCATCTCAGAGTCATTTTCATTTGTATTTCTCAGACTACGACGAGGGGAGTCGAGCACCTTTCATATATATATTATCCTTTTCCTTTTCTGTGAAATGCCTAGTCAGGTTTTGTCCACTTTTCTCTTGGATAGTTTGTCTTTTCATATTGATTTATAAAAGTTCTTCACATAATCTGGATCTGTTGGTTATATGTGTTACAAACATCCTTGGTCAGTTTATGGCTTATCTTTCACTGTCTTTATGGTGTTTTTGATAAATGAAGTCCTTAATTTTAAAACAGTTGAATTTATCATCTTTTATGATTTTTGATTTTTGGGTCCTTCTCTCCTCCAAGGCATAAAATACTCTTGTACATCATCTTCTAAATGTTTTATAGTTCTGTCTTTGATATGCAGGTTTATAATCCATCTGGAATTGATTTGGGGGATTGGTGTGAGGCAAGAGTCCAATTGGATTTTTTTCCCGCATGTAACCTTTCCTTAGGCTTTAATTTGGGGTTAGTTCCGGTGTTTCTTAAATGCTGTATGTTCATCTTTCCTGGATCCCTTTTTAATTTTGCTGGAGAACAGCCATGCAGCAGTTCTGGAAAGAAACTACTTGAGAGCAAATCAGCATTTAATTGAGCATTTCTACAAATAATGATTAAACAGCTGCAATCCTTTGGTGAGGAGATATCACTTGAGCCAAGACCTCAAATATTAAAAGCCAGCATATGAAGAGCCTAGGAAGAATGTTCTGAGCCGAGGAAATAGCAAGTATTCTTACCAACTGGGAGAAAGAGGTACTTAGAAATGTAGTAAAAATGAAAAGCTGAACAAGAAAATCATGGTTCAAAATAACGTAAACCAAAATGAGATGTGATTCTGAGGAGTTAAATGTTAGAAAGCGATGCCATTGACCTCTACATTTAGAATACTCCCTTTCTCAATGGGGACTTACCAGAGTATCTGGTTTGGTGACCATATGCTGACTTCTTGCTTTCTATTAATCTAATCACATGTCTTGTGTCTGCTGTAACAAGTATTTACCTATTTTATGTGTTTGTAGAATTTGTTTTCATAATAAGACTGTACACAAAGCATGGAAGATCCAATAATTATTTCTGAAAAGAATACAGATGTTAAAACTTTGATGATGTGAGATGGCATAGTGTTAAAAGTTGGAATATGATGGGGAGGAATAGAGGTGGAAGGAAGTATGGATACTAATTTTCTCATTTTACAGAATGGGGAGTCAAGAGATACAGTCTAAAGCAATGGATCAATTAGAGCTCATAATTATTATTCTGAGTTAGAAAGGTAATATATAGAACTGAAGATAAAAACATAGCTAAGAAAAATTTTAAAGGATGTAGTAGTATAAGTGAGCTAAATTCTACATCTTTCACAATGAGGAAAATGCTGGATTTCCTTAATAAATATATAACTATAATTGAAGAAATAGGAGTCTACATATAGTAAAGTTGTAGACGTAACACATCAGAAATGGAGGAGAGGGTCTACCTCTGTCAGTGGGATTGGGAGTAGGGGACAGAGGTGCTTTTGCTTTTCATTTTATTTCCTCCTAATGCCTGAATTTTCCCTTTGTGTTCATTTATTACTTCTCAAATAATACAAAAAGAAGAAAAAAATCTAAGGCTGTGACAGAAGAATTGAAACAGTTGTGGGAGACAGCAGCATCAAAGTAAAGTCAGTTGGCTGAACATCTAGGATAGACTTATGAATATTAGTTATATAGTTTATGAATACACTTATAAACTTTATTTTTTTAACATATAATGTATTATTTGTTTCAGAGGTACAGGTCTGTGATTCATCAGTCTTACACAATTCACAGCACTCACCATAGCACATACCCTCCCCAATGTCTATCACCCAGCCACCCCATCCCTCTCACCCTCCACCACTCTAGCAACCCTCAGTTTGTTTCCTGAGATTAAGAATTCCTCCTATCAGTGAGATCATATGATACATGTCTTTCTCTGATTGACTTATTTTGCTCAGCATAATACCCTCTAGTTCCATCCACTTCATTGCTAATGGCAAGATTTCAATTTTTTGATGGCTGCATAATATTCCATTGTATATATATATACCACATCTTCTTTATCCATTCATCTGTCAATGGACATCTTGGCTCTTTCCACAGGTTGGCTATTGTGAACATTGCTGCTATAAAAATGGGGGTGCACGTACCCCTTCAGATCACTACATTTGTACCTTTGGGGTAAATACCCAGTAGTGCAGTTGCTGGGTTGTACGGTAGCTCTATTTTCAACTTTTTGAGGACCTCCATACTGTTTTCCAGAGTGGCTGCACCAGCTTGCATTCCCACCAACAGTGCAGGAGGGTTCCCCTTTCTCCTCATCCTCGCAAACATCTGTTGTTTCCTGACTTGTTAATTTTAGCCGTTCTGACTGGTGTGAGGTGGTATCTCATTGAGGTTTTGATTTGGATTTCCCTGATGCCGAGTGATGTTGAGCACTTTTTCATGTGTCTGTTGGCCATTTGGATGTCTTCTTTGGAAAAATGTCTGTTCATGTCTTCTGCCCATTTCTTGATTGGATTCTTTGTTCTTTGGGTGTTGAGTTTGATAAGTCCTTTATAGATTTTGGATAGTATCCCTTTATCTGATATGTCATTTGCAGATATCTTCTTCCATTCTGTCATTTGTCTTTTGGTTTTGTTGACTGTTTCCTTTGCTGTGCAAAAGCTTTTTATCTTGATGAAGTCCCAGTAGTTCATTTTTGCCCTTGCCTTTGGCGATGTTTCTAGGAAGAAGTTGCTGCAGCTGCGGTCAAAGAGATTGCTGCCTGTGTTCTCTTCTAGGATTTTGATCCCTGTCTCACATTTAGGTGTTTCATCCATTTTGAGTCTATTTTTGTGTGTGGGGTAAGGAAATGGTCCAGTTTCATTCTTCTGCATATGGCTGTCCAATTTTCCCAACACCATTTATTGAAGAGACTGTCTTTTTTCCATTGGACATTCTTTCCTGCTTTGTCAAAGATTAGTTGACCATAGAGTTGAGGGTCCATTTCTGGGCTCTCTGTTCTGTTCCATTGATCTGTGTGTCTGTTTTTGTGCCAGTACCATACTGTCTTGATGAAGACAGCTTTGTAATAGAGCTTGAACTCCAGAATTGTGATGCCGCCAGGTCTGCTTTTCTTTTTCTACATTCCTCTGGCTATTTGGGGTCTTTTCTGGTTCCATACAAATTTTAGGATTATTTGTTCCATTTCTTTGAAAAAAGTGGATGGTATTTTGATAGGGATTGCGTTAAATGTGTAGATTGCTCTAGGTAGCATTGACATCTTCACAATATTTGTTCTTCCAATCCATGAGATGGAACATTTTTCCATTTCTTTGTGTCTTCCTCAATTTCTTTCATGAGTATTTTATAGTTTTCTGAGTACAGATTCTTTGCCTCTTTGGTTAGATTTATTCCTAGGTATCTTACGGTTTTGGGTACAATTGTAAATGGGATCCACTCCTTAATTTCTCTTTCTTCTGTCTTGTTGTTGGTGTATAGAAATGCCACTGATTTCTGTGCATTGATTTTATATCCTGCCACTTTACTGAATTCCTGTATGACTTCTAGCAGTTTTGGGGTAGAGTCTTTTCTGTTTCCCACATAAAGTATCATATCATCTGCAAAGAGTGAGAGTTTGACTTCTTCTTTGCCGATTCAGATGCCTTTTATTTCTTTTTGTTGTCTGATTGCTGTGGCTAGGACTTCTAATACTATGTTGAATAGCAGTGGTGATAGTGGACATCCCTGCCGCGTTCCTGACCTTAGGGGGAAAACTCTCAGTTTTTCCCCATTGAGAATGATATTCTCTGTGGGTTTTTCATAGATGGCTTTTATGATATTGAAGTATGTACCCTCTATCCCTACACTCTGAAGAGTTTTAATCAAGAAAGGATGCTGTACGTTGTCAAATGCTTTTTCTGCATCTATTGAGAGGATCATATGGTTCTTGTTCTTTCTTTTATTAATGTATTATATCACACTGATTGATTTGCGTATGTTAAACCAACCTTGCAGTCCAGGAATAAATCCCACTTGGTTGTGGTGAATAATCCTTTTAATGTACTGTTGGTTCCTATTGGCTAGTATTTTGGTGAGAATTTTTGCATCCATGTTCATCAGGGATATTGGTCTGTAATTCTCCTTTCTGATGGGGTCTTTGTCTGATTTTGGGATCAAGGTAATGCTGGCCTCATAAAATGAGTTTGGAAGTTTTCCTTCCATTTCTATTTTTTGAAACAGTTTCAGAAGAATAGGTATTAATTCTTCTTTAAATGTTTGGTAGAATTCCCCTGGGAAGCCATCTGTCCCTGGGCTCTTGTTTGTTGGGAGATTTTTGATGACTGCTTCAATTTCCTTAGTGGTTATGAGTCTGTTCAGGTTTTCCATTTCTTCCTGGTTCAGTTTTGGCAGTTTATACATCTCTAAGAATGCATCCATTTCTTCCAGATTATCTAATTTGCTGGCATATAGTTGATCATAATATGTTCTTATAAGTGTTTGTATTTCTTTGGTGTTGGTTGTGATCTCTCCTCTTTCATTCATGATTTTATTTATTTAGGTCCTTTCTCTCTTCTTTTTGATAAGTCTGGCCAGGGGTTTATCAATCTTGTTAATTCTTTCAAAGAACCAGCTCCTAATTTCGTTGATCTGTTCTACTGTTCTTTTGGTTTCTATTTCATTGATTTCTGCTCTGATCTTTATTATATTTCTCTTCTCCTGCAGGGTTTAGGCTTGATTTACTGTTCTTTCTCCAGCTCCTTTAGGTGTAGGGTTAGGTTGTGTATTTGAGACCTTTCTTGTTTCTTGAGAAAGGCTTGTATTGCTATATACTTTCCTCTTAGGACTGCCTTTCCTGCAGCACAAAGATTTTGAACAGTTGTGTTTTCATTTTCATTGGTTTCCATGAATTTTTTTAATTCTTGTTTAATTTCCTGGTTGACCCGTTCATTCTTTAGTAGGATGCTCTTTAGCCTCCATGTATTTGAGTTTTTTCCAACTTTCCTCTTGTGACTGAGTTCTAGTTTCAAAGCATTGTGGTCCAAAAATATGCAGGGAAGGATTTCAGTCTTTTGGTACTGGCTGAGACCTGATTCGTGACCTCGGATGTGATGTATTCTGGAGAATGTTCCATGGGCACTAGAGAAGAATGTGTATTCTGTTGCTTTGGGATGGAATGTTCTGAATATATCTGTGAAGTCCATTTGGTCCAGTGTGTCATTTAAAGTCTTTATTTCCTTGTTGATCTTTTGCTTAGAGGATCTGTCCATTTCAGTGAGGGGGGTGTTAAAGTCCTCTACTATTATTGTATTGTTGTCGATGTGTTTCTTTGATTTTGTTATTAATTGGCTTATATAATTGGCTGCTCCCATGTTAGGGGCATAGATATTTACAATTGTTAGATCTTCTTGGATAGACCCTTTAAGTATGATAGAGTGTCTTTCCTCATCTCTTATTATAGTCTTTGGTTTAAAATCTAATTTGCCTGGGGCGCATGGGTGGCTCAGTCATTAAGCGTCTGCCTTTGGCTCAGCTCATGATCCCAGGGTCCTGGGATCGAACCCCCCATCAGGCTCTCTGTTCAGCAGGAAGCCTGCTTCTCCCTCTCCCACTCCCCCTGCTTATGTTCCCTCTCTCGCTGTGTCTCTCTGTCAAATAAATAAATAAATCTTAAAAAAAATAAAATAAAATCTAATATGTCTGATATAAGGATTCCCACCCCAGCTTTCTTTTGATGTCCGTTAGCATGGTAAATGGTTTTCCACCCCCTCACTTTCAATCTGGAGGTGTCTTTGTGTCTAAAATGAGTCTCTTGCAGTCAGCATATCAATGGGTCTTGTTTTTTAATCCAATCTGATACCCTGTATCTTTTGATTGGGGCATTTAGCCCATTTACATTCAGGGTAACTATTGAAAGATAGGAATTTAGTGCCATTGTATTGCCTATAAGGTGACTGTTACTGTATATTGTCTCTGTTCCTTTCTGGTCTATGTTACTTTTAGGTGCTCTCTTTGCGTAGAGGACCCCTGTCAATATTTCTTGTAGGGCTGGTTTTGTGTTTGCAAATTCTTATAGTTTTTGTTTGTCCTGGAAGCTTTTTATCTCTCCTTCTATTTTCATTGACAACCTAGCTAAATATAGTATTCTTGGCTGCATATTTTTCTTCTTTAGTGCTCTCAGTATATCATGCCAGTCCTTTCTGGCCTGCCAGGTCTCTGTGGATAGGTCTGTTGCCAATCTAATGTTTCTACCATTGTAGGTTACAGACCTCTTGTCCTGAGCTGCTTTCAGGATTTTCTCTTTGTCTCTGAGAATTTTAAGTTTTACTATTAGATGTCAGGGTGTTGACCTATTTTTATTGATTTTGAGGGGGGTTCTCTGTGCCTCCTGGATTTTGATGGCTGTTTCCTTCCCCAAATTAGGGAAGTTCTCTGCTACAATTTGCTCCAATATACCTTCTGCCCCTCTCTCTTTCTTCTTCTTCTGGGATCCCGATTATTCTAATGTTGTTTCATCTTATGGTATCGCTTATTTCTCGAATTCTGCCCTCATGATCCAGTAGTTGTTTATCTCTCTTTTTCTCAGCTTCTTTATTCTCCATCATTTGGTCTTCTATATCACTGATTCTCTCTTCTGCCTCATTTATCCTAGCAGTTAGAACCTCCATTTTTTATTGCACCTCATTAATAGCCTTTTTGATTTCGACTTGGTTAGATTTTAGTTCTTTTATTTCTCCAGAAAGAGTTTCTCTAGTATCTTCCATGCTTTTTTTCAAGCCCAGCTAGTATCTTTATAATCGTCATTCTGAACTCTAGTTCCAACATCTTACTAATGTCTGTACTAATTAGGTCCCTGGCAGTCGGTACTCCCTCTTGTTCTTTTTTTTTTTTTTTTGAGGTGAGTTTTTCCATCTTGTCATTTTGTCCAGAGGAGAACAGATGAATGAGAGAACAAAATGCTAACAGGGTAACAGTGACCCCAGAAAAATATACACTAAACAAATCAGAAGAGACCTGAATCCAGGGGAAAAGAAAGGGAAAGAAAGAAAAAAGAGAAAAGAAAAAGAAAAAAAAGAATATGATCAAATATGATCAAGCTGGTGAATAGATCAGTACCACACACTAGATTTTGGGTGTATTTTGGTCTGTTAGAAGAAACTACCTCCCAAAATTTTAAAGAAAGAAAAACTTACATATGTACAAAAATAAGGCTAAATACGATGAAGGGATGGAATATAACTCTAAAGATGAAAATTATAAAAGATTTCACAAAAGGAATTGATAAGAAGTTGGTTGAAAAAAGAATGAAGAGAAATTTTAAAAAAAAAGGGGGGGAGAGAATGTGATCAGGCAGGAAACTAGAACAAAGCCATACACTAGAGATTTACAGTATATTTCAGTCTCTTAGAAGAAACTGTATCCCAAAATTTTAAAGAGGGAACAACTTATATATAGATACCAAAAATAAGGTTAACTACAATGAAGGGATAGAATATGACTCTAAAAATGAAAAATAAAAAAGATTTTTTAAAAAGGGATGATAAGATGTTGGTTGAAAAAGGGAAAAAGAGAAAATTCAAAAAAAATAGAAAAAGAAAAAAAAGAAAATTAAAAAAATTAACTTTGAAAGGCTAAAGAATCAGGGGGAAAAAAGCCATGAATTCTATGTGCTATATTCCCCTAGTGCTGGAGTTCTGTCATTCTCATTGATTGGTAAACTTGGTCTTGGCTGGCTGTTATTGCTGATCTTCTCGGGGACAGGCCTGTTGCTGTGGTTCTCAAATGTCTTTGCCTGAGGCGGAATTGCACCACCCTTGCCAGGGGCTGGGCTAAGTAATCTGATCCCGTTTCCTCTTGGGAGCTTTTGTTCCCTGCAAGCTTTCCATACAGCTTTGGAGGATGAGAGTAAAAATGGCGGCCTCCCAATCTCCGCCCCGGAGGAGCCGAGAACTCGGGGTTCCACTTCTTCTTCTGGAAGCTTACCAGTGAGCCCCCAGATAAAAGCAGTCAATCACTCCTGTCTCCCTGGTCTCCGGCCTCACTCCGTGCTCACTCAACCTGTGACCGAGCGTTTCTATCTCTGGCACACAACCCCATGTGGAGTCTCCAAACCCAGCAGATTCCTGCGATGCACTCCCCTGCCGCTCCTCTCGGGGGAGGAAGGGGAGTCTCCCCGGATCTGCCGCTTGTTGGGTCCCTGCTGGAGGAGCAGTGGCCCGACTGCTGCAGATCACGGTTTATGGCAACCCCGAGCTGAGAGCCCGTCCCTCGGCTCCGTCTCTGCAGCCGGCTTCCCTGCTCCGATACTTGGGAGCTCTGCCACACTCAGGCACCCCGGTCTTTCTGTGACCCCGAGGGTCCTGAGACCACACTGTCCCAGCGAGGGTTCCACCCCCCCGCTTAGCCACTGGGGCAACGTCCCTCAGCGGAGCCGACTTCTAAAAGTTCCAGCTTTGTGCTCTGCTGCTCTATCACTTGCCGGTAGTGGCTGACGAGGCTCCCTCCCCCGCCGTCTATCTTCCCAAATATTGACTTGGATCCACTTCTCCGCACGTCCTACCTTCCAGAAAGTGGTCGCTTTTCTGTTCAGAGAGTTGCTGCTATTCTTTTCTTCGCTCTCCTGTTGAGTTCATAGGTATCCATAATGGTTTGATAGCTATCTAGCCGAATTCCTGGGAACAGATGAAATGTAGGTCTCCTACTCCTCCACCATCTTGTCACTTAGTGTATCCTTGATCCTTTCCACCTGATTCTTCATGATCCAGAGAGAGATTACACGTCCTCTTATATCATTCCTCAAATATGGGATCCTCATCACTGTGGGCCCCAGTGGCTCCCCATTTCTGAATTGAGGGACTTGGGCTTTGTTACAGAGGGGATTTTCAATAGGATCTTGGTGGGACTTCCAGGTGGTTGAACTCCCCAAAATATCACCAGATAACCCTCGTGGGCCCCAAATGCAGGGAGCTCCGACGTCCAGTTTCCTGTGAGGCTTTTACCTGACCCCGCCCCCCTCCCCGGCCCTGGCCAGTACAGCCTATAAACTTTCCTGATCTGGAAAGTTTATATCCTAGACTAGTTTATTGGAAATGAACATATTTAATTGGAGTTATAAAATTAAACTCATGACAGTACTACCATGAATACATTCATTCATTTGACAAACACGTTCATTAGTGGAGTAAATTCATATTGTTACTCTTCTATGCCTGTCCCTGGTGTGCTTCAAGATGGTTTAAAGGAAAGCTTGCAATGGGTTTCTGTTGAGTGAGTTTCATTATATTTATGTTTCTTCATTATTTGAAGTACAAAGCGTGTTGAAATTAGAAATGGGTTTTTGAGATCACCTTCTTCAGTGCTGGGGAGCTTTTTCTATAACACACATAACCAGGAATCATCATTTCAATGGATGGGACTCCAGACATGAAATTTGAGAAGGTGTTCTATCCTCAGGTGATAGTCTTGTGAACCCTGGGTAAGAACCACTCATCTCATCCACTCCTTCATTTACAGAAGTGGAAACTTAGGCCAACTGTGTTCACATAGCTAATTAGTGGCACAGCATAGTATCTCCTAGTATCATATGATTTTTAATGCATTTGAAAATTTTTTATCTCTCTCTACTCTGCTGCTATATGGGTTCCTATAGTCTGGAGTGCTTTCTTGACTTCTCACTGCTTATTTTACTTTATATACCTTCTTTCTTTTCAAAATTCATCTCCTTCTAAAACCTACTGTCTGCTTCTTAAGGAGACTTCCAATCAACACTCCTCTTTTCAGCCTCACTTCTACCCCCGTTTTTAGTAATACCTAGTGCTTCCCATTCCTGAGCTAATACCAATCAGCCTACTTCTGAATTAGGATTCTGCTTTGTTCAGGTTAATTCATTTACCAATTTATCCATCTACTTTCCAACATCCAAAGTTTTGTTGGTATATTTCCTAATTTTTTTTTACCCCTGTGTGTCTGTACCTCTTTATATTCCTTTCCTGCCATTCCTTTTCTGTTCAATCCACCAACTTTAATCAAAGCTCTGATTTTATTTTTACAGGTCTCAAATCAAAAAACATTTTAGTACAGAAAAATCACTGATACATTAGTAAAGCAACAAGGTGAAATGATTGCTCTTAAAATGAGCAGTACATATGTGATGAAACTGCCTTGTTAATGTGTTCTTACTTAGATCTCTAACAAGACAACCACTCCGTGTACTTTTGTCAGACAATTGGATTTGGAAAACTGTTAAATAAATACACCTTTCTCCTATTTCGCCTTTCCTGGAATATAGGAAAGTTCTCCTTTGGCTGGTGGTTTGCAGTGAAATTAAATTTGCATTTTTCTGGTTTCCCTCAAGGAACTCGAAGTAAAAATCATGGCTTCTCCAGAGTGCAGAAGAATTCCTTATTGTTTGGAAAGAAGCTGGGTGATGGTGATGATAATAATCACTGTTATTTATTATTTATTGATCCCTTCTCTGTGTGTAATTTATTCTATAAACACTATCTTTTATTAATCCTCAAAATGCCATAAGTAGTTATTTGTTGTCTCCTTTTCACAAATGATGAAATAGCTTTTCTTTTTTTTTTTTTTAAGATTTTATTTATTTATTTGAGAGAGAGAGACAGCGAGAGAGGGGGAGGGGGAGAGGGAAAAACAGGCTTCCCGTTGAGCAAGGAGCCCCATGCGGGGCTCGATCCCAGGGTCCTGGGATCATGACCTGAGCCGAAGGCAGACGCTTAATGACTGAGCCACCCAGGCACCCCAAGATAGCTTTTCTAATGCTAAGGAACTTGTCCAAGGTTACATGGTTAGTGTCAGGCATGCTACCAAACCTTCTGACTCTAAAATCTATTCTCACTTTTCTACCTTGTTAGACTTATACCTATTTTAATAATAACAGCAGCAACAATGATAGATGATATTTACATAGCACTTACCCTGTACCAGATACTGTTAAACTCTTCATATATGTTGACATACTTAAGTTTTACCCCTTAACCTTCTGAGGCACCACCATTATCCTCTTTTATGGTCAGGGAGATTAAGTAAGTTCCTCAAAGTCAGTTATTTAAGGCTAGAATGAGAAGAGCCAGGATCCTAACACAGTTGTTTGGTTGTTATTGGAGTATGTGAGAATGTATATGTGTTCTCATTGATTACTGGGTCTCTTAAAAGGGCTCTAAGCTTTAAACAGAAAGCAAATATATACTTGGGAACCTATCAGAAGGTAATATGAAAAATAATCATCTTACCACCCTTAGTATACCAACCGTTACCAAGAAGTGACTACATGTGAGGAAGGGGGCAGGCAGAAGGAGTGCTCTGCGTTTTTGTATTAGAGTTCTGATGTTAGCATCTACAGATTGAGAAAAGCTAGAGAATTTTCTCTGAATTACCCTCTTTATTTTGCTGTACTCTTTAATGTTTCTGATTCCAAGAGAGGTCATAAGATGTATTTTATCTAGCCTTTACTGTGTCAGGAGGCTGAGGGTCTGATTCACTACCTTGGCAAAGTTTTAGGAGAAAATTTGTTATGTGTAGAGCTAGACATTTGGATCTGTTAGAACACTGCCTGTGTCTCACTTGGATTTGCTTTCCTCTCTGTGTCTGTGACACTGCAAGATGTTCAAATGGAAGGAAACCACCCTGAGGCACCTGGTTGATGCTCTGACTTCCCAATATTAAAGTCCTGCCTTCTTCTCATGTTTGTCCCCTTCTCCCTTCATTCCTCACCCAAAAAGTTACTTTAAAAAAAAAGAAGAGTAGAACATTCTTCAGGAATTATTTTGGTCTTTTTCTCTATAACCAGCATGACCAATTGGCAGTCTGACTTCATTAGTTCAGACACTTGGCTATGAAACATTCCTTTTTCATCTTGATGATTGTTTTATATTAACACATATGATTTAGGAAGAAATATGTTTTCTTCTTTATTTTTTGTTTTTTGCTTATTAAGATTTTGTGGTTTGATTTATGCAGCTAGTTTCTATAATTTCCATAGAAGTTTATAGTTCCATGACTTTCATCAAAGATATATTAGAAAGTTTATACTCCTGCTATCATGGGATAAACTCTTATAGCTTACCTTTTCTGCTGATTAAAACTAAAAACTGGACAAAATGCAAAAGTGGCTATGTAAGTAAACAAAAGCAGGCAGACAGTGGGTGAGAAGTCAAAACTTGGAGAGGCAGTTTGGGGGTAAGTTTCCTACTCTTTGGTTTTTGGTTTGTTTCTTTTCTCTCATGGCTTGGCACTGGCAACTAAAACTCTGATAGAAACTTCATTTTTCTGGCCAGAAGAACCAAGGAAATGGGCCCAGCAGTCTAAGAAGTGTGGAGGGAATCCCCTTGTTTTTTTCTCCCTTTCTCCCTTTTCTCCCAGCTTTGCCCCAAACACAGACCAGTTGCCCAGCTGCAGCTGCAGCTGCCCTGCCTTTGTTGCCAGAGGAACTAAGAAAAGAGGCCCCTCTGAGCCAAAGAGCATGAGGAACACCTCAGAAAAGAGAGATCAGGGTAAGAGTGTCCCTTCATTTTGTATATGACCAGTATCAGAACTATGACCCACAGCAGCATACCAAAGGCTCTGAGAACTGAACTTAAATTAGAACCACTGCTCAGAGAAAGAAAGAACTTGCAGTCTGAACCTCAGATTTGCCTACTAAAACAAACTCTCTATCAGATTATAGCAGGTCACAGGACTCAGAGTCAACACAATATAACATTTAAAGTGTCCATGATATAACTCAAAATAATGCTACCTACAAAAAAAAAAAAAGAAGGAGAAGAAAATTATAACCATTTCTCAAGGGAGAAGACAAGTCAACAGATGTCAACCCCAAGGCCACCCGGTTGTTGGAATTACCAGGTGAAGACTTTAATGCAGCTATTATACCAATTCTCCATAGCATAAAGGTAAACATGCTTGAAATGAATGGATAGGAGGTCTCAGTGGAGAAATAGAAACTATTAAAGAGAAACAAATAGAAACTTTAGAACCTAAGAGTATAATATCTAAAAAAATTTGCTGTGTGGGCTCATCAGCATAATGGAGTGACAGGAGAAGTCAGTAAACTTGAAGATAGATCAATAGAAATTATTCAGTCTTATTTTTTTTTTAAGATTTTTTAAATTTATTTGACAGAGACACAGAGAGGGAACACAAGCAAGGGCAGTGGGAGAGCGAGAAGCAGGCTTCCCATTGAGCAGGGAGCCAGATGCGGGGCTTGATCCCAGAATCCTGGGATCATGACCTGAGCTGAAGGCAGACACTTAACGACTGAGCCACCCAGGCACCCCGATATTATTCAGTCTTAAGAAGAGAAAGAAAACACAGATTAGGGAAAAAATGAACAGAGTCTTAAGGACCTAATTTTTATATCATTAGAGTACCAGAAGGAAGAAAAAGAGATTACATACAAAGAACCAGGAAAGAATAACCAATTCATAAGGGGAAAAGCAGTCTCTACCAAAAAGAGTTAAGTCTTTCGTAAGACACAAATCAGGGTAAAATTTCTTTTTAAAACCTTGAGAGCCTTTGCAAGGGTATACTCAAGAATGTTAGTTTAAAGAGCAAGTCTTGGGGCGCTTGGGTGGTTCAGTTGGTTAAGCATTTTCCTTCGGCTCAGGTTATGATCCCAGGGTCCTGGGGTTGAGCCCCACATCAGGCTCCCTGCTCAGTGGGGAGCCTGCTTCTTCTTCTCCCTCTCCCTTTGTGTACTTGGTCTCTCTATCTATCTTTCTCTCAAATAAATAAATAAATCTTAAAAAAAAAATAAAGAGCAAGTCTTAGGGGACCCCCTGGCTGGCTCAGTCTGTAGAGCATGGGACTCTTGATCTTGGGGTTGTGAGTTTGAGCCCCACATTGGGTGTAGAGATTACTTAAAAATAAAATCTGGAAAAAAAAAAAAAAGCAGGTTTTAGTCATTGAAAAGAATAAGGAAAATCTTACCATATTATATCTGGACAAAGAGGCATTTTAAAGAAAATATACTTGGTGTGTAGAGCAGTATAAAATCTGGCAAACAATTGCTGGGCTACTCTCATACATTGGCCTATTGTTGAAAGACTAAAGATGTCTTAAAGGAAGTTGAAAACATTTTGTGGGTTTCTTTAATGAGGCACTTTTCAGCCGCTTCTATAATGTATTTCATTCTGGCACCAGCATTTGGTCACATTAATTTCTGCTAGTTCTGCAGTTACTTTGGGTCACATAGGGATTTAATTGCTTTAGTCCCCATTGCCTGTTGCAGATCCACTAAAAAGAAAGTAATGGAGGTAAGCAACGTATAGATTGTGGAAGAATAAGAGGTAATGTTGGTTCAGCTCTTTGGGATCCTTTTCTGGTTATGGGGCAATATCAAAGCTAAAACACCATCTCCAGCCTTAGAACTCGTTTAAAATGATGTTGTCATTAGAGATTATGCCACACAAAGAACTCAGGATCTAAAACTGTTTTGACCTAAAAGGGTAGAGGCACAGCAGTAATTGACGGAAACAAAAAATGGAAAATTCAACATAAAAAATTCCCTAACCATGAAATTGCTTCATGCTCTTGCAGAAGTGGTATTTCTTTGCTATATACATGCTGGTTCTAGCTGTCACAGAGCAATGCCATATTCATCTAAATTATGGGGGCCCTACAAGTAGCCTTTTGTGGAATATAAGAAGCTTAGCATACCTGTACATCTGCACCTGTGACATCTGATTCTCAATCCATCATTTTAGCCGGGAAAAACACCCCTCAATCTTCTAATCCATTCCCTTATGATTATAGGAAATCATGTATTAGTAAAAGATATAGATTCTGCCTTCAATGTTTTCAGTCTAATGAAGCTAACAATAAACATATACTTGATCTGTCCACTAACATCTCAAATTTAGCATGACTAAAATTGAACTCTTGATTTCTTTTCTAAAGTGTAACTTCCTCATCTATCCAGCTCAGTAAATGGCACTCCCATTCTTTCTGTTTCTCTGGAATACATCTTTGGAGTCATAATTGA
The DNA here is from genome assembly GCF_011800145.1 of Mirounga leonina. NCBI lineage: Eukaryota > Metazoa > Chordata > Mammalia > Carnivora > Phocidae > Mirounga > Mirounga leonina. The sequence goes on along the minus strand of NW_023270854.1, from coordinate 35,234,627 downwards.
TATCTCTCTCTCTTCTGCTCATCCCCAGATCCAATCCATCACCAAATCCAGCCCATTCTTATTTCTTAATATATCCCAACTCTTACCATTTCTTATCACCTTCACTGCCTTCACCCTAGGCCAGGTCCATATTTTACCTGGATTGCCTTCTAGATTTTTACCCAAGGAAAATGTAAGTCTGTGTTCACATGGAAACATATGTGAATGCTGGCAGTGGCTTTATTCATATTCACTAAAAACCAGAAACAATACAAATAAGCTTACTTGGCAAAAAAAAAAGGAACAGACTATTGATGTACACACTACCTACATGAATCTCAAGTGCATTATTGCTAAGCAAGAAAAGCCAGACTCAAAAGACCATATACTGTATGAGTCCATTTCTGTGACATTCTAGGAAAGGAAAACTAGAGATAGAAATAAATCAGAGTCTGAGGTTGGAGGGAAAGCTTGACCACAAATCATGGGAAATTTTGTGGTATGATAGAACTATCTTGATTATTATGATGATTACCCAACTGCATTCATTTCTCAAAACTTGAAGAGCTGTATACTTAAGAAGGGTGATTCTTATGATGTGTAAACTGTAGTAATTTTTTAAGAAGAAAAGTGAACGCGTTGTTACTACAATTGACTCTTGAACAATGTGGGGTTAGGGGTGCCAACTCCCTGCACAGTTGGAAATGTGCTTATAACTTTTGACTCCCCCAAAACTTAACTACTAATAGCCTACTGTTGACCAGAAGCCTTACTGATAACATAAACAGTCATTTAACACATAATTTGTAGGTGTATTACATATTGTATTCTTACAATAAAGGAAGCTAGACAGAAGAAAATGTTATTAAGAAAATCATAAGAGAAAATATTTACAGTACTGTACTGTATTTATTGAAAAAATCCATGTGTAAGTGGACCCACACAGTTCAAACCCATGTTGTTCCAGGGTCAGCTGTAATAGCAAAAAACTGTCCATCAGGTTTGGGAACAGAAACCACTCTAGGTATTTTAAGCATGAAGAAATTTAATATTAGGAATAAAAGCATTGAGGGACGCCTGGGTGGCTCAGTTGGTTAAGCGACTGCCTTCGGCTCAGGTCATGATCCTGGAGTCCCAGGATCGAGTCCCGCATCGGACTCCCTGCTCGGCGGGGAGTCTGCTCCTCCCTCTGATCCTCCCCCTCTCATGCTCTCTGTCTCCCATTCTCTCTCTCAGATAAAAAAAAAAAATCTTTAAAAAAAAGGAATAAAACGTTGAAAGGGCTGAAGAGGCAGATTTTATGTTGGACTTCCAGCAGTGTCTTCAAAACAATATAGAATTAATATACTTGGGGAGTAATGTGCCGAGACCATCGTTGGAGCTATGCTTCAGAGGTCTGTGGGCACCCAGGGAACTACAGAATAGACCCCCATTAGTGAGATCTAAGGGTTAGGAAGCCAGATCAACAAGTCATTGGTGCTTCTGCTCCTGCCACAACTGCTGCTTCTTACCCAGAAAACTGAAAATTATTCCCTGAGATGCTGGAGAGAATTCTCGTGTTCTCACCATTGTCCTTGGCAGCAAAGACAAACAAAAGAAGACCTTCAAAATCATGTGACGTAGGCTAAACCTAATAGACATCTAGAGCCCTAGCTGCAAGGGAATCTGGAATATGTGATTTGTAGCTTCCCAAATCTTACACTTAAATGCAGGGTGGAATGAGCCAGGCCTCGTTAATCAACACAATACCCAAATTTCCATCAATAAAAGACTGCTGAATAAATTAGGGTTTGTTATACAGTAGTAGGTGAAGGGTTTACCCAGGTAGTGGTTATTCGGTAAACTGGGATATAATTGTACTCTTGAGTGTTGGTTAATAAATTCAGCTTATTTAAATGTTGAACTCGTAAATCTAGCTTATACCAAAGCCAATATCTATATTATGGTTTCTGTAATACTGCTTTTAAACTTGTGCTACAAACATAACTATTTCTTGAAAATAGTTAAATGCTTTTCTTTTGCAAAATTAGCCTGAAAGATTACAGCACTACACTTCCCCATATCCAGAATGCTAAACATAAATTTAGACAAGAATTTTTCTAAATGGTAAATAATATAAAAGATACCTTTAACAGCTTTCTGTGTCAGGGAAACCAGCTACAGATAAACAAGTTTATGTAGAACCAGTGGCAAATATAGTGGAACATAACCTTACCTCTTGGCTATGAAGTCCAAATGTTGCCTTCCAAATGGTATTTGGATCACCTTTCTAAAAGGGATGACCTTATGGCATCCTTTCACATATCATCTGCTGGAAATAGTTGGTGTATTTCCATGCTCCCGTGTGTACGTACTCACATAGGACTGGCTTTGAGTAAAACTGAAGCTACCAGAAGTATGATAGTTTGTGAACACGAGTCTTGCATTAAGTTCTGTCCTCTCTCACCCCCACCAAATAAAGTTCAACTTAGAAGTATTTTTAAATAAAAAATAAACTATTTTAAAGGGTACAAACAGGGGCGCCTGGGTGGCTCAGTTGGTTAAGCGACTGCCTTCGACTCAGGTCATGATCCTGGAGTCCCGGGATCGAGTCCCGCATCGGGCTCCCTGCTCGGCAGGGAGTCTGCTTGGCCCTCTGACCCTATCCCCTCTCCTGTGTTCTCTCTCATTCTCTCTCTCTCAAATAAATAAATAAAATCTTAAAAAAAAAAAAAAGAAGGGTACAAACAATGAGATTAGGGCAAATTGCCTGAGCAGCTAAACGGCCAGACTTCCTCTATACAGATTTTAATTATTTTTATAGTTTTTCCCAAATGAAGACTCACAATAGCCATTTTAAGTAACTACAGCAGCTCTTCCATCTTCATTTCAAGCTTCAGACCCTAAACAAAGCATGAAGCTGAGCAGTGCACTGTTTAATTTTCAAATTGGATTTTTCATTATGTTTTATGATAACTTTTTATTTTTATCAAGTTGCATCTCAGCCTTCTGTTTAGACTCAAGAAGATTTATGGCAAATGATCAGGGTGCTTATTTGGACAAACAAATGCAATAAATCAGTTTACTGTTTCAATAAAATGTTATTAATAGAACACATTATTCTGTTCAATATTATGTTATCTTTAAAATTAAGCAGAACATTAGTGGCAATGAAACTAGTTTCAATCAATACATTCCTGTAATGAAACCTATTGTATAAAAACTTTTCTTTTTAAGGAGGAAAAATGTCTTTAGCACAACTACCAACTTCTGACTCTTGAGATGGCATCTCACAGCCTCTAAAATTTATTGGTAGGATTTCTTTGTGTTTGTTTTGGTGTTAAGAAGATAGTTTTTTGAAAGTTACCTTGTGGCAGTTAGAGCATGAATGTTCCTTACATGATTTTTTTTTAAATGAAGAATTTAGTTGGCACTTGACCTGGCAGAGACCCAAGCATGTGCCCCAATAAAATTGAGGTCAGAGAGGATTTTCAGAAAGGCAGAGCTGCTGGTGACACCCTGCAGGATTAGAATTGCCGATTTCTCTTCTGATCGTATAGAATTTCTACTCATATAGAATGAAAAATGTGTAATGGATAAAAAAATGAGTAATATTCAGATAAGAAGGATGTAGATTTTAATGTTTCAAAACTCATGTTATAATGAGAATTTTCTGGGATTAGAGCCCTGATGTAGACCCTCAATTACCCACTATACACCCAATAGAAATTTTAGAATGATGGTTTTAAAATCAAAGGTGGCTGAAGTCTCAGGATGGTATTGCAGTCTGAGAGACCTACACTGAACAGGCAGGCAGGTTGTTTGAGTTGCTGTTTTAGATATAGCAGTGTGCCTGTAGAGAAGGCTGCTATTTAATAATACAACGTGGAAATTAAAGACTTTAGGATGTTAAATTGCATACACTCTGTGGTGAAAAACTCTTAAAAAATACTTTATGGTTGCTTTTGCTTGGTACACTGTATTGTCACATGGCAGTTTAAGGAATCTGGAGACTTGTCAGAGTCCCAAATTTACTCCTTTATTTCTGCCATTTCGTATTTTTAATCTGAATGTAATAAATAGAGATGTTATCGTACTGTGGTTTTGTTCTCATTAAATTGTTAAGAAATCATTGCTTTGGGAGATGAGAGTTATATTAAGATGAACAAATATTTATGAAAATCTAAGCCATCAAATATATTCTGTTGACTTAGGATAAAGTTTCCACAGCCCTTCAGGCAAATAATTTGAGTATATTGTTGTGCAACTCTGATAAGAAGCAAGTGAGCTCTGCACTCATTGAATACTACAGCTAAACTTTATAGTCATACTCTCCTCCTGTAATTCAAATGAAGATGATTGTGGTATTTTTTTCACACCAGTAGGAGACTGCTTAAAATCTGCATTGGAGTGAAGCATAAAATAGCAGAAGACTTGATTCTAGTTTTTATTTCTCTTTTTAAGTGTTACATTTCTGAAGGAAGATTCATTTTTGTGTTATATCTGTGAACACCTGTGAAGCATTGTGTGTAATTGGTCTACAGTTGACGATGATTATATGTGGACTCTTTGGCAGTGGGTAGCAAGGAGCAACTGACCGTTTTGTTATCACTGCAATGTTTTTTTCTTCTTTTTCATTTTTCTGCAATATCTTAACATTATCCATGTTTATAAGGGATATTTATATGTAGTTTTCTTTTCTAGTAATAGTTTCGTCTGGTCTTGGTATTAGAGTAACTCTGGCTTCATTAAGTGAATTGAAAGTTGTTTCTTTTTCTTTTTTCTATCTTTGCATTATTGTTGTTGCTTTATGACTCAAAGAATTCACCACTGATGTCATCAGGGATGGAGTTTTCTTTGTGGTGATGTTTTTAATTTACTTCAATTTCTTTCATTGACATGAAGGTATTAAGATTTTTTCTTTTGCCTTCAGTGAGTTTTGGTAATTTCAAGAAATGTGTCCATTTCATTTAAGTTGTCATATATATAGCATAAGGTTGTTCATAATATCACTTTATTAACTGCTAATAATTAACTGCTAATGTCTGTGGCATCTGTGTCTGTGTGCTCCTTTTTCATTTTCTATTTTGATGATTGTATCTTAATGATTAATCTTATTGATTTCTTTAACAAAGCAACTTTGTTTTCAGTTTTCTTTATTGTTTGTTTTCTATATTATTTATTTCTGGCCTTATGTTTAGTTTTCCTTCCTTCTACTTATTTCAGTTTTATTTTATTTTTTTTTTAAAGATTTTATTTATCTCTTTGACAGAGTGAGAGAGAGCACAAGCACAAGCAAGGGGAGAGCAGCAGGCAGAGGGAGAAGCAGACTCCCTGCGAGCAGGGAGCCTGATGTGGGACTCAATCCCAGGACCCTGAGATCATGACCTGAGCCGAAGGCAGACGCTTAACTGACTGAGCCACCCAGGCGCCCCTACTTATTTCAGTTTTAATTTGCAGTTTTTTCTAAGTTAAATACCCCAAGATGGGTATTTAACTCATTGGTTTGGAATTTTATTCTTTTCTTTTCTTTTTTTTTATATTATGTTAATCACCATACATTACATCATTAGTTTTTGATGTAGTGTTCCATGATTCATTGTTTGCATATAACACCCAGTGCTCCATGCAGAACGTGCCCTCTTTAATACCCATCACCAGGCTGACCCATCCTCGCACCCCCCTCCCCTCTGGAACCCTCAGTTTGTTTCTCAGAGTCCATAGTCTCTCATGGTTCGTCTCCCCCTCCGATTTCCCCCCCTTCATTTTTCCCTTCCTTCTATCTTTTTTTTTTTTTTAACATATAATGAATTATTTGTTTTAGAGGTACAGGTCTGTGATTCAACAGTCTTACATAATTCACAGCACTCACCATAGTACATACCCTCCCCAAGATCTATCACCCAGCCACCCCATCCCTCCCACCCCCCACCACTCCAGCATATTCTTTTCTAATATAACCATTTGAAGTTATAAATTTCCCTCTGAGAACTCCTTTAATCTGCATCCCATACATTTTTATGTTGTTTTTGTTTTCATTCATTTCAAAATACCTTCTAATTTGTGATTTCCTCTTTGAACAGTTTACATTTATAAGATTCTTAATTTTAAATGTTTATTGACTTCTGAGATGTGTCACTTATTTCTAATTTAATTCCCTTGTGTTAGAAGATGTACTCTCAGGGAGCCTGGGTGACTCAATCAGTTAAGCGTCAGACTCTTAGTTTCGGCTCAGATCATGATCTCAGGATCATGAGATTGAGCCCAGCTTGGGCTCTGCGCTGAGCATGGAGCCTGCTTAAGATTCTCTCCCTACCCACCCAAAAAAAAAGAAAAAAAAAAAGAAAAGAAAATGTACTCTTCACAATTTTAACACCTTGAAATTATTGAGACTTGTTTTATATCCTATGATATGGCCTATGTTGGTAAATACTTCATCTACCTCTAATAATAATGTAATCTGCAATTACTGAATGAAGTGTTCCATATATATCAATAGGGTCAATTTGTTTATAGTTTTGTCTTTTACATAGCTGTTGATTTTTTTGGTCTACCTTTTCCATCAGTTACTAAGAGAGGACTTTAAAAGCTCCCGATATGGAGGCACCTGGATGGCTCAGTCAGTTGGGCATGGGACTCTTGGTTTCCACTCAGGTCGTGATCTCATGGGTAGTAGGATCAAGCCCTACATTGGGCTCCATGCTTGGGGGAGTCTGCTTGGGGATTCTCTCCCTCTGCCCCTCCGCCCTATATTCTCTCTCTCTGTCTCAAATAAATGGATAAATCTTAAAAAAAAAAAAAAAGTTTAAAAAAAGCTCCAAATATGATTGTGGGTTTGTTTATTTTTCCCTTCATTTTTTCCCTTCATGTATTTTGAATTTCAGTTATTAGATGCCTTTACATTTGAGATTGTAATGTGTTCTTGGTGCATTAACTTCTTTCATTTTGAAATATGCCTCTTTATCCCTGGTATTATTACTTGTTCTGAAGTATACATTCTATGATACTAATATAGCCACTCCAGCATTCTTGTAATTTGTACTTTTAGATTATATCCTATTTTCATCCTTCAACTTTTACCCTATCTTTGTCTTTATAATTTAAGTATAGTTCTCAGAAATAGCATATATTTGGGTTTTCGTTTATAATCCTGTCTGACAATCTCTAGCTTTTTATTGCCCTGTTTGGATCCTTTACACTTAGTGCAATTATCAACATAGTTGGGTTTAACCTGGCATCTTGTCATTTTTTTTCTATTTTTCAACCAGTTTTTCAGTTTTTCCTGACTTTTGATTAAACAGTGTAGTGTTTATTATCTCTTTTTGGGGCTCTTTTTCTTTGTTTTATTTTTAGTAGTTTCTCTAGGGTTTGCAGTATGCATCTTTACAAGTATGTTTTCAAATGATAATTTACCATGCATGATGTACAGTGTATAACCTTACAACAGAATGCTTCCATTTCCCCCCTTCCTTCCTTTCTGCCACTGCTGTCATATATTTACATATGTTAGAAACTCCACATTTTTTGTTATTATTGCACTAGACAGTTTATTATCTTTTAAGTAAATTTTAAATATGAAAATATTTATAAAAATATTGCTTATATTTCTGTTTCTGGAAGTGTACATTTGTTTGTGTAAATCCCAAGTTTCCATCTAGTATCATTTTATTTATCCCTGAAAATTGTTTGTTTATGGTCATGCAGGTTTGCTGGCAATAAATTATTTTTTGTTTGCCTGAAAATATCTCTCACATTCAATTTTTAAATTGAAAATTTTGTTTCAGTTGCTTTATTTAAAAATTTCATTGGTTTTACCCCTTTCTTCTCTGAGACTCTGTTCTACAACTTCTGGCTACCTCAATCTCCCTGAACTCTGATTTCTGTCTCTGTAATTTACCAAGACTTTTGTGTTCTGCTTAGGATGATTTTCTCTGCACCATAGTCTGGAACATTTGTCCAAATGGAATCTAGGGGCAATTTAGCCCCATTTGTTTGCCTTATTCTTGTACCTGCTCCACCTGTTTTCCAGTGTCTGAAAATGGTGGCTTTATATATTTGTCCAGTTTTCAAGTCTACAGTAGGCAGGTAAGTGTATTCCCTGTTACTCCAAAATACCCCCAAATGGAAATTCTTATTGAAACTAAATTTTAAATGTAGTTGTTAGGTTTTAGCATACAAATTTAGTGATATTCTTAGGAAAACAAAGAGGCTTTATGGAGGGATAAAGTGTATCATGAGCTTAATAAATGCATAATAACAAAAACTTGTAGGAGATACAGTAATGAATGTTTCTCTGCTCTTTTTTTGTTTGTTTTGCTTTGTTTTTGTTTTTTGTTTTGTTTTTCTGCTCTTCTAAAGAAGGCAAAATATAACTTCATGCCCCCCCCAAAAAATACTTAAATGAGAAAATTTAAGGGAAGAGAAGCTACATTTTTGTCAGATTTATTGTAACTTGTAATTAAAGGAAGCCCAAATTGATGTTGTAAAGAGCACTTATTTTGAGGGCCCAAAGTAATAAAAGGGAAATAAAGATTTAAATAAGAACTGAAGAAATAAAGATATTTCCTTTAGTCTTGGCTTCCAGGCTGAGAAGCAAACTCCATGGTTTTGTCGGTTGAGCATCTGCCACCCCCTCAGGTCATGGTCTCTAAGTGCTGGGTCAGGCTTCCTGCTCAGGAGGGCTCTGCTTCTCCCTCTCCCTTTTCTCCTCCCCCACATGTTCTCTTGCTCGCTCTCTTTCTTGCTCTCTCTCTCTCTCTCAAATAAAATCCTTAAAAGGGGGAGGGTACTTTGAGCAAGTCTTTTAGGTTCATTCACATTTCCTTATATGAATTGAATTTAACTCTTAATAAAAATAAACCTTTACTTCATCCAATAAAAGATGCTCTCCTCAGGTATATCTTGTGTTCCTTCTTTATGATGCAGAGCTTTGTAAAAATCTGTTAATACCCTGAAAAGAGAAATGAAAAGTAGTTACTCATAGGTTAATAATCCTCAGCATCCCAAAGGTTTCCTGTGCTCTTGTCATAAATACATTTGGTTTTAAAATAAAAGCAAATTCACATAAACTAGGAAGCAGAAAATTTAATCAACATTGTTGAACAAAATTGCTGAATGGGGTACATCTGGTACTATGCAGGACTAAAAGATACTTTGAAAAGTAATGGATATAAAATGTGAATAGAGGGAAAAGCAAAAGAAGTAAGAAGAACTCCAAATGTATTTTTCTTTTATTAGTTACATATAGACCCACCATCAGAGACCTTTAGGGAAAAGATAACTGATGGACAGGAGGTACTTAATATAATGGGAAAGAATTATTTGTTCTATTATTCACAAAAGGACAATCAGTGGTAAGTGTTTGGATATAGACCAGACATAAAGGAGGATGCCAGAGAGGGGAAGGAAATTGTATTCAGCCCATCGTGTGACATAAGGAAATGAAAACATCTGAACTGAACACTCCCCAAAGCCAGACAGAATCCATCTGTGAAGTCAGGAGGCATTTCCTAATGCAGTGGTTCTCAAAATGTGTTTCCCAGATCAGGAGCAGCAATATCACCTGGGCACTTTTTTAAAGATGCATATCCTCAGGCCCGACCCACACTTACTGAATTAGAACCTCCAGCATTGGGGCCCAGAAATCTGCATTTTAACAAGTCCTACAGGTGATTCCTATGAACACTGAAGTTAGAGAACCTTTGTGCTAGAGTAATGGAAATAAATGTCATCTGTTGATCAAACTGCTGGTAAGCCCTATCACATGCAGAGTTTTATGAATACATTTCCCCCAATTATCTTCTTAGTACGAATAGGTTAGACATATTATCTATATGAATAAATGATCAGTGTGCTCAGTCACACAAGTGCTAGAAAGCAAGAGTCTTTGAGATAGAAAATGAACAAAATCCATCCTCAGGTTTACCAGTCTCTTCGTCATCAGTTTCATCCATTGTTTTGTGATATGCTTTTCTGCAATTTTTCTGTGTTGATAGAAGGATTTAAATTAATTTTGGTTTAGAGATAAATATGCTATTTTTAGCACACACAAAAATGAGTCCTTTAAGCTTAAACTAGTTTTTAAAAGCCAGTTTGAAATGTATGAAGTGATTTTTTTTTTTTTTTTTTTGCCATATTGCTTTTCCTGGTTGAAATGCTGTTCTTCCTTTCCTCCCTCCGCTGCTCCCCTCACTCCCCTCTGTTCCTCTTTCTTCTCCGGGACACCTCAGCTCTCTCCCCTTGCCTTTTCTCAAAGTGTGCCTTGAGAGAAGACAGAATCTGTGTTTAGAGTCAGATTTGGGCTTATGAATGTTAGGAAGGTCTTATGTTAATGGCTGCTTCTGTTTTCCCAATAATGCCAAAAATCTTGTGACCCTGTTTTGTAAGCATCTGATTGCAGATGTGCTTGGTGCTGCCTAGTAACTTTCCTCAGAAAGCTGCTCTGTGAAGGAAACCATACTTGGTTGGAGTGGTTTCTGGAGAGCGCTGAAAGATAACATTGTTTGTGACCATTAAGTAAAATGCCTTTCTTGTGCACTGAAGTAAGCTGATTTAGCAGACTTTCATAGCCAAGCCACTAAGCATTTATAATTGTTTATTTATATTTCCAAGAAATATAGTAAATCTCTGATGGATTTACAACTGTATTGTACACTGGACACTCTTGACCAACCTGAGAAAGTATTAACTGGGAGAAGAATTCTAACTGATTATAGGATTAATACTATATTAGTGAGGCAAGATTTCTAACGCTTCTTGGGAAGAAGCATTGCCCTGCCCTCTCTATAAGAGAAAGTTTTTGTTCACAGATTAATCAAAAGCATGCTGACTGTAGTGTCATTTAAATCACTAGATGATTGGGATTTAGCTAATAAGCCTGACAGACCCTGGATGCTGTCTATGCCTATTGAAGTTATGCCAGTCTTTCTAGGTGAGACTGATTGGTGGAAGCCTTTTACATACAATTCATTTGGACACATCGACCGTGTTGAACAGATGCTGACATCTTGGCATGCACAGATATTCCATACAATTTGAGTTGATTAGTTCTTGTTGAAACATGCAGAAACACGAAGATTGTTGCCAATATGCCAGTCCATGCTCACAGGCACCTGCTCTTTCTATTTGGAGTCGTTGCCTGGGCCGGTCTCCAGTTTCAATGCCTGAGTCCACCCTCCTCCCCACATAAAAAGTGCCATCACAATTCAGGTTTATGTTGTTTCCACAGGTCCCCCTGCCTTTTCCCCACAGTAGCATTTAGGACAGTCTTCTGTGAGCAGGGCTTCTCCTAGTTTCTAGATTTAGCCTGGATTAAGGAGCTAATTTATTTCTGTTAGCTCTTTAGGCCACTGCAAGTAATAAAAAGCTTAAATAATCATCCTAATCATGACTTCAGCCAAAACATGTCCAAAAATTATGCAGTATACAATACCTCATAATGATTTGCAGACCCTAGTAAAACCATATAGTATAAATATTGTTGCAATAATTTTTCATTTGAATTTTCATCATGACTCCATCATGATAACTTATAGCACACTATTTGAAATGCTGATATTTCTGTTGTCATTGTAGTTAGCTTTACCCCTTTCCACCTGTTTCCTACCAACTGTATTATTCACTATTTGTATATTGTCATTAAGTATATAGGTTTTGTGCAATAAATCTCCCCAAACCAAATTACTTTTCAGCCAATAGTCTCTAAAGGCCCATCTGAAACAAGATAAAGTTGAAGTGTGACTCTCCCATATTAAAAACAAATAGCCTATCATAGCAGAAATCTTGAGGCAAATAACAGAGGTAGAAGGGATTCCTTTAGTCTCTATCATTCATCCCAATTATTACTCAACAAATAGGCCTATTTTTATTGTCTTTATTTGACTTACAAATAACCTTATAATTTATTTGTGTACTTGTTTGTCTCTTTCTACTAGAATATGGGTTTTCATTAGAGTAGACTTTTTAAAATTTTTATTTTTTAAATCTCAGTATTATTAAAGTAGTCATATTAATTGCAGTTGTACAATATAGTGATTCAATAATTTTGTACATTACTCAGTGCTCATCATGATAAATATACTCTTAATCCCCTTCACCTATTTCACCCATTCCTCCTACCCACCTCACCTCTGGTAACCACAGTTTGTTCTCTATATCTAAGAGTCAGGGGGGTTTTTCATCTTATTTTTCCTTGTTCATTTGTTTTGTTTCTTAAGTTCCACATATAAGTGAAATCATATGGTATTTCTTTCTCCAACTGACTTTTTTCACTTCGTATTATACTCTTCAGTTCCATCCATATTGTTGCAAATGGTAAGATTTCATTCTTTTTTGTGGCTAAGTAATATTCCATTCCATATATATATATATATATATACACACACACACACACACACACATACACACTGGAATATTGTATTTATGTATTCATCTTATTTATGTATTTATGTATACTCTTATTTATGTATTCATCTATTGATGGATGCTTGGGTTCTTTCCATAATTTGGCTATTGTAAATAATGCTGCAGTAAACGTAGGGGTACATAAATCTTTTCAAATTAGTGTTTTTATGTTCTTTGGGTAAATAACCAGTAGTGGAATTACTGGATGATAGGGTATTTCTATTTTTAATATTTTGAGGAACCTCCATACTGTTTTCCACAGTGGCTACACCAGTTTGCATTCCCACCAACAGTGAATGAAGGTTCCTTTTCTCCACATCCTCGCCATTCAGTATGTCATCTTTTTGTTTTGATTGTTTCCTTTGCTGTGCAAAATAATAGTCTGACGAGTTTGTTTTTGCTTTTGTTTCCCTTGCCTCAGAAGACATATCTAGAAAAATATTGCTATGGCCGATGTCAGAGAAATTACTGCCTTCGCTCTCTTCTTTTTTTTTTTTTTCACTTTTTTTTTATTATGTTATGTTAATCACCATACATTACATCATTAGTTTTTGATGTAGTGTTCCATGATTCATTGTTTGTATATAACACCCAGTGCTCCATGCAGTACGTGCCCTCTTTAATACCCATCACCAGGCCAACCCATCCTCCCACCCCTCTCCCCTCTGGAACCCTTAGTTTGTTTTTCAGAGTCCATAGTCTCTCATGGTTCATCTCCCTCTCCGATTCCCCCCCTTCATTCTTCCCCTCCTGCTATCTTCTT